>NW_023425586.1:0-465000 GCF_014108245.1 Pipistrellus kuhlii
CGCGCGGAAGAGGGCCAGGGGCGGGGACGCGCTTCGGCGCATGTGCGCGCCATCCCGGCCGGCGGCGAGGGGCGGGGCTTCGCCGGAGGGGGCGGGGCTTTCGCTGTTCAACGCCTCGTGTGAAAAGCAGCCTGCGGGAGTGGGCGTGTCCTTTGACAGGAAGAGTACGCGCTGTGCGTGATGACGTAGGGCGCCGTTTGGAAGGGAGACCTGGAGCCCGCGGTACCCGCGCTCCGCCCGCAGCCCCAGCCGACCTCTTCCTGGCGCCCGAGGTAGGCGGGAGCCGTCGGTGCTGTGCGTGCTGCTGGCGGGTCAGGGTTGGCCGGTGCAGCTTCGCCCCCTCAGACTTGCGCGTCCCCCTCGCCTGGCTGCCGGGCTGTAAAGCCGGGAGCGTGCGGCCCGAGTGTAGAGACAGCCTCTGGCCCCCGTGCCCGCCGCCTGGGGGAGGTGGCACGCAGCCTTGGAGGGCCGCCTGCACTTGAGACTGACTCCACTGGGCATGGCCGGCTGAGGAGTGGAGGGAGGTTTGGGGGCGGGAGGAGGACAGATGGGTCCACCGGAGGACCGAGTATCCTGGAGCGTGAATCCCTCAAGTCCCGATGGTGCTCATGGTGGAACGGAACTTTTCCACCCTGAACCACCGCCTTCCGGGATGACTAAGGCGAGGCTGCTGGCATGATGCCCACTCACCTCGGGGTCTCAGTTACCGGGAGTTCTCCAGGCAGCAGGGCCCGGCGTCCACACTCCTCACGAGTAACCACTAGCCCTCAGAACAGATCTCAAAGGAATAGATATTTTTAGGTTTAAATTTGCTCGACACTGAACTTAACTTTTTTTTTATCCAGTGACCAGTTACCAACATGTCAGGGTGGGAGTCTTTTTACAAAAACGAGGGCGACGAAGAGGAAGAGCAGGAGGAGGGCCTGGACGCAGGCGGTAGGTGACTTAGATGTACCGTTGTGCATGAGGAAGACTTCCCTGCCTGTCTGCGGGGTGCCCTCTGCTGTCCGATGGCCTCCCCTCAGAGGCCTTTCCCCCTTTGCACTTTGCAGAGCTACCCTGGGCTCTTCTGTTCATGTCCTGCTCTGGACTATGGGACATTTCTAGCTTAAACTTGCTGGGCACTGACTGGTAGATTGACGTCTGTGGAGCTCCAATAAATGGCCCTGAACAGTGGTGTCTTTTGTTACCTTAGATGACTCAGGGAAGCCTCTTCCTGTTCCAGTTGTTTTTTAATCCTGTTAGGTCATGTCTTAGTTGATTTTAGAGAAGAAGAGGGAGTGGGAGAAACATCTATCAATTTCCCTCCCACATACACCCCAATCAGGGATCGAACCCACAACCTAGGTATGTGCCCTGACCAGAAATCAAACCTGAAGCCTTTCCGTGTTCGGGATGCTCCAACCATTGAGCCATCCGTCCAGGGCCCAGCAAAATAGTTTTGCTCATTCTAATACCTCAGTACAAAAATGTCTTTCTACAATAATTGCAGCAACTAGAATACTAGTAAACATTAGCAACACAGTTACAGCTGTCAGTCCCTTACCATAACCTCCAGGTTTGGGGGTATATGTTCAGCCAACACACTAGCACATAGGACAAAGAAAGAGATAGAAGGGATACACATATCTGTATACTGTTTAATTTAAAGTCTGAAAACTTTAAAATGTTTTTATTAGAATTGAGAAACAGGAAATATTGAAAACAGAGAATGTTTATTATATCTATATAATCTATCACCCGCCTAACACAACTACTACTAGCATTTTGGCATTTTGCATATTTTTTTCCTATACCTTCATTCTGCATATTTCCTAGCTACATATATCTGTTTTTCTTTGTAACTGAGTTTTTATATAGCTGTAACCATAGTGCATATACAACACATTAAAAAAATTTTTTTTTTGTTAATCCTCACCTGAGGAGCCGAAACCGGTTTGGCTCAGTGGTAGAGCGTCGGTCTGCGGACTGAAAGGTCTCAGGTTCAATTCCGGTCAAGGGCATGTACATGGGTTGCAGGCACATCCCCGGTAGGGGGTGTACAAGAGGCAGCTGATCGATGTTTCTCTCTCATTGACGTTTCTAGCTCTCTCCCTTCCTCTCTGTAAAAAAAAATAAAAATAAAATAATCCTCACCTGAGGATATTTTTTCCATTCATTTTTAGAGATAGCAGAAGTGAGGGAGGGGGGGGGAGAGAGAGAGAAACATAGATGTGAGAGAGACACATCTATTAGTTGCCTCCCGCATGTGCCCTGACTGGGACTAGGGATTGAACCTGCAACCCAGGCACATGCTTTTGACCAGGAATTGAACCTGCAACCCTTCTGATGTGTGGGCTGACACTCTAACCACTGAGCACACTGGCCAGGGCTGGATATTTTTATTATTTTCAACTTTTTATTTTAATAAATAACATTGGGGGAAATTTTGCATAAGGGTTTTTTCATATGTTATTTTCTTAAGATAATAAGAAATGTCCCCTCCATGGGGAATTCAACTGGGAGTTTGACCAGGGGGTGGGGCGGGCCAGCCAACCTTCTATGGCTCCTTCCCCTGGCTGGCTCCATCCCTGATCCCACCCCTCTCCTCTGCACCCAGTTGGGGGCAGGACTGGCCCACCAACTGCCCGGGGCCCCTCCCCCCTGGCTGGCTCAGCTCAATCGCCCCTATCAGGCTCTACTTCTGCTTAATGGGCTTTTCTCTATTTGTTTTATATAACTAATAAACATGATAGATATGAACATAAGGGCAAGCATTTCCTTCCTTTTTTTTTTTTTTTTTTTTTTTTTCCCCCCTGTAGGAGAATATACATATTCAGGAAGAGATAGTTTGATTTTTTTGGTTGATGCTTCTAAGGCCATGTTTAAATCAGAAGATGAAGATGAAATGACTCCTTTTGACATGAGCATTCAGGTAAGACTTCACCTTTTTATTTAAAATAAACAAAAAGGTTGAATAGATAAATATGAAAAATAAATAAATAAACAAAACGTGTGAAAATTTTGTTTGTGGATGTTAGCCTCCCAGGATAGCTGTGTGTGAAAGTGGGGCAGTCTGGAGAACAGGCCCATTTTTTTCTGGGTTTGAACTCCGGACCCTAGGAATACATTGCTCCCACCTTCGGCATTAGCCCTGGTGGTAGAAGTGCCTAATTATTGTATGGAAATGAGTCCGCTTGTAAGTGATATTTGGAAGTTGGGTGATACCTGTGTTTGAAAAAGATTATTACAACAAAAAGACAAAAACCAATTAAAAAATGGGCATAGGACTTGAATATACATGTCTCTAAAGAAATGCAAACAGCCAACAAACACAGGAGAAGATTCTGAACACCTTTAGTCATTAGAGAAATGCAGATCAAAACCACAATGAGATATCTCACCCACTAGATGGCTGCTATTACACAAAAAAAGGAGGAACATAAGGATGTGGAGCCGAAACGGGTTTGGCTCAGTGGATAGTGTTGGTTTGCAGACTGAAGGGTCCCAGGTTTGATTCCGGTCAAGGGCATGTACATTGGTTGCGAGCACATCCCCAGTAGGGGGTGTGCAGGAGGCAGCTGGTTTATGATTCTCTCATCGACGTTTCTAATTATCTGTCCCTCTCCCTTCCTCTCTGTGAAAAATCAATAAAATATATTAAAAAACAAAAAAGGATGTGGAGAAACTGCAAGCCTCATCCATTGATAGTGGGAATGTAAAATGGATCAGCTCCTGTGGAAAACAGTTCCTCAGAATTCAGTATAGAATTCCAGTCTGACCCAGCAATTCTCCCAGGTGTATACCCAACTGAATCAGGTACTCAGATTCTGATTCTGCCACTTAATAAACTGTCTGATGTTTAATGTTTGAAGAGTTGCCCAACCTTTTGGTATCTGTTTTCTCATCTGTGAAATGGAGAGAATACTATTATCTTTCATCCAAGTTGTGAGAATTCCTTTGTTTAAAAAAAAAATTTTTTTAACTTAAAAAATATTTGTATTGATTTTTAGCGAGAGAGGAAGGGAGAGGGGGAGGGAGAAAAGGGGGAAGAGAGAGAGAGAGAGAGAAACACATAGATGTGAGAGTGAATCTTTGATGGCTGCCTCCTGCCCATGTGCCCTGACTGAGAACGGAAACAGCGACCTTATAGGACGATGTTCCAATATCTGAGCACCTGGCCAGTGCTAGTTCAGTTTTTTAAAATAAGGTGTAATTCACATAACAAAATTAACCTTGTAAACTGTACACTTCAAAGGTACTTAGTCATTCACAATATTGTGTAACCACCACTTCTGTCTCATTCCAAAACATTTTGAAGTGAATAAACAAAATATTTATACCTACACTAATATTACTCGGACATAAAAAAATGAAAAAACTGGTACATGCTACAAGGCAAATGAACATGGAAAAATGGAAAACATGTTAAGTGAAAGAAGCCAGACAAATGAAATGTAGAACAGATAGTCTATAGGGGATGCAGGTTGGGCATTCCTAGGGGCAGGGGGGGAGGGAGGAATGGGTTATGGCCTTCGCTGAGGAGGTGGTAGAAATGTTTTGGAACTACAGAGGTAGTGGTTACACAACATTGTGAGTTTGTTAAATACTACCGAGCTGCTCACTTTAAAACGATCAACTTTGTTCTATGAGTTACACCTGAATGAAAAAGGCCACTATTCATAGAAAAGCATTTCTAAACATTTACTGTATATCTCGGGTTTCATTTTTTTAGAGTTTGGCACCAAACAAGCTTCTCGAGCTCTGGTTTGTATACAGACAGTTCTTATAGTTGGCAGATCAGAATATCTAAAAACAGAACGAATAAAAATCAATCCTTAACTTTAAAGCAGTGGTTTCAAACTTTAACCTGCATCAGTCACCGGCAGGTGCTTGTTAACAGTTTGCGGGGCGTTCCCCCAGAGTCTGCAGGTCTGGAGCTGGCATTTCCAGCCAGTTCCCGGGGGATGCTGAGGTGGCTGGTTTGGAGTCACTCTCGGAGGAGCACCGCTTTAGCCTTTGTGGGATCACTCTCGGAGGAGCACCGCTTTAGCCTTTGTGGGATCACGGCCCTCTCTTCTCAATGTGGTGGAAACTATGTACCCTCTCCCCAGAAGGACACACTAACAATTCTACACGTAGTTTCAAAGGGTTCGGAACCCTTGATGCCTAAAGAACCCAGAAGGAAATGTAGTCATATGTAGCGAATACCGTATTTTTCGGACCATAAGACGCTCCGGACCATAAGACGCACCAGTTTTTAGAGAAGGGAAATGAAGAAAAAAAGATTCTGAAACAAATAGTGTCCTAAAATATTTTATGTGCATTAAAACCCAACATCACAGTCATAAACACATGTAATCAACTCTGTAAAGTAAACAGCAGCATTTAGAACCATTTTAGAGCCGGGCAAGCACACAGAGACTACACAGAGCCGGGCAAGTAAAAAAACTTTTTTTTTTTAAAGTATATGTGTAGGCTATATTTGGACCATAAGACGCAGGGACTTTTCCCCCCCACTTCTGGGGGAAAAAAGTGCGTCTTATGGTCCGAAAAATACGGTAAGTGAGACATTCATAGATGAGCTTAATGTATTTGATAAAAAGCAATGAAAAAACAGTTTTCTGTAATTCCACGTTAGTTTTCTGTTGTGTGTGTTTTTATTTCTTAGACTCTATGGGAAGGCCTCACCAAATTTTTGTTGGTATTTGTGGACTGCTCAGAAAATAGAAGGAAGTGTTTGTAGATATGACTATTGTTATGCGGATTCTTGTCACTGAGGAACACACTATAAGTTCGTTTAATGAGAGAATTGCTATGGAGGAAGGCTGCTTAGAAGCTCAGGCAGAAAAGGGAGGGGTCACCCTCCTGGTTTATTCCTCAGCTTTGCAGATTCAGAAACTTAATTTTGTCAGTGTCCCCAGAATTAAATAGGCTGCTGGACAGACCAATTCTTCAGAGACACTAATTTACCAGAAGCTGACATTAGTTTCAATAGGTAGCTAGACCTCTCCTGGTATACTGATGTTTTTTATCTTATTTATTTTATTTTTATTTTAAAATATATTTTTAGTGATTTTTAGAGAGGAAGGGAGAGAGAGAGAGAGAGAGAGAGAGAGAGAGAGAGAGAGAGAGAGAGAAACATCATTGATGATAGAGAATCATTGATCAGCTGCCTTCTGCACATCCCCTACTGGGGATCGAGCCCGCAACCTAGGCACATGCCCTTGACCAGAATCGATCCCGATACCCTTCAGTCTACAGGCTCTATCCACTGAGCCAAACCAGCTAGGGCTATACTGATGTTTTTAATTGTGTAATTAAGCAAATTGTATTTTAGAAAATGCTGTTAGTAGTAATGACTTTTTTTCAGGTCACATATACTTATTGTTAGCTTAAACCTTTTATACACGTAATTATTTTATAAATGTAAATTCTGTTTCTTGGTATCAAGCCACTTAAGGAAAGATCAAAAGCCAAGCAGTTAGTGTGTGACATCAGTAAGACTAATATCCAGGTTTTCTGATTCCATTACTGGGCTTTGCCCATATAGCAGTTACCTCCCTGAGTGTATACATGTTGTAAATTTCTGACTTCTTATGATATGGACTGCTTATACTTCTATTATATACTTACTGCACTCTGCTTTTTGTTATAGTGGAATATATCTGCCCATCACTCTCACTGATGCATGAATTTCCTGAAAGTAGAGGACATACCTTATTCTAATGCCATGTATATGTTCAGCAAATATAGATTGAGCACCTACTCTGGCCAGGCACTTAGGGAGTTTAGGGTTAGTGGTATGTAGTTAAACATTAACTGAATTTTCGCTTTTATTTTTCCAGTGTATCCAGAGTGTGTACACCAGTAAAATCATAAGCAGCGATCGAGATCTCTTGGCAGTGGTGTTCTATGGTACCAAGAAGGACAAAAACTCAGTGAATTTCAAAAATATTTACGTCTTACAGGAGCTGGATAATCCAGGTCAGTGTATTCTTTTTTTAATTTAATAAATCTTTATTGCTCAGATTATTACAATTGTTTCTCCTTCCCCCCCCCCATAGCTCCCTTCCACCCTTTCTCACCCCACTCTCTGCCCTTACCTCCCCCAGGCCCTGTGTTAGTGTATTCTAAGAATACCTTTTCCCTTATGTGTTTTCCCTGAACCAAGCGATGCGGAGAAGGAAGCAGATGACACTAGGAGAATGCTTTTCTGCGCTAGAGGCTCTTATTAGGATGTGGCCTTCTGCTGACTGGGTTAAACAGCTCGGTGACGGATGGACCTTAGGCCCTTCCAATGGCCTGGTCAAGGTGACCGCTGACACGGCCTTTTCTGCCCATTTGACCCCTGTCTCTGATCAGGTGCTAAACGAGTGTTAGAGCTTGCGCAGTTCAAGGGGCAGGAGGGGAAGAAACATTTCCAAGACCTGATCGGCTGTGGATGTGACTACTCCCTGAGTGAAGTGCTGTGGGTCTGCGCCAACCTCTTCAGCGATGTCCAGGTCAAGATGAGCCATAAGAGGATCATGCTGTTCACCAATGAAGACGACCCCCATGGCAATGACAGTGCCAAAGCCAGCCGGGCCAGGACCAAAGCTGGGGATCTCCGGGACACAGGTCGGCATTTCCCCCGTCCTTTTAAATTGGCACTTAATTTTATTGCTTCTTTATAGCTGATATCAAACCTTTGCTTTTCACCGTTCAGAGTAAAATGAAAGATTAACATGCAGCTGGAGGAGACACTTGTGGGCAGGAATGGGCAGGCCATTAGCAGCCTAAAGGACTCCACTGGAGCAAGATTTTCTTGATTGTAATGCTACTGTGAATGGTAGTTAGTTTAATATATTGTCCGAAGTCAATATACAGCCTGCTCCCTTAGCCGCTTTCTCTAATTCCCGAAATGTTAATAATCAGCCTAGTTCTTTGGGATCTTTATTTCTTTATTATTTTCAATTTTTTATTCATTTCAGAGACAGGAAGGGAGAGGGAGAGATAGAAACAATGATGAGAGAGCATCATTGATTGGCTGGCTCCCTCAGCCCCCCCCCCCCCCCCCCCAGGAACTGAGCCCTCAAACCTGTGGCCTCCTGGTTCAAAGGTCGACACGCAACCACTGAGCCACACCGGCCAGGCTCTTTGGGAACTCGAGAAAGCATAGCTGAACTTAGCGGGAGAAATGTCTTGCTGAACGTCGTCTCCCCTCACTTCTGCCTGTCCTGGCCCAGGCATCTTTCTTGACCTGATGCACCTGAGGAAACGCGGAGGCTTCGACATATCCTTATTCTACCGCGATATCATCAGCACCGCGGAGGACGAGGACCTCGGGGTCCACTTCAAGGAGTCGAGCAAGCTGGAGGACCTGCTGAGGAAGGTCCGGGCCAAGGAGACCAGGAAGCGCCCGCTCAGCAGGTGGGCACTGCGCCCTCACTTACCATAAGGAATGCACAGCTTTGGTCTCCCTGGCTACTAACCCTGGGCTGTGCCCCTCCTCACTGTGGTCGCCAACCACTGGTGGTCTGCGAAGTCCAAAAGGTTGGCGACCGCGGCTCTAAAAAACGTGCTTGATTTCAGGGCAGCATACGCTATTTGCTTTTCTTCCCTTTGAAGAGCTGGTATGTCTTTTCAAAATAACACAGCCCCTGCCCTGACAGGTGTGCCTCCGTGGTTCGGATGTCAGCCCTGCAGTGAAGTCTTAGGTTCGATTCCCAGTCTAAGGCACATACATGGGTTGCAGGTTCAATTTTTAGGCTCTCTCCCGTGGATGTTTCTCTCTTTCTCTCCCTTCCTCTCTTCCACTCTCTCTAAAAGTCAATGGAAAAAACAGCAGGTGAGACTCAACAACAAAAAATAACACAGCCCTACTTTCTTTATGGATAGATTTTTAAAAATATTTTTTTTATTGATTTTTTACAGAGAGGAAGGGAGAGAGATAGAGAGCTAGAAATGTCGGTAAGAGAGAAACATCAACCAGCTGCCTCTTGCACACCCCTATCGGAGATGTGCCCACAACCAATGTATATGCCCTTGACCGGAATTGAACCTGAGACCTTTCAGTCTGCAGACCGACTCTCTACCACTGAGCCAAACCGGTTTCGGCTCAGCCCTACTTTCTTGGGGAAAATAGTTGTTGCATAGCAGCTTTCTTCTCTGTAAATTGGGGATAACAATAGTACTTGGTATAGAGCGAACGCTCAATAAGTGTTAGTTGTTAGCATTGTTAAAGTTGTGTTATTCTGATTTCTTATAAACTTGAGACGAACCGGAACCAGAGAGTTAGATTACTACCTTTTGTTTTGTTTACCCTCACCCAAGGATATCTTTTCCATTGATTTTTAAAGAGAGTGGAAGGGAGGGAAGGAGGAGGAGAGGAAGATAGTGAAGGGGGGGAGAGAGAGAGAGGGAGAGAAAGAAACATTGATGTGAGAGAAACACATTGACTGGTTGCTTCAGACCGGGAACTGAACCGGAAACCCTTTGGTGCCCGGCCGATGCCACCACTGAGAACACCAGCCAGGGCAGATTATCTTTTTTTTTTTTTTTTTAAATATATTTTATTGATTTTTTACAGAGAAGAAGGGAGGACAGAGAGCCAGAAACATCGATGAGAGAGAAACATTGACCAGCTGCCTCCTGCACACCCGCCACTGGGGACGTGCCCACAACCAATGTATGTGCCCTTGACCGGAATCGAACCTGGGACCCTTCAGTCCGCAGACCGACGCTCTATCCACTGAGCCAAACCGGTTTCGACTATTTTTATTGATTTTAGAGAGGAAGGGAGAGGGAGAGAGAGATAGAAACATCAATGATGAGAGAATCATTGATTGGCTACCTCCTGCACGCCCCCTTCTGGGAATCAAGTCTGCAACCCAGGCCTGTGCCCTTGAGTGGAATTAAACCTGGGACCCTTCAGTACACAGGCCAACGCTCTGTCCACTGAGAAACCAGCTAGGGCTGAATTTTCACTTTCATTTAATTCAAAATAATTTTAAAATTTCCTTGTGATTTTATCTTTGACCTCCTGGATTATTTAGAAGTGTATTGTTTGATTTCCAAATATTTGAGGTTTTCCCAGAATTCTTTCTATTGCGGATCTCTAACTTAGTTCCATTTTGGTTAAAGAACATACTTTATATGATTTCAGTCTTTTTGGATGTATTTATACTTGTTTTGTGGCCAAGCATATGGTCTGCCCTAGAGAATGTTCCATGTGTGCTTGAGAAGAATGCATAACATGGGTTATTTTTGTGTTGTGCCTCTTTTACAATATCATATGGTAAATATTTTACACATTGTCATTATTATAGAATACATTACTAGAGGTCTTATTGCTTCTTAAGATGTTGATATGGCCAAAGCCGGTTTGGCTCAGTGGATAGAGCGTTGGTCTGCGGACTGAAAGGTCCCAGGTTCGATTCCGGTCAAGGGCATGTACATTGGTTGCAGGCACATCCCCAATAGAGGGTGTGCAAGAGGCAGCTGGTCAATGTTTTTCTCTCATCGATGTTTCTAAAATCTCTATCCCTTTCTCTTCCTCTCTGTAAAAAAATCAATAAAATATATTAAAAAAGAAAAAATAATGTTGATATGGCTATTCTGAGCAATATGTCATAATAGATATGTATATGAGTTTTGAATCAGACATACTAGAGTTTGAACACCAGTTTTTATTAGTTGTCTGCCCTTAAACAAGCTGGATACCATCTCTGAGCCTCAATGCTTTCATGTGTAAAAAGGACTATAATTAGATTTATGGGTGGCTAACAATAGAAACTGACTCTTGATTAATTTCAGTATAATCAAGCAAAACTCTGAACAGGGTGGGTAGCATAGGAACCAGAGTGGCAAGAACTAATGAGAGTGTCTTCTGGGTGCTACTAGCAGAAAGCCACCCTCCCTCATGTCCTTCTGTGGTCGCTGCGAGGGACCCAGACTCTCCAGAGAACAGGAGTGATGGCTTGAGTTTGGGTCAGATATATCCACGACTTGACGAGGGGAGGACATAGCACTTTGATTAACATTTCCCCAAATCTGCTGTGGGAGAAGGGTGGTTCCCAACGAAAAGTTGGGGTTTCATTGTTAAAAAAGGGGGTAGGGGTACTAGATAAGCAGAAATAACAGATAATCAACACAGTACTTGTAGGGTTATTATGATAATTAATGAATAGCTGTAAAGGGACTGGAATAGTACTGAGCTCAATTTTTATTACAGCAGGTTCTTTTTTATAAGCTTATTCAATAATTATTTTTTAAAATTGATTTCAGAGAGATGAAGGGAGAGAAAGATAGAAACATCAATGATGAGAGAGGATCATCAATCAGCTGCCTCCTGTACGCCTCCCTCTGGGCATGGAGCATCCCAGGTATGTGCCCTGACCTGGAATCGAATTGCGACCCCCTGGCTCATGGGCTGATGCTCAACCACTGAGCCACACAGGTTGGGCAGTATATTCTTTATCATTATTTTACATAGTTAATATATTCTGAAACTAATTTTTGTGGCATAGACCCTGAGATAGCATTACAGCAAACTCCATTGTATTATTAAAATGAGTTATATTTAGCCGGAGCTGGTTTGGCTCAGTGGACAGATCATCAGCCTGTGGACTGAAGGGTCCCAGGTTCAATTCCGGTCAAGGACACATGCCCAGGTTGTGGGCTTGACCCCCAGTTGAGGATGTGCAGGAGGCAGCCAAACAATGATTCTCTCTGATCATTGATCTTTCTTTTTCTCTTTCCCTCTCCCTTCCTCTCTGAAATCAATAAAAATATAGATATAAAATAAATAAATAAAATAAGTTATATTTGTATTCTAAGCTCATTTAGAATATAAGAGAGAATAAAACAAGTTAAGTCTTGGGTGCCACTTTGGAATGTAGATAGCAAAGTAATCTGTTCGTCTATGATTTTTTATTTTTCTGTCCTCCAGGTTGAAGTTTAAGCTCAACAAAGATATAGCATTCACTGTTGGCATTTATAATATGATCCAGAAGGCTTCCAAACCTCCTCCAATTAGGCTTTACCGGGAAACAAATGAACCAGTGAAAACCAAGACGCGGACATTTAATGTAAATACAGGCAGTTTGCTTCTGCCAAGTGACACCAAGAGATCCCAGGTAGGCCTGCCTACTTACTGACTTTGTCTCACTGAGGAG
Organism: Pipistrellus kuhlii; assembly: GCF_014108245.1. Lineage (NCBI taxonomy): Eukaryota > Metazoa > Chordata > Mammalia > Chiroptera > Vespertilionidae > Pipistrellus > Pipistrellus kuhlii. Next base: position 12,138 of record NW_023425586.1, read on the forward strand.
GGGAGACGGTGATCAGCCTAACCAGATAACTTTCACGTGCGCATCTTTCTAGCCATGTTGTTAAAACAAAATCATTATTTGAAACCTGGCATCTAGGTCAGAGATACCACGAGAGCTAGAAAGTTAGAGCCAGTGTTGGAAAGAGACATCAGTGAAAACTTTAGCTCTCGCCCTGGCTGGTGTGCCACGAGTTATCTGCTGGATTCCCAGTCGGGCACATGCCCGGGTCTCAGGTTTGATCCTCGCAAGGGGGAGTGCAGGAGGCAGAGGATCGATGTTTATCTCTCACATTGATGTTTCTCTTTCTCTTTCTCTCTCCCTTTCCTTCTTTCTAAAATTCAATACACTATTTTTCCCCCCCAAGAAAACTAGCCCTTGATCACTCAGCGCAGGATGGGCTGTGTCTTACAGTCTAATTCCTTGTTCAGGTAGAATAGCAGGAAATGCTTATAGTTGCTAGGGAGATGGGGAGTTAGGGAAAAGGTGTTAGGTGTCAAGTGCTTGTAAATTTTTTTTTTTTTAGAGAGAGAAAATCCCCCCTGCCATTTCTCCTGCGTTTTGAAATGATACACATAGGCCTTATTTATTTATTTTTATTTTATTTTTATTTTTTAAAATATATATTTTATTGATTTTTTTTTTTTACAGAGAGGAAAGGAGAGGGTTAGAGAGTTAGAAACGTCGATGAGAGAGAATCATCGACCAGCTGCCTCCTGCACACCCCCCACTGGGGATGTGCCCGCTACCATGGTACATGCCCTTGACCGGAATCGAACCTGGGATCTTTCAGTCCGCAGACCGACGCTCTATCCACTGAGCCAAACCGGTTTCAGCTTATTTATTTTTAAATATATTTTTATTGATTTCAGGGATGAAGGGAGAGGGAGAGAGAGATAGAAACATAAATGATGAGAGAGAATCATTGATCAGCTGCCTCCTGCATGCTCCAAACTGGGATCGATCTCACAACCTGGCGTACGCCCTGACCGAAAATGGAACTGGGGAACTTCCTTGGTTGACAACCAACCACTGAGCCACGCTGGTCGGGCCCTTCTTTCTTTCTTTTAAATCCTCACCTGAGAACATGCTTAGGGAAAAGCAGAGAGAGAGACAAACATTGACCAGTTGTCTTCCTTAAGCGCCCTGCCCAGGAATCAAACCCACAGCCTTTCTATGCATGATACAATGCTCAATCAATTGAGCCACACTGGCCAGGCCTGAGTTTCTTGATTCAATGTCCCTAAAGAAAACCTTGAGGGTTCTGTCTTTCCATAAAACCCAATTTGATCTGTTATTAACTTCCGTAGCTAATCACATATTTAGGATCAAAATACAAACATTAAAGTGTGTGTGTGTATCTCTCTCTCACACTACCTGAGACCCAGCAAACTGCCTGATTTAGATCCTCTCGAACATGTGTGGTTCGAACACCCTTGTGTGTCAGGATGAGCGCTCAGTACATGTAAGATGAGGGAAAGAATCAATGCTTGAAACGCATCATCTCTGGGACCAGACAGAGCTGGGTTGAAGCTTAATTCAGTTGTATAACCTGGAGCAAGTTACCAACCACTGAGCCTCAGTTCCCTTATCTGTAAAACTTTTACCATCTCTCACCAAGGGTTATGACAGGGGTTACGTTGGGTGGCAGACTTACAGGGCCTGCCGGGCACGCAGTAAGTTAATTTTTCGTGCTGGGGATGATGCCCTGATGAGCCATCCTCCCGCTCCTTAGAGAAAACTGGTTGTGACTTGCTAGTGTCATGTGGCAGCTGTTGTGAATCTCCAGCAGCCTGTCTATGTAGCCCCCCTTTTCCCACCTTTAGATCTATGGGAGTCGTCAGATTGTGCTGGAGAAAGAGGAGACGGAGCAGCTCAAGCGGTTTGATGAACCAGGCTTGGTTCTGATCGGTTTCAAGCCCTTGCTAATGCTGAAGAAGCACCACTACCTGAGGCCCTCCCTGTTCGTGTACCCAGAGGAGTCCCTGGTCAACGGTGAGCAGCACAGACCAGGGGAAATGAGTGAGGAGCACAGGAAGCAGCTTGCTGAGCCGCCTTTGCTAAAGAGGTGCTGATTGGAAACGGTCTCTAGAGTGTATTCCTGGGTAATTAAACATACAATTTAAATGTATTTTTATTTCAGAGAGGAAGGGAGAGAGAGAGAGAGAGACAGAAACATCAATGATGAGAATCATTGATTAGCTGCCTCCTGCACGCCCCCTACTGGGGATCGAGCCTGCAACCCGGCATATGCCCTGAATGGGAATTGATCTCTTGGTTCCTGGGTCGAAGCTCAACCACTGAGCCACTTCAGCTGGGCTTACTGAGGTATTTTGAGTGGGGCTAAACTAAAAGAAGCTTCTTTAGGACCTATAATGTTCCAGTATGCATTATGAATGTCCCGGAGGGGGTATGGAATTAGGATTTTAAAAACTTCCTTCCTTCTTTGAGGCATCAGATAGACAGTTTGAAAAACACACACCACAAAACAAACCTTTTCCCTAGTGTTGGCAATTAAAGATGGTATTAACTCAGGCATTGGGTTTATTTTACTGTCCAGACCTATTGTATATTCTGTGCTATAGCTGCTGAACCCCCTGATTTGACTGATTTTCATTAATAACTGGGGCTATGTCATTAACCGAAACAAAGTAAAAGTGAACTGCCATTAATAATTCCCATTTGAGGCATCCATTCTCGTTCCTTTCCCCTCAGCTCTGGATCCATCACCCCTTACCTACTGAAGGATCATAAACCCTTTGAAGACCGTGGAAGGAAAATTGCCCCTAAAGGGATGTTTGTTTTGCAGGGAGCTCAACCCTGTTCAGTGCTCTGCTCACCAAGTGCCTGGAGAAGGAAGTCGTGGCGGTGTGCAGGTACACCCCCCGCCAGAACATCCCCCCTTACTTTGTGGCCTTGATGCCGCAGGAAGAGGAGCTGGATGACCAGAAAATTCAAGTGACTCCCCCAGGTACGTGGCAGGGAGATTTTCCGGGCTTCCGAACCTTGCCAGGCATTGGAATCCCTCACGGATTCGAGGTACCAGACTCGCCAGGAATGGGCCCTGGGAAGTGTGTGTTTTAAGGTTTCACAGGTGAGCCTGGTGTGTAGCACAGAAAGCAAATGTGGTTGTACAGTGCACAGCACGTACTGGCAAGCAAGGCGGCCTGCAGCCGGCATTGAGGGCCGAATGCACGGAGACTGTTTGCAGGCTGCTGATGCAAGTCCTTGGGGTTTGACTGTTGGCACCATATTCTTTTTTTTTTTTTTTAAACATATTTTATTGATTTTTTACAGAGAGGAAGAGAGAGGGATAGAGAGCTAGAAACACTGATGAGAGAATCATCAATCAGCTGCCTCTTGCGCATTTCCCACCGGGGATGTGCCCACAACCAAGGTACATGCCCTTGACCGGAATCGAACCTGGGACCTTTCAATCCACTGAGCCAAACCGGTTTTGGCTGCTGGCACCATTCTTTACCAAAAGCCATTGCTTGGCATCCGTGTAAAGCGGGCGTCTTCAAACTACGGCCCGCGGGCCACATGCGGCCCGCAGAGGAGTCTGATCCGGCCCGCCAGGTTTTTTGGGCAGTGAGCGCAGCCGAGGTGTTACAGTAGGAATTAGTAGTTCATACAGTCCGGCCCTCCAGCTCTCTGAGGGACCGTGATCTGGCTCCCACTTTAAAAAGTTTGAGGACCCCTGGTAAGGTTTAGTGTCCGGTTTGTCTCCTGTAAACACCAAGGCAGTGAGGTCTAGTGCAAGGACCATGAGTTCTGAAGTCAGACTTGACTTGATCTTATGCTATGTGCCTGAAAGTTTACTTGCTTTTGTTGTAGGCCCCACTCTGCCACTTGTTAGCTGGCCAGATTGGGCAAGTAATGTCACATTTCTGCTTATACTCCTTATCTGCAGAGATGAGACTTCTGGAACACCGTTCTCTCAAGGTTGTCTCACATTTGAAATAAGTTAATAAACATACAAGCGCCTAGTGCAGAGTAGCCTAGAGATGGTCTTCCTTCAACCATGCTAATAAATACCAACTTTATGCATAAACTAACTGAACATATTATATTTCTAACCCTGATCATCACAATGCTCAGAAATAGCTTTGTATGCCAGTTATTAAGCTTCTCTCTCTGCTCCAAATTCACCATTTATTGTTCTGAGGCTAAGAATCTCCAAACACAATTTTTCTTTTTTTCTTTTTTATATTTTTATTGATTTCAGAGAGGAAGAGAGAGGGAGAGAAAGAGAGAGAAACATACATGGTGAGAGAAAATCGGCTGTCTCCTGCACGCCCCTACTGGGTAGCAAGCCCACAACCTGTCATGTGTCCTGACCAGGAATCAAACTGTGACCTCTTGGTTTATGGGTTGATGCATAACCACTGAACTACACTGGCCAGGCAACCTTATTCCTCCTTTTCCAGCTGGCTGTGGGTGAGGCTTTGTCGAGAGCAGGAGCTAAAAGGAGATAACAGGGCAGACAAGAGTGAGGAGACTTGCTCCTCCCTCTTGCCCAGTGCTGTTGGCATTGCCTGCAAGGGCACTTCCCAGAGCAGCAGCTTGGTTCCAGTCTCAGATTTTTCAGTCTTTCTAGAACCAGCCAGTGACTGGAACAAGATCAGCCTGATTGCCCTCGCCTCTTCCCTTTCAGTATGTGATGGAGGGTGAGGAAATAAAGAAGGGCTCAGCTGAAACCGGTTTGGCTCAGTGGATAGATCCTAGGTCTGCAGACTGAAAGATCCCAGGTTCGATTCCGGTCAAGGGCATGTACCTTGGTTGTGGGCACATCCCTGGTGGGGGGTGTGCAGGAGGCAGCTGGTCGATGTTTCTCATCAATGTTTCTAGCTCTCTATCCTGCTCCCTTCCTCTCTGTAAAAAATCAATAAAATATATATTAAAGGGGCTCAAAGGAAGGCCTGATGGAGCTGGGACTTAGTCCTTAGGGAGCGGGCACTGACCAGCTGGCTCTAGGGCAGTGGTTCTCAACCTTCCTAATGCCGTGACCCTTTAATACATTCCTCATGTTGTGGTGACTCCAAACCGTAACATTATTTTCGCTGCTACTTCATAACTAATTTTGCTACTGTTCTGAATTGTAATGTAAATATCTGTGTTTTCTGATGGTCTTAGGCGACCCACAGGTTGAGAACCACTGCTGTAGTGCCTAAGACCATCGGAAAACACAGATATTGGGAGCTGAGAGACAAATGACAACTCAATCACTGAAACCTTCTGTCAGTCAGCTCTGAGAAATCTCTCTCTTCTCCAGGCTTCCATCTTGTCTTCTTGCCTTATGCTGACGATAAACGGAAGGTGCCCTTCCCTGAACAAGCCAAGGCAAACCCGGAGCAGATAGACAAGATGAAGGCTATTGTGCAGAAGCTCCGCTTCAAATACAGGTGAGCAGCGGGTCCTCGCTGGCTGGCTTCCGGAGCTGGCTCCTGAGCTGACAGTCCCCTTTAAAAAATCCTCTCCTGAGGCTGTTTTCTCAGCTGACCTGGGACCTGCACTGAGTTGGGTTCATTTAATTTCATTATTTTTTTAAATGTCTACGTTTTAAACATGTACTTGTTCCCGTTATGATTATTTTAACAGAAGTGACAGCTTTGAGAACCCAGTGCTGCAGCAGCACTTCAGGAACCTGGAGGCCTTGGCTTTGGACTTGACGGAGCCCGAACAAGCAGAAGATCTGACGTGTAAGGAGGTCACGACTGAGGGAGGATTCTTGTCGTGGGAAGCTTTCTCTTTGGTCTCGCTCTGGACAGCAATGTGGGTGGATTTCCTAGCACCCTCTTGAGAGGTAACCTCACTGTCCAGCCCATCTCTGTCTGATGGTCTAGACTAGCTCAGATGGTGCTGTGAGAGGAGTGGAAAGTGCCAGGCTTCTGAGACCTGCCTCTGGACTAGGCCATCCCTTGACTACCTGATAAAAACACACACAAACTATACCATTTATTGAGTGCTTACCGTGTGCCAGGTACTGTCCTATGTGCTCACTCATTCAATCCTCATAGCGGTGAGGTAGGCACTGTTATTTGCCTTGGATGATGCTCCGGGCACCCCAACCACTCCCCGTCTGCCTCCACACCTCACTCCGTTATTGGGTCTTGTCAGTTCTATCCCTTTTCATGTTTATGGTCCAGTCTCAGGCCCTGCCCCACCCCTGCACACACTGCTTCAGCCTTCCGTCTTACCTGCCTTCAGTTCACACTCCACACACTGTCAGGTGATCTTTCTAAAAAGCAGATCTGAGCCTGTTGCCCCCTGCTCAGAGCTCTCCAGTGCTCCCCGCTGTTCTTGAGAGTTTTAGTTCCTGGGCAGGCTTTTGAGGTTTCTCTTACCTCACTATGCCTGCTTTTCCAGCCTCCCTGCTGGTCCTGCCCTCCTCATAGCCTATCTTCAATCTGTGTATTACCTGCTGCTTCTTACCCCACTGCCTTTTGCTGCTTGGAATAGTGGGTCTGCCTGAGGAGGAACAATCAGCTTTCCCGAAAGCCTTTCTAGACCCCCGCCCCCCCAACTCAAGGTTCCAGTGCGCCCTGTACAGGCTCTCCATGGCATTGCCCAGCTGTGTGGCACCTGTTTTTACCACCTCCTTATCCTGGCTCAGCTGTAAGCCTGCTGAGAGCCTAGACTTGTAGACTTGTTTGAATCCCCAGAATCCAGCCCAGGAGCTCTGCCACTCCCCAGCTGTTTGACCTCAGGCCAGTCATTTAACCTCTCTGTTTCCCTCCTCTGTAAAACAGGTAGACAAACTTACCTGGTCCACAGGTTAACAAAGCTTAGAAGGGAGCCCGGCTATAGTACGTGCTCATTGAATGCAGTGGTTAGAGGCGCTCGGTAAATGTCAGACAGAATTTGTGGAATGTTCTCATGGCCAGGGCAGCTGCCCCCTGGACCCTTCCTCCCCCGACCTCCCCAACCCCATCACGTGCTTCCCAGAAGCCAGCGTCTGACTCGCCGGGCCACCTTTCCTCCGCTTTGGTTTCCTAGTGCCGAAGGCGGAAGCGATGGACGAAAGGCTGGGCTCCCTCGTGGATGAGTTTAAGGAGCTTGTCTACCCACCAGACTACAACCCCGAGGGGAAAGTTCCCAAGCGGAAACAAGGTGAGAACTGGGTGACCGGTTTGGCTCAGTGGATAGAGCGTCAGCCTGTGGACTGAAGGGTTCCAGGTTCGATTCCGGTCAAGGGCATGTACGTTGGTTGCGGGCACATCCCCAGTAGGGAGTGTGCAGGAGGCAGCTGATGGATGTTTCTCTCTCATCGATGTTTCTAACTATCCTCTCTGTAAAAACAAAACAAAACAAAAAAACAATATATTAAAAAAAAAATTCAATGAGGGAGCCCAGCCAGTGTAAGTGGTTGAGCATCGTCCTGTGAACCAGTAGGTCATGGTTTGATTCTTGGTCAGGGAACATGCTCGGGTTGTGGGCTCTGTCCCCATTAGAGGGCATGAAGGAAGCAGCTGGTCAATGATTCTCTCTCATCATTGATGATGCTCTCCTACCATCTCCCAAATCAATAAAAATATATTTTAAAAAATCAGTGGGGGGAAAATATAAAATAAATATATAAAAAGTAAAAAACAAAAAAGGCTATAGAGTGCTTCACTGGATAGATGTGCTAGTTTACTCAGCCAGCCCTTTACTGATGGATGTGGTGCAGTGAACATGGACCGCCATCGTGTACGTGTGTGAGCAGATCTGTAGGATAAATTCTTTCCTCTGTATTGCTGGTTCAGGGTGTAAACATTTCAAATATTGATAAGAATTGCCAATTTGCCTCTGAAAAGTGATAGTTTATATTCTGTCCAAGAAGAAATGGGTGTGTTTCCCTACACTCTCACCAATCCTGGACTTTATATACTATTTTTTAAAAATTTCACACAAAAATAAGAGGGGAAATTATATCTAGTTTTGATGTGCAGTTCTCCCATTAGGAGTGAAATGTAGTTTTCTTGGATTTTTTAGGGTAGGTGTGGCAGTGGTGCTTCATAGTGCCGTGGGAATACAGCTCTTCCTGTTCCATGGGAATATGCACTAGTGATTTGTGTACTCGTTTATCCCGCTCAGCCTGCACATTCTTCTCACCTAGCACGGTCCCTTGGTACTTACTTTATGCTCTGGAAAGGCTTTTGGAAGGAGAGGGAAGGAATGAATGACTGCTCATTTAGAGTGAGACTAGTTTTGGGTAAACTGATGGCACTCAGAGAACTCTTAACACCCTCCTAGGTTGATAGTCTTTATTTTATGCATAAACGAAGCTGCCTTGTCAAGACACTATCTCCCCAGTGTTCTAAGTGGGCATCATGGCTTATGGAAAATGCCTGCCTGCAGTCCAGATCATGTGAGGGTCCTGTGTGTGTGGTTGGGATGCCACGGGTAGCATTCCCAATCACCCCCTCCTGACCTTTCCCCCAGGTGATGAAGGTGCTGGAAGCAAAAGGCCCAAGATGGAGCTATCGGAAGAAGAACTGAAGGCCCATGCCAGCAAGGGCACGCTGGGTAAGCTCACGGTGCCCGTGCTGAAGGAAGCCTGCAGGGTGTACGGGCTGAAGGGCGGGCTGAGGAAGCAGGAGCTGCTGGATGCGCTCGCCAAGCACTTTCAGAAGGACTGACCCTCCATCCGCCACCCTTCACCCTGTGCCAGGCTGCCTGCCAGAAGCCAGAACTTGACATTTATGGGACTTTCTGTTGCTAAGGAGGCAAAGTAGTCCTCCTACTTGCTGTGCCTTATTCTGTCTGAATAGAGCCCTAATTTTGTACTGTTTTTTAGTGTGAAAAAAACGTGTGTCTCGGCATCCAAAGATCACTTGCTATTACAATAGCTATTAGTTAATTTTCTCACAGCGTCACAATGGGAACAAAGTGAACACCAGTGAAGGTAGGGACACTGTGATGATTGAGGACAGATGAAGGTTTCAGGAATGACAAGCCCCAGCAAGAACCTGTCCTCGTCTCTTTTCCTTAATTGTGTTATACTAGGACCTAAAGGCCAGATTTCAGAAGCAATAAGAATGGAACGTTTCGATACTGTTACCCTTTGCTTCCTGGATAAATGGCACTCCCCCAGCTCCCATGCTGTATTCCTTTTAATGTGACATTCACGTATATGAACATAGTTTTTGTTGCTCCAAGAATTTGGGTTCCAGTGTAAGTAAATCAGTTCTTATTTTTCAGGGGAGCTGTAGTAAGGTTAAGATGAGAGTATTAGGAGGGGAAAGGTAGAGGGTGTCTTTCTTTCCCTCCCTCACCCCGAATCCCTCCTCCATCCATCCTGCTTTCTATTGCTTTTGAAAGATTAGCTTGAGAGAAGGAAGAAAAACATCTGGAAGAATTTATCCTCTGATGATGGTTTGAGATTCAGTTTGTAGGGCCTGTGTCTTTCATGATTAGAATGAGCCTCGGTGAGTGTAGGAGGGGTCAGATTACTCTCGAGGTTTTGGGTTTTACGTTTTTTGCTCTGAGCTTTATAACATCAATTTGGGATTTAAGGTCATGGGAATGTATGTTTAGTCTTTAGCCATACTACAAATGAATCATCTTTTTCACAAGGTCCTCATTGTAAATGTAAAAAGACTCCTTAATCATAGGTCCTCTTCAGAAATTGGTTTTAGGAAACTTATTCTAAAACAGAATTCCTGACCAGTGTTCATCAGGGCCCCCAAGACCTAGGGAAAGCCATTGGATCCTCTCTCCAGAATAAAATAAACGGTAGAGGCAAAAATGTTCACCTGCTTCCTAGGGGGCTGGATGGGAAGGACAAAAGTCCTTGCTTTCTGTCTGGGCGTTAGGAACTGTTCGCTGTGCACACGGAGCTGCTGCAGGTGCTAAGTTCTGGCTCTGCTGAGGGCAGTAACCAGAAGACAATCTGCTAGTAGTTAAGGACAAATTAAACAGAAGGTGACAGTGCTGAGGAAAGGCCTAAAGAAGTGACATTTGAATGACCAGCACGAGAAGAAAGCCATCAGTGCTGCAAAGGAGCACCAAGTAGAAAGAATTTGAGGAGGCGGCTAGGGAGTGCTCCAGAAATCAAACATGAAGCACTGAGCAGGCAGAACTGGGTGAGGCAGACACAGAGGCCATTAGGAGCAGGAAGGAGCCACGGCTCTTTCAGGTGACCACACATTGACACCCGCCCTTTGAAGGCCTACAGGGAGCTGATACAATGGAGACCAGGCACCAGGAATGAAGATCCCAGGAGCCCCTGCCCCACCCACTTCTTAGGGCTCTAATGGGTAAGCCTTAGTTCCTTGCAGGTGGAGGTTGGATTTCTTAGTTCCCTTTGCCCCCAAATTATTTCAGTCCTTTAGAGTATGACTTTAAAGACACATGACAAAAAAGTATAAGAAAGCAACTAGCTCAAACTTCACCATCCACAAACAGGAAAGTGCTGGGGGCAGTGTGTATATAAACACAAGCAGGCTGGGGAGGAGGGGGAGGGACTGGCCAGCAGGCACACAACAGGTGGTTTCCAGGTTTGCCAGGTATGCCGCTTACTGGAGTGGGTACACTGCCCATGCTGGCCAAGAGGAAACCAAATACAATCTCATTACTCTGACCATTACAGGACTGTTATTTGTACTTTGTAAGAAAATGTCTCAAGCTGAGGTGGCAGGCTCTCAGGACACTTCCCCTCTGAGCAGGCGCCGTGGCAGTGATTTCAGTCACCAATCCCAATCCCCCCTCTCAAGAGCTAGTAGGAGCCCTAATTTTGCAAAAGTGATTCTCAGCCGAGAGTGACTGCCACCAGGGAACATTTGGCAGTGTCTGGAGGGAGGGATTGATTACCATTGACATGTAGTGGGTAAAGGCCAGGGATGCTGCTAAAAATCCTACAACTTACAGGCAGCCTCTATCACAAGGATTATCCAGCACCAAATTTTGAACTACCAGAAATCAGCTGGTAGGTAGTGATGGCTTTTGCCCAGCTTCTTGGTGGGAAGTTTGAGCAGCTAAAACCATACTAATAATCCTAAGCAGTTCTTCATTCAAGCTGGATACCTACCAAGAATGACACTTTCCTTTAAGTTGTATGAATATATTTCTTTACTAGGACTCTCATAAGAATGACATTAGCATTGTCCTTCGGATGTGGTCAGGAACACAGTACTTTGACCCGCATCGTGGCAGGACAGGAAATGGGTAAAGGCTGACACAAGTGTCCACTGAAGAGATCGATTCACCAGAAAGGATGTTTCCTTGGACTCCATCACTTGTTGTGGCTTCCAGGTCTCCACGGCTTGCCCAGAATCCTCCATTCCAGCACCAGTTGACTCTACTTTGTCTTGCCTCTCCAGACTCCTTTCTAGGTCAGCTGCTCCATGTCTCACTAGCCCAGGCCAGTTTTGGAATCCTGCAGCACACAGCTCTTTGGTATGCTGCTGGCCTGCCACCCTCAGGGGCACAATTGGGAGGTTGTTTTTTTGGGGGGAAGGAAATGGACATATATTACCAAAAGCAAAACTGTAGGGGTACATTAACAAATGACACTTGGGCATACAACTAACAACCTCACAAGATACATGCTTCTTCCCCAAACGATGCATAATCCCTTACAGAGCAAAGGAGCCCCTAGATCATGATGGAATGATTCTGTATGCCAGGCACCAGGGAGACCAAGTGGGTGGTGTCTACTTCACCATGCCCTGTACACAAAAGGGAGTTAGCGCCTCAAAGCTGGAACCAGATCTCTACCCTGGCTCTTTCCTGCCTTTGAATGGTGGCACCACTCTGCTTCCACCTGTTCTGGGCTTAGTTCAATTTTCAAAAGGGAGGAAAGATGGGGAAGGAAAAGTAGAAGTGGAGGTTTAGGGCAGGGGTGGGTGGGTATGGGGATGATAATCTATAAGACAAAACAAAAATAATCCAAAAATATAAAAAGATTTACTACAATAATATTTTAAACAATAGAAGGTAGCTGGAATCCTACATGGCACACAGACAATAGGACACACAACCCGAGGGGAGGAGCAAGAGAGGGTGGCAGAGGCCGTGGGTTAGACGAGGAGCCTTTCAATGGACTGCTGAATGGACTGGATCTGCTGCTTCAGCTGGGAGCCCTCTTTGATGGTGACGGAGCAGGCGATGACAGGCCTGGAGACCCCGCAGGCCCGGCCCAGAGCCTGCTTGGAGCGCACAAACACGTAGGGCACGTTCTTGTCCTCGCACAGCAGCGGAAGGTGCAGGATGATCTCCAGGGGCTCTGCGTCCGCCGCCATCACAATGAACTCCGAGATGCCTCTGTTCAGGGTTTTGGTGGCTGTGGAGAGAGGACACGAGGCCAGAGGTGATGTGGGCTTTGGGCGGAAGCCACAACAAAGCAATCTCCAAGGGAAAGAAACACAGATGCAAGAAAACTGGGCAGAACTCTCACGCATAAGCAAGTCTCTGTCCTGTCTATAGTGGCCTTGGTAAGTGATAAGGGATTGAACTGCCAATTGGTTATCCTCAATGCCTTCCTCAAACCCATCAGTTCTGTCACAGCACATCCTGAATCAGTCCACTGCTTTCCTGTCCTCTGGACCACGTGTCCACGTCACCTCCATCTCCTGCCTGGTTGGCTGGAACAGCTTTCACACAAGCCCGCCAGCATGAAGCAGAGTATGCAGCACATCTCAAACTCTGTGATCTGACAGTTTTACCATCTCAGCCTGCCACCATCAGTACTTCTGGCAAGCTCACATGCAACTCACCCAGGAAGCACATCACCAACGGCACCGTTCACATGCTTATTCCTGGTTGTGTATCTCTGTGGCCCAATGCTAGCACGCGGACCACACTGCATTAATGAAGACAAGGCTCTAGGCCACACCACCCAAATTCAAATTCTGGCTCTCATTTCTCAGAAGAAGGTAAATGTGACAAAACATTAACAACCGCTGGGTCTAAAAACAATTCTAAGTCCATTAACCTTTAGTGTCTAATGTAAAAGCGCTGTTCTCAGGTCCTCCCACTGGTCCCAATAGGAGTACCCGCCCTCTTTCCATACTGGAAACGTAGACCAGGACTCCTGACAGAGACAGGTGCCTTCAACACCTCCCGGAACACTCTGCCTCACCCTCATTGGCTCCTTTCCGAAGCTGCTTGTAGTTACAGGACTGCTGGACGAGGTCCAATAGCTTTTTGGTGAGGTGGGCATCGGCGAGAGGGTAGGCCTTCGGATTTACATCAGCCTCGGTCTATGGGGTGAAATCAAAGCATCAGTGAAATGAACCTGAAGTTGTTCCAGACAAGTCACAAAATAACTGACAACAGACACAAAGGTCAGCTTCCACGCTTCCTTACCCCAAACACACTTAATAAATGACACTAGTGCCACACTCCCAACTTAGAAAAACCGAATTAGGATTTAAACAAAAAGTTAACAATTACATAATCCAAAAATGTATACTAAAGGTCACACTTTTTTTTTTTTAAAGTAGAGAAATCCACTTTTAAAAATATATTTTATTGATTTTTTACAGAGAGGAAGATAGAGGGATAGAGAGTTAGAAACATCGATGAGATAATCATCGATCAGCTGCCTCTTGCACACTGGGGATGTGCCCGCAACCAAGGTATATGCCCTTGACAGGAATCGAACCTGGTACCTTTCAGTCCGCAGACCGACACTATCCACTTAGCCAAACCGGTTTTGGCAAGGTCAAATACTTTTAAACTTGCCTCTCTTTAGCTTAATGCTCGGTAATACACAGCAAATAGATTATAAATGGGCTCCCATGGCTCAGTTTCACTGAGTCACATGGGGTAATGTTGAAATTTAGATTTTTGCACTCCATACTATATTAAGTTTTCTGAATCTAAATTAAGGTATAATTGCCCACCCAGTGTGGCTCATTGGATTAAGTGTCATCTCATGCATGCAGAAGTCACTGGTCTGATTCCCAGGTTGAAGGCTTGATCCCTAATAGGGGTGTGCAGAAGGCAGCAGATGGATGATTTTCTCATCACGGATGTTTCCACTGCCCTCTCCCTTCCTCTCTGAAATCAATAAAAAATATATTTTAAAAAAGACTTTGATTCTAATACTAGATACTTAATATTAAGCAATTATTAATTTTTGAAGTGTTACAGTGGCACTGCCATTGTTAAATCTTTCTTTTGTAGATATACACTGTAATACAAATGGGTAAAATGATAGATGCTTGGAACATGCTTCAAAATAACCCCTCCAGGGAACCACCTTGGGTGGGTTCTAACCTACTCCATTCCTCTCACCTCATTCCCACCTGACCAGTTTAACCATTTCCATTGATTTCTCATTTGTTTTCTGTGATTCTCTTTATAAATATATTTACATTATAGATATAATCCAAATGCAGTGCCACATCACTGTCTCAGGCATCCAGCTGCCTGCCATTGGCAGTCTGGTCCAACCCTGGGTCTGGGGACTGAACCTGGCGGTGCCCTCTGGGTGATGGCCTGGTGGGAACACTCACAGCTGCATGTCTTGGTGATCTTTTGATGACCCACCCCTGGAAGGAGCAGGAAGTGATATCAAGGGCCAGATTTTACTAGACCCCCTAGTCCTTAACACATGACCCCTGGGTGATGAGCAATTAGGTGAGGGCTGAAAGCCTTACCTGAAGAAGTGGGTAAGAAAGTCCTAATTATCTGTCTGCTCTTCCCCATACAATTTAAAATTAGCTTTTCAAGGTCCACAAAAAAGCCTGCTGGGACAATCTACTATGTTTGGAGTGATACATCTTTTTTCTTTTGGTGCCTACCTGAGAAAGGATATTTGTCAAAACCTAATTCTCAACAACAAGCATCACCTCTAAACAATAAAGGACCCAAAACATTTTAATTCCAATCTCTCCTCAAACTTACTTTTTAAAATGTCAGGTATTTCCATTGTGATTTCCAACAATCCATTTCTGGAAGTATTCTCAACTCTCAACAAACACCAACGGCAAAAAAGGGGAGCCTGACCACCTATCTATCTAAGAGAAATCATCTTATCTGTCAACAATAACAGCTCAGCTCACCGTTAAAACCAATCTACCTTGTTATCAATAGCAACAGAAATTTCTTAGTGTACTTATACATTTCTCCAAAAAAATAAATAAATAATCCTCACCGGAGCACATGCTTAGAGAGAGGAAAGGGGGTAGAGACACCGATGGGTTGTTTTCTGTCCGTGCACCGACAGGGGGTCGAACCCGAAACCTTTCGGTGCACAGGACGACGCTCAACCAACTGGGCCACTCAGGCCGGACACCGTCTTTTCATTTTTTAAAGGACTAGCTACACAAGTGATGGGATCAGACTACTAGCTGGCTTCTACCCCTAGCTCCACCAGTTTGGCCTCCTGTACACCAGCCAGCCCCAAACCGGAACGCACGTGTGCCTCCGGGACCTCTGACTTGGGCGACCACAGCTTTACTGACTGTTCCCCCAGCCAGGCCCGGGAACCCTCCCCATTCCCCGCCCCGAACGCCACAGGCCCCCTAGGTCCCGGCACGTGGAACTCCGGGGAGCCCGGGGCGCAGACCCTCCCTGGAACATCAGCCCTGGGGGGTGGGGGGAGGGGATCTGAATCCAGGGAGCCCACACCGTCCTCCCTAGAGACCTCTAATCGCCCCAATAAAAACGATGGCGCCAAGTGTTCTCATCCAACTTTCCGCTCTCCCACGTGGGCTGGTCCCTTTCTCCCCGGTCGGACCGTGCCCGCTCCGCTCACCAGAGGCCCGGGCGGCGCGCACACGGCTGCACCCCGATCACAACAGTCGGGGCTCCAGGCTTTCGGGGCTCTGACCTCGGCAGGGCTGTAGGGACCGCACGGCGGCCCGGGTTCAGACTCGGGGCCGGGCGGCCAGGCTGCGCCCCTACCAGCCTCCCGGTCCCTCCCGGCCGGGCGGCCGAAGCCCCGCACGTTCCCAGCCCCGCACGTTCTCAGCCCCGCAGGGTGGTGAGGGAGCCGAGCCCCGGGCCGCGGCCTCCCGGCCCTCCTCCCGCGCACGCACTCACCATGGCTGCGGGCCCGCGCTCCCCTCTTCCTAAGACGCGCAGTCGACGTGCGTCAGAGACGGGGCGCTCCGCTCCGCCGCAAAGCCCCACGGAAGTAGGGGAAATGGCCGCGCGGGCGGCAGGAAGCGGAAGTGATGTCACTGATGTGGGCGGGCCTCGCCCGTTAAAGAGCCAGGGAAAAAGGGTGCGTGGAATGGCCTCAGTCCTGGGCTTGGGGTCTCTTTATTGTGTTTTTTGGGTTGTTGTTGTTTTGTTTTTTTTTAACCATCATTTTACATTACAGGGAAAACCAAGTTAAACCTTAAAAAAAAGGTACAGCAAAACAAAGAGTTTCAATGGTGACATTATTCCATTGCCGGCTTATGTTTCAGCACATTCTTGTGTTTAAAATCACCTTTTTGCCTCATCACTGGAGAAGGAAAGGTACGGGGATAATAATGATCCTATATGTTTTCCTTCATATTCAGATATCCGTGTTAAGATTTCTGAAAGGGCGTGGAATCCACCAGAAATTGAATCAATTGAGTAGGGAATTCGGGAAGGAGCAGGTTTGGGGGTGGGGGTTGAGATTCTGTCAGGTTGAGTTTGGAGATGTCCTGGGACAGCCATTTTCTTCTGCCCAGCATCCTGTTCTTTTCTCTATGCTTCTCCGACTCTCCATTACTTATGGCTAGACTCATGCCTCCCCACTTCCAGTAGGTCCTGTCTGATTCTTATGGCCCTTACTCATCTCTCTCCAACACAATGTCAGGCATATCTTAGGACCAATAAGGACTAGTTCCAGTTAATTCCTTTGGAAACCTAGAAGTAGAGGACTGGCAGGACCCTTAGGAACCATACAGCCCAGCCCCTTCATTTTACAGACACTGAGGCCCAGAGAGGGGGTGCTGCTTACCCACCATCACAGAGCGAGGCAGTGGCAGGGCCAGCACTGGACCCTGGCATATTTAGCTATTAACCTGCGTTAGTTTCACTAAATCTAATTGCCCTGCTTGAGACGAGTTGTGGCATTGGACAACAGATGGGTTTGAACGAGCTCCAGGACTGAGCAATATTACAACAAAAATCTCTCCAGCTAACTTCACCTCATGCAAATCATAAATGACTTGTCTCCAGAATAAGAAATGTCTATTGATGGCTCTTCTTTACCAGCAGAACCTGTGATGTGGACTCTGCTCTTCACCTCTCTTGGGTCCTGTTTCTTGTTATTATATTAATTGGAGCTATCACCCACCACTGCTGGGGGAATGAAACCTTGTTATTCCAGTTTAATAGATGTGTTCTTATCATTTTCCTTTTTATGTCTTTTATAACAATTTCTACTTGTTATTTGGCCTACCTGATATCTTGGGTCATCATATTCCAGATCTGATAGGGACTTGATGTTTTCATGACCAAGAATAATGAGATCGTACATTTTACCTAATTAATCCCAACTATATGATTACTCAATTTCCATGTTCTCTCAGAACTAGCCCACCCTTTTGTATCTTGCTGTTTCCCACACCAGTAAGTTAATAAATGTTGACATATGATTAGGATCAACTTGCCTTAGGGGAATTTGTCTGTTACCACACTTTTGTCCTTAAAAACCTAAGTCCTTGCCATGGCTTATTAGACCCCTCTTCAGTACTCTGCCTCATCTGCATGATATAGCCCCACCCACCTTCATTTTTTTCCTTTATTTTTAAACAATATTTTAAAATTGATTTCAGAGTGGGAAGGAGAGGGAGAGAGAGAGAGAGATAGAGATAGAAACACCAATGAGAGAGAATCATTAATCAGTTGCCTCCTACATGCCCCTCACTGGGGATTGAGCCTGCAACCTGGGCATGTGCCCCGACCAGAAATTGAACAGTGACACCCTGGTTCATAGGTTGATGCTCACTACTGTGCCTCACCTTCATTTTCTACCCTGAGCACAACCCATATCTCCAAGCCCTCTCATCACCCTCTGTTGGGAGTGATGTGCTCCACAGTTCTGAGTAGCTAAGTCCTATTCACCATCTCTTCTTTGTGCTTCACGTCTAGAGCCCTGGAAGGGAGAGTCCATTTGGCCAAAGTTGGGTCACTCCTCCACTCCTTGGCTGTCTTAGCTCTGTGAGAGAGTGCCAGTATAAACTGGGGTGACATCAGCCAGGATACGGTGAGTGGCATATTTGGTTTGTAAAATAGAGAAACTCTTCCCAGATGGTTTGGTAAATAGATGATATCGCTCTCCCCAAGACCCCACAGGCCACTTACAACCCAGGTGTTAAAGAGTTAAGGCCTGGCCTGTTTTGATTGATATCCCTGTCTGCTCTGTTATTTAATATTTTGAATATAATTTTTAGGTGAGAGACAGTAGCATTTATTCACGATAGTACAATATTTATTCTCCCATCAACACTGATCTTGAGATGGGAAAGGTAACTTTGGGTAGTGAAACAAAAATATGTATGTTGAATTCAGTGTTCATTAAGTGTTTGATATCGGATAGACATGGACAAATGTATAAAAGTGTCTAACAGGAAGAAAGAAATAAGCAGACTATAGGTTACATCACCCATTATCCATCATCCTTGGGGGAATTTATCTCCTCACTTCAAAGGACAAGTTCTTCTTCCTCTTCATTCCTGTGGGCAGTTCCCCCATGTTGCCCTTACCTGCACTGAACTCAGTCATGTTGGGCAGCTCGGGTGCCAGGCTCAGCAGCTGGAGCTGAGGCTGGAGCTGACCTGGAGCATCAGGCTCCTTTGTGAGGTGTCCTCAGTGACAGAGGTGCTGTGAGGCAGGGGTCACCCCGCCCCACCCTGGCTGGGATAGCCATACCAGTCCCGCCCTTCAGCTCCCTAATGCCACCTGCCTGACCTAAGCCTTTTCATGTTGTTGCCACTGCTGGGCACCTGTGCGGTGGTGGGGTCAGTCCAGGGCCCCGAGGGAGAGCCAGGGAGGGGCCTGCTCTCCGAGGACCAGAGCCGCAGGGACCCTCGGTGATGCGGCAACCTGCTTGCCCTCTGCCTCTTTGTGATCTAGCAGGTCCGGCACCATTGGCACCAGATCATCAGGACCCCCCCAGCATGAGGAATGTCATCAAGGTGAGGGGCCCCACATCCCTTCTTCCCTCAGCACCATGACTGTTTCAGTCCTTTGTCACCAAGACCCTGTCCTATGGCTTGTGTACAGAGACGGATCACGCTGGCGAACTGGGCCTGGTCAGGGAGCACGTCATCCTGCCACAACCCAGTGAGCTTCCTGGGCTCCTCTCTTCCTCACGCCACATAGTCAGTCCATCCACAGGTCCCACGGGCTCTGCTGCACCCCACATCTCAGATCTGATCACTTCCCCACCACTTCTCTCAGCCACAGGCAGTGCTCCACACAGCCAGCAGAATAGGATGAACTTCTTTCTCTTCTTCAAGAACAATAAATCTAAGGAAAATGAGCACTATAAGTGTATGTAGGTCAATGGGTGTTCACAAACTGAACACATCCATGTGCAGCACCGAGGTTAAGAAATGGCCCTAATGGGTTTGGCTCTGTGGATAGAGCATCAGCCTGTGGACCCAAGGGACCTAGGTTCGATTCCAGTCAAGGGCATGTGCCTTGGTTGCAAGCACATGCCCAGCAGGGAGTGGGCAGGCTGCAGCTGATCGATGTTTCTCTCTCATCGATGTTTCTAGCTCTCTACCTCTCTCTCTTTCTCTCAGTAAAAAATCAACTATATATATATATTAAAGAAATGGACCACTACCAGTAGCCCAGAAGCTTGCAGTCACAAGTGTGCTTATTTCAAATAGCACAGACTGTTAAGGAATCGTACAATAAGTTCTCTTTGGCACCCTGTTTATGCCTAACATTATGCTTAGGTGCCAGAACGAACTTTTTGCAAACAGATCATAGCACTTTGCCGCTCAAAACCCAGTAATGGCTCTTAAGGGTACACTCCCCATCAAAAGCAGGATAAAATCCAAACTCCTCACCCCAACTCTGAGGGCAGCATGATCTGTCCCTCCATTTCCCTCTGACACCATCTCCCAGCCTTGTCCTCGTTACTCATCCCATTCTGGCCACAGGGCTTCCTTGCTGTTCTTGTGTCCATGACCTTGTTCTGTCTTCAGGGCCTTGGCACTAGTATCGCCTGTGCCTGCGATGCTTTTTCTTCAGATGCTACTTGTGTGCTTCTCACTTCACTTAGGTCTCTAGTCAAAGGCCGCCACCTCTGAGAGATCTTCTGTGACCATCTCCCTCTAATGGAGCTAACCCGACTCCCTTGATGCTTTGTTTCCATCAGGACACTTTTCTGTAGCTAACATCACGCCGTACACTTGGCTATTGTCTCTCCATGGCTAGAGGACAGCTCCCAGCGGGGACTTTGCTTCGTTCATGCGGGTACCCCCACCATCTATTCTAGAAGACTGCCTGGCCTTGAGTAAAAGTAATAAAGGGGCCGAAACCGGTTTGGCTCAATGGATGGAGCATCAGCCTGAGGACTGAAAGGTCCCGGGTTCGATTCCGGTCAAGGGCATGTACCTTGGTTGCCGGCACATCCCCAGTGGGGGGTGTGCAAGAGGCAGCTGATCGATGTCTCTCTCTCATCGATGTTTCTAACTCTATCTCTCTTCCTCTCTGTAAAAAATCAATAAAATATTTTTTTAAAAAAGTAATAAAGGGGATTACAATTCTGATCTGTGAGGATTAGACGTGACAATGTGTGCAAGCATTTTGCTTCTCTGTTCTCGCCTACAGGTACCCCCACAGAAGTGGACAGTGCCCTCCATGAGACATGACACTTGTTTTGGGCCGACCCCTAACTTATTCTTCAGTTCTGGCAAGTTCAGGGCCCTGGATGCTCATGTGCAACAATGGGCACAAAAGAAGAGGTGGCAATACTGGAGGAGCCTCCGGGAACCAGGGGCTCAATACCTGCTCTCTTGGCAGCACCCATGTTGGGATTCTCATGCCCCTTCTGAGACCAACTTTTGTAACACCTGTTTTTCAAGCACCCGTATGCTCCCTCAGGACAGTTCTTGGGGATTGTGGCAGGTACCCTGGTGTCTCAGTGATGAGCACCCTCACCTGATTCGCAAGCCACCGCTCCCTGACCTGGACATGTATCATCAGAGGATGGAGCAACCGCTGGTCCACCCCCAGAAAGAGTTAGTGCCATTGGAGCCTATTGTCACCACGGGGTCCCATCCCACCACCATGACTTTAACCTCTGCTCTCCCACCCCTCCCTTCGTCTCAGAGGCTGCAGTTCTGCTCTGGAGAATTCCTGCCTTTTCCTTTCAACCAACAAGTGGGACTTCCCACCTGGAAGTCCTTGGACTGCCCACAAGAGTCCTGGACACCAGGGAGTGAAAACCCAATACTAAGCAGAGCAGATAATAGAGAGACCCAGGCTCCAGAGTGGGCAAAGCAGAGAGAGAGCAGCCTGGAGGATGCCTGGGAAATGGAGGTATCAACAAACTTTGGGCTGAAGAACAATGCAGAGACTAAGGTCCTGGAGGGGAAAGGCCAGAGACTACTGACAAGTGGAACTGGTGGAGAGAACCTGACAGCAGGGTGGGAGCACTGGGACCTCATGAGAGTTGAGAATAGAGCCCAAACGCAGGAACCAGGGAAGGCGAGAGGTGAGATTCTTCCTGAAACCCAAGCACATAAAGTAGAGAACCAGGAAGAGTCAAGATATAAAATTGACGCGGAGACCCAGACCCAGGGATTGGGGAAGCAGGACCAGACTGGAAGTGAGAACCATGACGAGTCCCAGGTGCCACAGAGGGGAACACAAGACCAGATTGGAGGTGATACTGGTGCAGTAATTCAGGCAGAAGGGAGGAGAAACAAGAACCATGTTGGAGTTGAGAATGTTGTGCAAACCCAAACATGTGGGAGGGAGAACCTGGGAGAAGCAAAACAAGAGGATGGTGTAGAGATCCAGGCACTGGGGTGGGGAGAGCAGGAATGTGATGAAAGTGGGAATGTTATAGAAATCCAGACACCAGTGTGGGGAAAGCAGGATCAGGGTCAAAGTGAGAAAGCGAGGGGAGAGATCCAGAAACAACTTAGACATGAATTGCAAGTGGGGGGCAGTGGGCAAGGCCTGAGAAGAGGCGAGGTTGCTGGGGAAACCCAGCCATCTAAAAAGAAGAAGGTCAGGGAGATAAGAGGGGAGGATTGGATCATGATCCAGGTAGTGTGGTGGGAAGACCAGATACCAGTGGCAAGTGAGATTGACAGAGAATTTGAGACACCATATTGGGAGAATCGGGGCCAGATTGGAGCTGAACGTAGGACAGAAATGCAGGCACCAAAGAAGGGAGACCAGAGAAAGGATAGAGAGGAAGATGGCATAAATACCCCAGCGCCTGAGGTAGAGAATCAGGGACAGATACGAGATGAAACTCATGTAGACATCCATCCACCCGTCGGGAGGAACCGAGAGCAATTTGGAGATGAGACTAGTATAGACATTCAGTTGCCAGAGATGGAAAACATGAGAGGGAATAAAGGTGAAGATAACAAAGAGACCCAGGAACTCGGGGAAGAAAACCAAGGTCAGTTTTGCAATGAAATTAATGGAAAATGTCACACACCAAAATGGAAGAATCAGGAACACATTAAAACCAAGGATGCTGCAAATGCCCAGGCATCTGATGCACAGAACTGGGGAGAATTAACAAATAACATTGATGGGGAAACTCATTCAGCAGAATGGAGGAAAGAGGAGCAATCTGGAGGTGAGAATGGCATGGAAACTCAAACCCCAGAGAAGAGAAACCAAAGGGAACCTGGATGTGCAGAGACCCAGGGACCGGAAACAGAGAACTTGGAACAGTTAGGTCATGAAATTGGAGAGAACCCGTCATCAGGCAGGAGGAACTGGGAGCAGAGTGGAGGAAAGAACGATGCAAACAATCAGACATTGGAGAAAAGAAACCAGAGAGAGGTTGCAAGCGAAGATGGTAGGAAGATCCAGAGACTTCGAGGCATGAACCAGAGATGGTTAAAAAGTAAAGCCAGTGGAAAGACCTGTACATCAGAGTGCAAAAACTTGGAGCAGATTGGAGAGGAGAATGGTGCAGAAATGCAAATACAAGGAAAGAGAAGCCCTGGAGGGACCACAGGTGGTGATGGTAGAGGGACCCAGACACAGTCAGGAAGCCACATTGATGGGACGATCCAGACACCAGGGGAAGAGAAACTGAAAAAGGGTGGAGATGAGGATGCTGCGGAAATCTGGGATGCAGGGAGCCAGAGAAAGGGCAGAGCTGAGGATGCTGGAGAACCCAGAGTTCCAAGGGGAGTGATCCAGGACCAGGTCAGAGAACGGGATGCTGCCAAAGGCAATCTCCGAGTTGACTGTTACGGGGACGAGGGGCTCCCAGTCCTCACTGGCTCTGGGTATGGGGCCCTGGACCAGGAGCAAATAGTGGCCTCTGCTACCTGTCCTGAGATGATGTCTCTACCACACCAGGCTGAACTCTTCTTGCTCTCCAGTGGGGAGGGAAAGCATTTGGCCAGCCAGAACATGGACCCTGCCAGGATGCACAGAGTGGGCATCAGTCCAGCCCCCCTGCAGGCCCCTGCCAAACCCCCGAGAAGCCGGCAAAGGGACAAAAGAGTGGATGTGAGTCTGGCGTGGCAGCTCCAGAACCCACAGTCTCTGCCTGTTTCGCTGAACCTGCCTTCTTCCTGCCCCCCTGACTCCTGTGGCCAAGCCCCCCAAGACGCCACAGCTCTGGTGGGCGTTCCTACTGCCCTCACCGTCCTGCCCAAGGGGCCAGTCCTCACGAAGAGCCAGGAACTGCTCCTGGAGGCCCTCCTGCTGCGGAGGATCGAACACCTGAAGTGGGGCTTCCCCCAGCGGGTCCTGGAGTCCTATTTGCTCTTTAACTTGACAGATCCCTGTCCACTGCCCCTTCCTGGGGTGCAGCTCCCTGGACTGCACACGGCCTGGGAGCTCCAACAGCAGCAGGAAAGGCTTTGTGAGGCTCCGGGCTCCAGGCCAGGCCTTAGGTTCCCTGAGCAGTCCCAGAGGGTCCAGCCCCCAGCAAGAAAAAGCTCAAAGCCTTCTCCACAGGCCAGAGCTCTGGAGAGCTGTGAGCCCCCGGGATCAGAGCCCAAGGGCATTGCCATCCATCTCGCCAAGCCTTGGAGCGTCAGTCCACCAGAGGGCTCTCGAGAAAGACAGGCTGTCCGGGAGGAGGCTCCTCCTAGGGCCGAGCTTCCTGCTCCCAGGAGCCCTAGGCCCGCAGCAGACCAGCCTGGGAGCGGGACCAGCCAGGAAAGCGTTGGAGGTCCTTCCAGTGAGAATAGCAGGAACAGGAAAACGCTCGGGCCAGGAGTCTCCCGGATGCCAGAGAGGGCTCCCAGCAGAGTGAGAACCTCATGCTCCAGGGCAGGCCGTGAGCACTGGGGGAAGCAGAGCACGTGCCAGGAGGCCTCCCAGCACCCCAGACTCCAGTGTCAGCCGCCCACACCCCCGAGGGGAGAAAGCCTGGAGGGCACAGGGCCCGAGCCGCAGTCTTCCCCCTGCTCCAAAGACACCTCCAGCCTCCCCTCTGCCACCAGGAGCCTGAGCATAAACTGTCTCAGTGAGACACCATGGGCCCCACACCTGGCCAAGCCCCAGCTCTCAGCCCCCAACCTGAACCGGAGGGGTGCTGATCCTGCCCCGCTTCCCAAAGTGGGGGACCCCCATGGGAGGGAGAACAGCCTCGGGGGCCACGCTTCTCCAAAGACGGACCTTCAGTCCCCAGGTCGCTGCTGTGCTGGCGCCGCTCTTCCCAAGACAGAAAGCCTCCAGGGTCAAGGGGAACCTGGAAACCCTAACAGGGCGCTACGGAACCCAGCAGCCTCCAAAAAGCTTGACTTCGTAAGGCATGTGCGGTGTTTTCTTTCCCTGCATCGTTTTAGAAAATAGGCTGCAGGCCCAGCGCCCTCAGAACACATCGGAGAAGGCACAAGAGCAGCCTGTTTGCCCCAGAGCCTCTAATAAAATTGGTAACTGGGAACCTGTCGGGCTCCGATTTTGTGGGCACCTGTTTTCCAAGTGCCCGCTTTTGGGGTTTGGGATACTTGGTGGGTGGGGTGCAAGCCACTTCTACTCTGTGGTTTTGAAGGTTAGGGGAATGTGGGTCAGCCCCTTGTCATCTCCCAACCGTTCCCCTCCCCAGCTCCGCACAGTAGGGTTTCCTGAGGTTTCTGCCATGGCTGTCTTGCCCTATTCCACGCAATTGTGGTCGAGATAAAATGCTCAGACAGCCTCAGCTGCTTGCGGGGAGGGTTAGTGCTCTGCAGTGGAGAGGATTAGTCATGTCCTTTTGGTCCCAAGGAAGGGGGCTGATCCCTGGGCATCTCCCGGCTGGGATTCTGCTGCCTGGGAGCGGACTCCTCAGAAAAACCATCCCCACCGCTCCAGTTCTTAAACACTGCCGACCATAATTACTCGTTGCGTTGCCTGGCCCACCTGTGGGACATCCTGGAGCTATTTGTTTTCATCAAGAGCAAAACTTCTGGCCGAAATCGGTTTGGCTCAGTGGATAGAGCGTTGGCTTGAGGACTCAAGGGTCCCAGGTTCGATTCCAGTCAAGGGCATGTACCTTGGTTTCGGGCATATACCCAGTGGGGGTGGGGTGTAAGAGGCAGCTGATTGATGATTCTCTCTCATAAATGTTTCTAACTCTCTATCCCTCTCTCTTCCTCTCTGTAAAAAATCAATTAAAAAATATATTTAAAAAAGAGTAAAACTTCTGAGCCAAAGGTTCTGGTTGATTTAGTTTCTAGTGAGAGCTTTCTTCCTGGCTTGTAAATGGTCACCTTCCCACTATGTTCTCTCACATCCGCACATGCACTTTCCTTGGTGCATGCACATGGAGAAGTTGAGAGATCTGTTTCTCCTCCTCCTCCTCCTCCTCCTCCTTCTTCTTCTGTGATATCCTATATAATAAAAAGCTAATATGCAAATTGTCCCCTCTGGAGTTTGACCCACTGGGAGTTCGACTGTTCAGTATGACGTGTGCTGACCACCAGGGGGAGGTGCAGAATTAAGGAAGACCCTGGTTGGCAGCTGGAAGCCTAGGGGAGGAAGGCCCCAATCGACCCTGATCGTCAGCCAGGCCTAGGGTCCCTACCCATGCATGAGTTTCATGAACTGGGCCTCTAGTATATATATATATTTTATTGATTTCAGAGAGGAAGGGAGAGGGAGAGAGAGAGAGGAAAAAAACATCAATGATGAGAGAAAATCATCGATTGGCTGCCTCCTGCGTGGGATCAAGCCTGCAACTCGGGCATGTGCCTTGACCAGAATTGAACCCAGGACCCTTCAGTCTGCAGGCCGATGCTCTACCCACTGAGACAAACCCTATAGGGCTCTTTTTCTCATTTTATAGGGCTACTAATCCTCTTGGATTTGGGCCCCATCCTTATTATCTCCTAAACTCACATTAGATGTTAATGCTTCAACATCTGAATTTGGGGTGCACAAGTCATCCATGTGGACATGGGGATATCTTTTTGAGGCTCACCATTCAACCCATTACTTGGGACAGTTTGTTATGCATCGATGGATATGCTCTATTGTAATAATTTACTTGTGTTTCTTTAACTGGACTTCCAGTTCCTTGAGGACAAGGACTGTCTCTTATTCACTTAAAAAAAAAATTCTCACCCGAGGATATGTTTATTGATTTTATTGAGAGGAAGGGAGGGGGGAGGGAGGGAGAGAAAGAGAGAGAGAGAAACACTGATAGGTTGCTTCTCATATAGGTCTCAAAACCTAGGTATGTGTCCTGACCAGGAATGGAACCTGAAACCTTTTGGTGTACAGGATGATGCTTCAATCAATTGAGCCTCCTGGCTGGGACATCTCTTGTTCATTTAAAAAAAAAATTAATTGATTTTTAGAGAGAGTGTAAAGGAGAGGGATAGAAAGATAGAAACATTGATGAGTTACTTCCTGCACGTCCCCTACTGGGGATCAAGCCCGAATCCCGAGCAAGTGCCCTGACTGGAAATCAAACCAGTGACCTCTTGGTTCACGGGCTCACCCACTGAGCAAACCAGCCAGGCTCTTGTTCACTTTTGAGTCCTCTAAATCCTACCACAGTTCCTGGCTCAAATTTTTGTCAAAAATAATATACACTTTGGCGACATGTTAAATATATATAAGTAATATATATATTTATGGAAGATGTACGTGATAGATTTTGCTCTGAGAAAGCAGTTTATAACCTTTGTATGTTGTAAAAATGTATAGAAGAAAACTGAAAATATGTCAAAATTTTTTTTATTTTCTTCATTGAACATATATTACTACTATATATGTATTGAGATGTGTTGAATGTTTTTTGTTTGCTTATTTTACATACATGAATACTATATAATTATGCACCTTTTGTACACTTAACATTTTAATGGTGATTTTCCATATTAATATCTACTTTTCTCAAACATTACTTCATAATATTCCATGGAATAAGAAACCATTGTTTCCCAAACTATTTTGCCATGGAAAACTTCCACTTGGCCACACTGCTTCTGAATGTAGAAAACACCTCTTGAACTTACCTTCTTCAACATTAAACAATTTCTGACTTTTTAAAAAAAGTTTTGAACCACTCTTGGTTTAAATATATTTCTCTATTGATTTCAGAGAGGAAGGGAGAGGAAGAGATAGAAACCTCATGATCGGCTGCCTCCTATACGCCCCCAACCGGGGGTGGAGCCCACAACCCGGGCATGTGCCCTTGACCAGCATGGAACCAGGGACCCTTCAGTCCGAAGGCAGAGGCTCTATCCACTGAGCCAAACTGGCTAGGGCTGCTGAGCATTTTGTTGCTAAATAAATCCTTCTGGATTGATGGGTTAATTTATTTAGCATAATACATTTTTCTTCTTCAGTGTGCCTGGTGAGCTCACAAAGTCTCCAGTGTGGTGGAGCCCTCTGTGAGAGGATATTTTGAGGGGAACATCTTGAATTTTAAAGCAAGAAGTCACGTAAATTTAAAATAATCTTACTAATAGTGTTTATATAAAAATACCTGAGATCGTTCCTTTAATTTTTTAATAGACATAGATTGCTTCTTTTCCCAGGTAATGACAGCTTCTTTATTTCTTTATACCTGCTTTTCCACCTTCAGTGTGATGAAGCTTGCAGACCACGGGAGGGAGTGCTGGGCTCAGTGGCGCACGAGCTAGTCCTTACGCAGGCGCATTACACTCTCCACGCCGCGCGCCGTGCCGGCCCCGCCCCGGCCCCGCCCCGGCCCCGCCCCCGGTGCCCCGGCCCCGCCCAGCTGGGCTCTCTCCTGTGCGCTTGCGCGCAAGTTGGGCGGGAAAACGTGGCGGCCGCAGCGTGAGCGCGGAGAGATGGCTGTGAGGGACGAAGAGGCGGTGCTGCTCTTCAAGAGGGCGCACTACCGGCACGACCCGCGCTGGCTGCTGCCCGCGTCCCCTCGCCTCTGCCTGGCCTGCGTGCTGGAGCTGCTGCCGGAGCCCGGGGTGTCGGTGCGCGCCCCCACCCCACCCCGCTCCCCTTGGCCGCCAGAGCCGCCTCCTTCCCTGCAGCCCCTCAGCCCAGTGCCCTCAGGCCCGTCCAGCCTCTGTGCCCCAGGGGCCTGCCCCGTGCGTGGTAAACCTGGGCCCCGGGGCGCCAGCGAGACTCCCAGGCGCACCTCCCGCCCGCCCTCCCCTCCTCTCCGGCTGCCCTGCCTAGACTGGCCTCTCCGTTCCGCCGGCTTCGGCCTGGGCTCAGGCTTCCCCCTCTGCTGCCGCCCGCCCCCCTGGGCCAGGGGCGCGCGCTGGGGCCTTCATTTCCTTCTGAAATGTGCAGGAGAGGCCTGCCTGGGGCTCTGGGTGGCAGTGACGGCCGGGCAGAAGGGGAAGACTGCTAAGAGCTGGCTGAAGCGTGGATGCTGCTCCTCGGTGCTTACCCACCTTTGCCCTGAGTTGTGGGGTCTAGGGAGGCACCCCAGGAGAGTTTGGGAGGTCACTTCTGCTTAGTCAGTGGGGAGGATGAGGGGGGACAGGGAATTCATGTCTTGGGTGTGGGGGAGGGGCTATAACAGTGGTCCTCAAAATTTTCATCTCAAAGTGCTTTTACACTTTTAAAAAGTGTTGAGGACCCCAAAGAGCTTTGTTTATGTGGGTTATAGCCACTGATATATATCCTATATAATAAAAGGCTAAAATGCAAAGCAACTGAACGGAACGCCTGCTTGCTATGACATGCACTGACCACTAGGGGGCATATACTCAATGCAGGAGCTGTCCCCTGGTGGTCAGTGCGCTCCCACAGGGGGAGGGCCCCTCAGCCAGAAGCCCGGCTCATGACTGGCTAGTGCAGTGGCGATGGTGGGAGCATCTCCCGCCTCCACTGTACCTCTCGAAGTAACTGCAAGAGGGTGCAGTCCACGCTGAGGAACCCCCCCTCCGAGTGCACAAATTTCGTGCACTGGGCCTCTAGAGAGTGAGTTTGTGTGTGTGTGTGTGTGTGTGTGTGTGTGTTAGTATATACATATATACCGTATTTTCTGGCGTATAAGACGACCTCCTAATTTTACAATTAAAATATAGGTTTAGGCCTATATTCGCTGTATAAGACTACCCCCCACTTCAAAGAAAAGACTTTGCCGTCAAGATCTGCAGGTAATTTTTGGGCAATTTTGGTCTTTTGCCCCCATTTTTGGTTGACTTTTTTTCGTTTCAAAAGCTATATATATATATATATATATATATATATATATATATATATATATATATATATTATTGATTTTAGAGAGGAAGGGAGAGAGAAGAACATCAATGAGGAAAAAGAATCATTGAATGCCTGCCTCCCGTGTACCCCACACTGGGGATTGAGTCTGAAACCCAGACATGTGCCCTGTCTAGGGATGGAACGGTGACCTCCTGGTTCATAGGTTGACGCTCAACCACAGCCACACCAGATGGCGCCACTGATATTTATTGGACTAGAAATCAAAGCAAAAATTTAAAATGTTAATTTACTTAAAAACAATAGTAAATCTATTTCATATTAACATAATCCTTTTTATTCTGGCAAAAATACATAACCTGAAATTTATCATTTTGCCATTTTAAGTGTATAATGTATAAGTACTATAATTTAAAAAGTGGAAAATAACTACGTTTTCCAAAACAAAAAAGATAGTGAAGAGTACTGGCTTTGTTTTACATTTTTTGCAAGTATCTTTAATAGCTGGCTTATTTGGAGACAGCTGGATTTTCATATATGCATTTAATCTGTTACCACAGGTTGTGTAATGTTTGAAAAGTTTCACCATAGCCTTGTGAGAGAATAAGAGTGAAAAAGGCAAATACAAATTTAGTGTTATATGAAGTAATTTTGATCTCATGAGTCCCCTGGAAAGGTTTTGGGCATCCTCAGGGTCCCCGGACTACAGTGAGAACTGCTGAGCTCACTGATCACATCTGAGATACCAGTGAGGCCAGAAGTTCTGAGGTTGTCATTCTTGGGCAGTGAGTGAATCAGAGATACAGAGATGAATAAGACTGTGGTAGGGGAGAAAATAAGAGCACATTATTGGGAATTCCAAAGATGGACATAGCTGGTCAAGTGCTGTATGGGATAAGGAGGGGAATTAGGGAAGGTTTTTTTTTTTAGAGGAGGAAGCATTTGAGTTAGGCTTGAGGAGATGGGTAAGATTTGGACCAGAGGAGATGGGGAGGTAGGTGTTAATTAGCAAGAATGAGTTTGGGAAGTAGAATGTTTGAGGAAAAGTTGAGGTTGCATAACCAGGATAAACTCCATTCCTTGAAGTGTTTGAATCCAAGTTAAGGCACTTTGACTAAATCAGATTGTGAGGTGAAGGGGAGTCACTGAGCTTTTTTGGGAGTGACTCATTTAGAGCGCTAACTTAATGTATTATGTAGGAGTTATTGGTGAAGGAAAACAGATTTACAGTAACATAGGTTAGAGGCAATAAGAGATGCAACTTCACCTTTTCTAAAAAAACATTTTTATTAATTTCAGAGAGGGAGAGATAGATAGGAACATCAGTAATGAGAGGGAATCATTGATTGGCTGCCTCCTGCATGCAACCTGGGCATGTGCCCTTGGCTGGAATCGAACCCAGGACCCTTCAGTCCACACACAGGCTGACACTCTATCCACTGAGCCAAACCTCCAGGGCCAGCTTCACCTTTAATGAACACACTTTTCTTAGCTTCACCTCTCACCAGTTGAAAGGGTGATGTAGTCAGTTGTACCCATGTTCCTGTTCTATCCCCTTTTTGACCCAACTTTTGTTACAATATTGAGCATTTTGCACAGCTACTAGGCGAATTGAGTGTGAAGATTTATGTCTATGTTGAATGGAAGGATGCATTTTCTCTACCTACCTCTGAAAGTTTCATGAAGAATCCCCCCCAACCCCATCACTCTGTTGGGCCGTTGAAGTGGAAAGAGCTCCGACCTTTGACAAGATCTGGTTGGAGACTTAGATTTGAGGCCTTGGGAAAGTCTCGGAGCTTCAGTTAACTCCAAAATGGCTATAATGACATCTGCTTCTGCTTGCTTTGCTAACTAACTTGTTAGGCTTAAATGAGCAAGTAGGAAAAAGAGTGATTTGTGAACAGTCAAGTGCTGTGTAAACACAGGGTATGAGGCACCTTGACTCATGTACAATACTCTGTATGAACACATGGATTTCTGTGTGTAAATGATATCCTTTCCCATTCTCCCTTCAGGGAATTTGATCTTGCCATAAATTAGATGACCCCTCCAGCATCATCTTGTAATGATGTTTGTATAGTTGTGTACTGTGTATATAATTTCAGTTTTGGGAGTTCAGAATATTGGCTACTGAATGTTTTCCTTCATATGCCCCAAGTTGGTGCGCAAGAAGCATGTGCTGTCCTGTCTCAGAGATGTCCTCATGAGGCACACCTCCCTGGCCACGCAGCTGCTGGCTCAGGACCAGAGAGTCTGTATCCACTTCATCAGAATGCTTTTTGGTGAGATTAAAAGGGGAACTTGGCATGAATATTGCACATATAGCATCTATATTTGTTTTTGGGGTCTTGAGATAATTTAGACTTTTTTTTTCGAAGTAACACTAACGTATTAGCAAATTGTTTTGTCAGAATGATGAAGAAATGGTCACCTTTCTAAGATGCATGATGCATTATGTGGGAATGACATCCAAGAAGTTAGTGAAAATGTGAAGATGAATATGGGAAATGTGTGATCTTTCAGAAAGTCTAGTCTCTTATGGTTTTTGAACAGGACCCAAAGGCCCAGACTGGAGTCTGCTGACCTGGCTGTGACCCTACCCGAGTTACTTCCCCTTTCTTGTGCTTTAGTGTCTTCATTTCTAAAATGAGATGTAGTAAGATGTCCCTTCTCCTCATGCAATTATAATATTCTTTGGGATAAGCCCTTTTAGGGAGGAGGGGAGCTAGCTCCTACTGAGTACTTTTCTCTGCCAGAGGCTTTTCTGGCTTTTAACTGCTGAAGCAGTATTTTAAGGGAGAGGCGACGACCCCTAAGGCTCAGGAGGTTACAGCTAATAATGGGCAGAACTGGAACTTTACCCCAGGTCTGTTACAGACTCCACGCTGAGCCACACTGACTTTTAATCCCCTTAAAGCCAGAGTGGGCATTGAAAGTCTAGGTGCTAGGAGAGCTGGGACATTGCTTAAAGCTGCCATTAGTCTTAGACTCAGAGTGCCTTTGTGGTTCTATTTTTCTTTTTACTATTAACTTTCCCCCTCGTACCTCCTTCTCCTCCAAGGACTGTTGTGCAGTGTGGAAGAGGGCAGTATGGCAGACCTCTGTATTGAAGGTAAGGTGAGACTGTGTACTTAGCATGTGAAGCTGGGGATATCAGCCTGCATTGGAGCTGTGGTTATTTGAGATCTTGATGAAATGTTCCATTTAGATACAGATAAAGAAAGCTCAATGAGTTGTTAGTCATTACTTCTGCATTTCTTTCTTGGGCACCTACTCTGTGCCAAGTACTGCATTAGACACTTGGAATACACAGATGAATAAGACATGGTCCTGCCACCCTGGCCAGTGTGTTAAGTGGTTAGAACATTGGCCCACAAACCAAAGGGTCTCGAGTTCAATTCCAGGTTAAGGGCTCATACCAGGATTGCAGGTTTGATCTCTAGCCCCGGAGGCAACTGATCCATGTGTCTCTCTTGATTAAATATTTCTCTCTCTCTCTCTCTCCCTCTCTCTCCCTCTCTCTCCCTCTCTCTCCTTCTCCCCCAACCCTAACCCTAAAAGTCTATTCTTGGGTGCCCTGACCAGTTTGGCTCAGTGGATAGAGTGTTGGCCTGTGGACTGAAGGGTCCCAGGTTCGATTCTGGTCAAAGGCATGTACCTTGGTTGCAGGCACATCCCCATAGGGGTGTGCAGGAGGCAGTTGGTCGATGTTTCTCTCTCATAGATGTTTCTAGCTCTCTGTCCCTCTCTCTTCTTCTCTGTAAAAATCAATAAAATATATATTTTTTAAAAAGAGGTAGCAGTTTTAGAAAGTAGCTCCCATTTCTAGGCTGGGAAAACAAAGGAAAGTTTGAAATTATTAAAACTACAAGTTTGGAGGAAGGACCGCATATATGAAATCCAGATCTCTGAAGAGAGGATACTGCTCCTGGGTCCATGACCATCCAGCCACACAGTTAGCAGCTGTAACTAGGAGCAGCTATAACAAACAGATCATTCGTTAACACGATCTGTATGTACTTCTGACCATTTTTCAATCTAGAGGATGTGGATAAACAAATGTATCACTTTTGTTCTGACTACTGGCAGGGGAGGGGAGATTTCACTATTCTCCTCAAGGCCACTCTCGAATGGGGCTATAATCCTGAAGCCATTCACTCCTGATTGGTGCCAGTATAGCTTGCAAAACCCTCAGCAGAACCCAAGAACTTCACTGAGGTGGTGGGCCCTAGATGGAGATTATAAAACCAGAGGAAGAAAGACTTGCTTCTTCCTCACTGTCCCTGCTTGCTCCCTGCTTTCTTCCTG
The DNA here is from genome assembly GCF_014108245.1 of Pipistrellus kuhlii. Classification (NCBI taxonomy): domain Eukaryota; kingdom Metazoa; phylum Chordata; class Mammalia; order Chiroptera; family Vespertilionidae; genus Pipistrellus; species Pipistrellus kuhlii. The sequence goes on from NW_023425586.1 coordinate 46,122, forward strand.
TTTTTGTATTATCCTTTACCCTGGAAGTGACAGAGCCTGCCCACAGCAGCAGCTGAAGTTCATTTGAAGCTTATTCCACACTTGGTAGAGCCAGCCTCTTCTCTACCCCTCTCCAAACAGCATTGGAAGCATCACACATATTGCATAGAAGGGTGGGTTTGGGGTTGAGATGTAATATTGTTGGCCATTACTGGCAAGGGAACTCAATCATAATTCTGTTTTCTAGTATATGAAGGAGCACGTTCTGAGGAAGGAAAAAAGTAGAACTAATATAAATAGTAGTTTGCAACCTCGGCTTCACAATAGACTTACCTGGGGAACTTTAAAAATATCTACACGCTTAGTTTCTTTCTCTAGAGATTCTGATTTAAATTGGTCTTGGGCATTAGTATTTTTTTTTTAAAGCCTCCTAGGTGATTCTAATGTGCAGCCTAATTGTGAACTATTGATGTAAAACAGCGAAGAAAGAAATTCTTTGGTTTGGATGTGCACACATGGTTAATGAGGGAGACGGAAAAGACTAATACCAATTAGCACAAGCTAATGACTTGGAATAGAAGGGCTATCAACGGGGAACTCCGGGTTGTCTTCCGATTGGTAACGCTGTTGTGTCTGCTCAGTCCTTATCCAGCTTACGACTCAGCTGAAATTAGAGCAGACCATTCCTTGCCTGCTGGATGAGTGCCACAAAGAGGTCAGTCGATGGCTGTGAGTACCTCTCAGCTATCAGAGCTGGGCCACCCCTTCTGGGACTAGATGGGAGGTGGAAATCCAGGGAGGAAAAGGGGCGTGCCTGTGGTCACCGAGGCAGTGGCAGAGCCAGAGCTAGGGCCTGGGTCTTTGATCCTGCTTCAGTGCTCTTTGCAGCTTCCTACCTTCCCCTTCAATCTCCCAAATGCTACCTCCATGTGGTGAAGTCCCATTTTTCTAGCATAATCATCCATGGCCATTCTCTATAATACAGATTTCCTTGACGAATTTATCAAGGAAATATGTTCACTATGTCCTGGCTAGTATTTTTATTTGGTCTGAATTGGATATAGTATTTTGTTCTGAAGGCATTTGCTTTCATAAGCATTTAAGGTAAGCACTAAGTGGGTATGTTTAACCTGCTTTCTCCAGGATAGTAAAAAATATCAATTAAACAAGCAGCTTTTGTATTGTGTTTTAAGATTTTGGAGTGATCAGAATCACTTTTTTTTTTTTTCTGCAAAGGAAGACACATGTTTATCTTAGCATCATCAAGAGCAACCTGTAATTATAAATGATATTAAATTATCATATCACTATAATTACTCTGTATGTGATTAATATATTAGATTGGATTGGATTTATAAGTATATATATATTAGTACTTATGATGATGATGATGCCATTTAACCCTATGGGTACTTTCTACATGCTAATCATTGTTTTACATGCTTTCCATGCAGTATCTCATTCAGTCTTCCCAACAACCCTATGAAGTTAACATTATTATCATTTCCCACAAGTGGAGTTAAGGGTCTTACTTAAGGTGCTACAATTAGTCAATAGAAAAGGTGAAATATATACTATTGACTCTCCCTATAAAGTACCAAGCATATAGAGTGTTCCATAATAGTAGCTGTAGCAATGATAATAGCAATATTTCCCCCCCCCACTGAGCCAGAATTCTGCCTTTATGATGCTGCCAGCTGAAAGAAATCTTTCCCGTTGAGCTTCCCAGTCCAATAGGGGAGACAGACACTTAGCTAAAGAGGCTGAGACACGCACATTATGGGCTTTGGTGTGGATAGGGCAGGGTAAGTTTTGGTGGGAGCTTTGTCCTCACCCTAATCTATGGAGTGGAATATGTTCACTTTCTGTAGCTCTGTAACATGCCCTCCATGAGAGGCAGCCTGGCCACCCTGACCCTTCTCGGCAAGTTGGTGGATGCCATCCCTGCTTTGGCAGACAAGCTTGTAATGGAGCATCGTGAGTGACCTCTGAGGAAGCACTGCTGCTCCCCATTCACCTGCTTCTATCACTTCCACCTGGATGGTCCATTCATTGTCTACAACTTCATCACTTCCCTTTTCTAGGCTTTGGTTTCCTGCTGCAAAATGTACTCTATGTTGGCCAATTTGAAAAAGTGCTTCTCAGCTCTGGTCTTGGGCTATTTATATTGACTATTTTAAAACAACTAATTAAGAACCTAGTATGAGTCTTCCTTTTGGGTGGAAGGAGGAATTAATTCTGAAATCTAGAAGCACTGTTTTCTATCAGTAAAATGCAATAAGTATCTCACAGAGGACTTACCCAAACATCAATCACTTCACTTTTCCAAACCTTGGTTTCCCCCTTTGATTAAGCACCCAGAAATAATTTATTGTGGTAGACTATTGGAAATTATCATTACTCCCCCATTGAGGGCAATATTTATAGTTTCATGTAGCAACTGACATTGTGCGGTTCCCGGCCCCTTGGTTGTTTTCTGGACAGGTAACCTGCTGGAGCATCTGTTAAGAGGTTTAGTGTACCCCAGCGAGGGGGTGCAAGCTTCGGTCTGTTACCTCTACGGGAAGCTGTACTCCTCACCAATGGCAGCTGAGGTACTTTCAGGCCATTTCCGGGAGAAGCTGTGCCCTCTCTTCCTTTCCACGCTGGATGGTGCCCAGACGAAGGAGCTACAGATCAATTGCTTGGGTAAAACGGAAGGCTGCAGAGAAGACAAAGTGTTTGAGGTTTTGCTTCAGGACTTGGGATACAGGCTCTCTAGAGGTGGGGAAGCTTGCTGCTTTGCAAAGCCACATGTTTGGAGATAAGATGTGCAGACTGAGAAAGATGCATAGAGTTGGTGTGGCATCTTAAGAATGTTGCCTTTGGAAGGAGAAGAGGAAAGAAAGTGGACAGCCATTTTTCTGCCTACAACCTTCACTGCCTATCCTGGTGCATCCTGTACTTGCTGCCAGGTTCATCTTCACCCTACACAGCTTGCACCCTGTCAGGTTTTCCGATTTGGAAAATCACCTATAGCTTCCTCTAGCCTCCAGGGTGATGTCTAGGTTTCTTTGGATGTCATTTGAGGCTCCTTAGGCAGGAGGTACAGGGAAAAGCATAGTCTGTGGGTGACTATCATTTCTTTTCCCAGTTTGGGCCAAGAATTCTGTTGTGAACAGTCCAGGGACACACAGCAAGCATCATTCTGAGCCAGGCTCTGCGCTGGGCTCTGGATAATAAAGATAATCAAACCCATGCTCTGTTCTGAGAGAGCTCATAGTCCAGATGGGGACAGTTAGAGTCTAGTGAGATAAGTGCTATTATGGAGGTTGCACAGAAAAGGGTAGGATTCTATTTAGAATAGTACTATAATTCTTATATATAGAAAACCCTAGTAAACGAATTCAGTGAAGTTGCAGGATACAAAATCAGTTGTGCTTCCACATACTAACAGCAAACAATCTGAAAAATAAATTAAGACAACAATACCCTTTACAATGGCATTATACAAAATAAAATACTTGGGAATATCTTCGGAGACATGAAGATGTTGCTAGGGGCAGTCTGAGGTGTCCTCTGGCGACTCTGCTCCTCTTGCCTGACTTCCCAACCCTTTGTTTTCCAGGTCTGCTGAGGCAGCTGCTGAAGTATGACCTCTTTGTGTCCATGATCATGAACAAGTCAGCCCTGGCGGAAAGTGCGGACGGTGTTGAGGGGCCACCAGGACAGACCACACTGCCTTTGGTGCTCAAAAAGGTCCTTGTCTTGTGATTCCCTGACTCCAGGTTCAGTGACAAGGGAACCCGAATGCCCCCCGAGCCTTGTCCTCATCCACCACTGCTTCTGTCGGATTTACAAAGTGTTTCCTTATTAGATAAACACCATGCTGTTAGAAGATTTAAAGTACAATGTTTTTCAGTTGTGAATCGTTTGTTTATTGCATCTTCCCCTTCACACGGGCTGCCTGGGAATGAAGACTACATGCCACAACAGTAACAAAGCTACCTCAGCTGTTTTAGGGATAAAACTCAAGCTTCTCAGCGTGGAACCTAGAGCCCTCTTTCTCTGGATCCTGTTTATCCTTTCAGCCTTACTTACCTGCTTCTTCTATTCCACTCCCCAGTGCTCCAGCCATGTACAACTTCTCCCTGGTCCTGTCTGCCCTAAGACATCCTGTCTAGCTGTGCAGATGCTCTTCCCTTTGCCTTTCCAGCCTCTCCCCCTCCATTGTATGTTGATCTCTGATTCAGCTTTCAAGGCCTAGAGGGCTCCCTGACACCCTTGTTTTTTTGTTTTGTTTTTTTAGGTAGCAGGTGCCTGTAAGTCACAGGGCTTACTTACCTCACCATATTGTGGTTGATCAACTGGGGCCTTCTTTATGGTGGGACCTCAGTTTGGCTATCTGTCTCTGAAGTGATTGGCACAGGGCTTGGCAGAGCTACAAGCGCCACCTGCTGGCAGGAGTATCATTGATTGCCCAGACTGTGGGTCTCCTGCAGGAAAGAGGAGGCACTCTGGTCAGAAGTGGGGAAGGACAGTTGGGGATAGGTGACTTAGGGGTTAAAAATATAGAGCAAACTGCTTCTCTTTGTCCTCCTAGGATGGTCCACACAAGGCCTGTGAAATCTAAAGATCAAGTCCTGTGCCTGTGAACAACAACAACAAAAAAAGTCTCTTTTCTGTGTTTATTTTGCTGTTGCCATCCTGGTGGTGAGACATCACTGCTAGGTTTTCATGTTTTTTCAGTGCCACTGTGCTCTTGTTCCATTTCTCACCTGCTGCTGTGCATAGAGGCTTCTTTCCGTCATCTCATCCATACTGCCCTCCCCAGCACCGTCCTCATGCCTGGTGACTGGCAGAGCAGGAGGGATCAGAGACATTCAGGTTCCTGCGTCCCTCTGGTCCCATCAGGGTGTAACCAGCACTTTCTGCTTCCTGTTTCTCCAGCTCCTCCTTTCCAGAGACGAGGTGCTGCAGGTGGCCAGTGCCCACTGTATCACAGCGGTACTGGTCCACTCGCCAGCGAAGCATGCCCCGGCCTTCATTCATGCTGACATCCCAGGTAGGGGTCCCTCCTAACCTTTCCTCCAAGGACCATAGAGTTCTGACTTGGTGACTTTGCGTCAGCAGCAGCAGCAGTCTTGCTGGGGTTCATGATGAGCATACTGGAGGGACGGGTTGGTGGCAGGTTCAGTTTTACAGGACAGACTCTAGGAAGTAGGTCTCATAATGTCTGAATTCTCTGGCTACAGATTTTTTATATGACCCTGAGCAGTTTGTTACTGATCTTCATCATTTGTTTGACCATTTGGAATAAACACCCAGTGTGGGTGGTGACAAGACTCATGCACCAGGGAGGCAAAGGGAATTAATGTTTCTCCAGGGCTTGTTATGAGCCAGGAAATATTCCCTATGGTGCTTGTAAATGTTGCCACATTTAGGCCCTCATATTTCCTTTTTATGGATAACGGAACTGAGGATCAGAGAAGGGAAATAACTGCTTTAAATTAACAAGGCTATTTAATCCCTGCAGAAAAGGGATGTAAAATCAAGCCTTTTTGGTTTTAAAAACTCTTCTCTCTGCATCATGCTGCTTGCCCATCTGAGAATCAGAGGAGCTGAACTCTAGTCCCATTTTTACCACTAATAATACCTCTTGGTGTGTCTCAGTTTCTCCATCTGTTAAAAAAAAAGAAAAAAAGAAAAAGGTTAGACCGTAACCCTGAGGGCATTTTTCAGATTTATCTGAATTAATGATCATGTTTCACGGAGAAGGTGTGTGAACTGATAAAGTAACAGGTGTGAGATGCTGAAGAAATGTAAGGCCCTCGCATTGGTTGAGGGATCATGATTACATAGCTGTCAGTTATTGTTTTCTTTACCTCTTGTCGCCAGAGTTCCTCTTTGAGCACCTTTCTGCTTCCAGCGAAGTGCTTATCTGGTCCAGTTACAACTGCCTGATACTCCTGGCAGAGGAGCCTCTCTTCTTTTCCAAGTGCCACACGGTGTACGGTGGGTAGTGGCCTGCACTCCTCTGGTTGGGAGCACAGCACTTTGCGGTTGGGAAGCCATAGCAGTGATGAGGGACTAACCTGCATCCTGGAGGCGCATGCTGCTTCTGATCATTTTCACCAGCCCAAACTCAGTACCAGATCCACATTCAAGCGGAACTATCCCAACAGTCCTTCAGTCCTCTCCTGTGCTCCACATATTGCTCTTCAAGTTAGTCCATACGTTTTGCTGATTCATCCTTTTTTTAAAAATACATTTTTATTGATTTCAGAGAGGAAGGGAGAAGGTAAGAGAGATAGAAACATCAATGATGAGAGAGTATGATTGATTGGCTGCCTCCTGCAAGACAGGGCCCCCACTGGGGATGGAGTCCGCAACCCGGGCCTATGCCCTGACCGGGAATTGAACCATGACCTTCTGGTTCATAGTTCAATGTCAACCACTGGGCCATGCTGGCCAGGCTCTGTGTTCCTATTCTAAGCCAGGCATTAGGCTTGAACCTGGATATTTAAAGATACATCTAACGTGGTCCCTGTCCTCTGGAAAGGGAGAGAAATATAAAAAAGCTGACTAGGACTGGTTAGAGGAAAGCACAGCAGGTGTGGGAGCTCAGGAAAGACCCACAGCTCTGCCTGAGTGGGTCAGAGAAGGCTTCCTGGAGGAGTGGAGACCCAATGTGACTCTTTGAGGAGCAATAGGAGTGCCTAGTGGGGAAGGCCAGCTCAGTCCGTAGGTACTCACTAAATATTTTGAGGGCTGGGGCCTGTACTTTGGCTTGTGTAGGGCTTCAGGGAGACAGATAAATCCGATAAGGGCTGCCCTCAAAATCTCACTGTCTTGCTCCATCGGCTCAACCTTGTCAGGGTGCCTCCTCGAGGGGCTGCTAACAGCATGTGCTGTGCAGAGCCCCTCACCTCTCCTGGGCAGTCAGTGAAGGCACTACCCTGCACTGATCCCTGCCTCTGCCATGTATTTTGAGGTAGGCATCGAGTCGGTGGTGAGGAGCCTGCAGGGAAGCCTGAGGATGAACAACACGGAGCTGCACAAGCAGGGCATGCTGCTGTTTGCAGAGATCCTGACTCGGTGAGCAAAGCAGTGGAGGAAAGAAGTGACGTATTTCTTTCTGAGGGGGTCAGTGATAGTTCACCCACTGGTTCCTCATTTATTACTTCCCAGACAGCCAGAGGAGATCAAGCTGTTCACAAGCTCAGCCATGTGCAGAGATGCTGGCCGTGCCCTCCAACAGGCAGTGAGCAGCCCCGTGCTGGAGGTGGCTGCGGAGGCGGTGAAGGCTATTTCTGCCTTTCTGAGGTGAGAGACCCAGGCAGACTGAACTCTCTACCTCTGCATGGACCTGAGGGTCAGGTCAAGGTCAGGGCGGCTTCCAGGGCGGCTTACTTGTCACGGAAATTTTCTTGTATTCTTCTCTTCTCTTCTCTTCTCTTCTCTTCTCTTCTCTTCTCTTCTCTTCTCTTCTCTTCTCTTCTCTTCTTTTTTCTTTTCTTTTCTCTTCTCTTCTCTCCTTTTTTCTTTTCTCTTCTCTCCTCTTTTAGTTCTGGTGATTAATAACCTACATGTAAATAATATTCTTATAATGTTTCTTTTTTATGTTTTTATTGATTTTAGAGGAAGAGGGAGAAAGTGATAGAAACATCTATGATGAGAATCATCTATTGGTTGCCTCCTGCACACCCCCTACTGGGGATTGACCCCACAACCTGGGCATGTGCCTTGACTGGGAATCGAACTGGGACCTCCTGGTTCATGAGTTGGGTCAACGCTCAACCACTGAGCCACACCAGTCAGGTTACGGTATCTTCTTTCACCTAGCTAAGTCTTTGTGAGTTGATTCTAAGTTGGTTCTAAAAATTGACAAAAATAGCCGGGACCAGTTTGGCTCAATGGCTAGAGCGTCGGCTTGGGGACTGAAGGGTCCCGGGTTCGATTCCGGTCAAGGGCATGTACCTTGGTTGCGGGCAGATCCCCAGTAGAGGGTGTGCAAGAGGCAGCTGATCGATGACTCTGTCTCATCGATGTTTCTAACTCTCTATCTCTCTCCCTTCCTCTCTGTACAAAGTCAATAAAATATATTTTAAAAAAATAAAAATAAAAATTGACAAAAATAGCATTTACATTACAATGACTTCTGTTTCTTTTCTCCCTTTGTCCTTTCCTAGATTTGAATCTCTAAATCTGGGGCATGAATCCCAGTGAGGGTAGGATGAGGAAGTCAACAGGGTAGCAAAGCACAGAGCAAGAGCAGTGTCAATCAGAGGTGCCCATGCAGAGCTGCAGTTCTCCCAGGAGGTCGGTGTTATGGGACTGGTAGCACCTTTCAAGCAAGAGGTAGTAGTTGAGCTGAGCTCTTAGGGATGAGGTAGATTTAGACTTGGAAGGACCAGGTTTAGCTAGAACATGTTGGCAGGTAAGTGTAGGGGTTACTGAGAGTATAGTAGCCAGTGTGGCCAGCAGTTGTGTGAAGGGGATTAGACAAGAAGAAGCCAGAATGCTGGTTTGGTCAAAATTGTAGAGAGTGATGGGTAAGGGCTGTTTATGAATCTTTAGATTATTTTAATTCTGACTTTAATTTCCCAGAATGTTTACTGAGATGGTTCCTCTGAAGTGGAATAGAAATGGAACAAGAAAAAAGGAGTGAGAACTGCTGAAAAGAATTTCCAGTCCATAGGACAATGCTCTGTCTACTGAGCCAAACTGACTAGGGCTAGCTAAAAAGAACTTAAAGATGGGGATTCAGTGCTTGACAGTCAGTGTAGGATTGAAACTTAGAGCTTCCAGAAATGAAGAAGGAAGGAGGAAATCAAGCCTTAACTATAGACTGAGTGCCTGTTAGAAGGCTCACAGATTACTCTCAATGTTCAAGAAAGGCCAAGTGATGAGGGTTAGCATAGATTTCTCCTTAGTTACTGCACTGGGTTGAATAGTGTGGGCTCCTAACTCTAATGACTTAGTGACCTTATGAGGAGAGGAGGCTTGGGACAGACTCAGACAGAGGGAAATGACTGTGTGAAGACATAGGCAGAAGTTGGAATGATGCAGCTGCAAACCAATAACCAGGATTGCTAGCAACCACCAGCATCTGAGGCAAGGCAGGATTCTTCCTACAGCCTTTAGAGGGAGCCAACACCTTGATTTCAAAACTTAGAGCCTCCAGGACTATGGGAGAATAAATGTCTGTTGTTTTAAGCCAAGCAGTTATTGATAATTTATTGCAGCATAAATTATCAGTAACTGGTAATTGGTATCATTGGAAACCAATTGGTATCCCTAGGAAACCAATACTGCTACCTTATAACCTGCCAAGTAGTCATTCACTCATTTAACATATTTTTTTATTTAGCATCAATTTATAATGCATCTAGCTCTGTTTAGGTAAAGTGAAAAGATGAAACTGGTCCTTGGCTTCTTGGAGCTCTCAATTAGACTAGTCAATGACCCTTGTCTTTGAGTCTATAGAATATGAAGGTTTAAATGGACCTACATGTGTTACTTTTCACATTTAACCAGCACTCCCAATGATGGCATCTCTAAAAGTAGTTTCAGTCTCTGCTTACAATCTCCAAGAACAGGGAACTCACTTCTTAGATACTCCCCTCTTTCTCTATTTGACTCTTAGGAAGGTCTTCTGTATACTGAAATAAAAACCTAGGTCCTGATAACATTTACTTATTGACCCAGTTTTTCCTCATCGAAGTAATAGAAAGCAAATTTGACCCTTCTTCCCCAAGAAGAGCTTATCACTTATCTGAGAACAATGACAGATGCATCTCTTGATGCACCTTCAGTTCTAGACAGTACTTCTTCCACCAGGAGTTCCTACTCAGTGAGAAAACCCACTGAATCCATAATGACAATAATAATAGTCATAACTGTCATTTATAAAGACTTAGTATCTATTGAGCATACTGCTAAGTGCTTGGCAAACATCATCTGATTTGATCTCAGAATAATTCTATGAGGAGAGTACTGTTAACTCTCATTTAATAGATAAGGAAACAGTATTAGAGAGAATGAGGAATGTGTACCAAGTCATGCATCTAACAAGTGCTGGAGCAAGACTTTTTATCAGAGTAGATCTTGGCCTGTGTTCTGGCCAACCACATTGCTCCCCATTGCCCTAGGGCCTGGGTGTCTTGGAGTACCCTGACCTATCCCCAAGCCTGCCTTTGTCTCTCTGGATGCAGGAAGGACCATCAGAGTGCTCTGCCTGTGCAGTATCGGGAACTGCGGTCCTTGCTTGAAGCCATGCTGAGCCGCTGTGCCGATTTCTCCCAGACCCCATTGAGCAGGAGGTCCCTGGTCAGTGAACTGCAGACTGGAGAGCATGCTATAATGTGTTTTTACTATAACTGCCTTTGTGTGCCATTGTACCTACAATGAGATGTTATGTTTTCCCCCAACTACAGAGCTACGAGGCTTAATAATTGCTATTCTTACAGATTATGAAACTAAAGTCATAAGGGTTAAATAATTTTCTATGAAGTTCAAAACTAGCCAAGTACCTAATTTTGGATAGCAAATCACAAGGTATCTGTACCCAAGCCTACTACACTCTCTGTCTTTTATATTATTCCAGCAGGTATGCTAAACATGCTCACAAAATTATTTAAGGCTGGATTTACTAGAATCTTAGAAAGAATTTGACTGATATGCAATGTATTGAATTGTTAGTTTTTAATGGCACATGGCCTTAAAATATCAGAAAAGATACTGTTAATATGAATACTAATTATGTCTTTCAAGATTAATTTTGGAAATCAAGGTCTTCACACCTAATGGGGTGCAGATTGTCATTGTTTTGAAGCAGCTAATGTGGGCATTACAACCAGTTAGGCCAGTGTCCACCAGCCTGTGACTGCTTTATGAACAAGAGCCAGTCCTATGGTTCACAGGCAAACAGATGCTTAAGGTTCCTCCGTTCCACCATTTTTTAACCTGTTAACCGGGGAGTTCCCTTTTTAATTACGCAACGTCCAACGGGCGCATACTCTTTCACTAGGACGTGTCAGTACGTCACGCCCAGTGGACGTAATTTTATATTATTATTATTTTTATTTATACTTAATTAAAATAAATGAAATATATATTTTTTCATTTATTTATATATAAAGCACAAAGGAAAATACAAAATTACAAACAAATAGAAAAGAATACATACAAAAAAATGGGAACATCGAATTACAAAATTATAAATTTTATAAACAATTATAGATTCCAAAAAATATATATCTTTTATTTCTATACACAATAAAAATATAAAAAAGTTAACAATTACAGAACAATAAACAAAAGCACACAAATAAAATAGAAATATTGAGTTTAAAAAATTGAAATATAGATGTAAAAATTCAAAACTCAACTTCCATGTGATATATTTTAAAACAATTGTTGATACATAGTGCTACCTTACAATCCGGACACCAGTATGTAGATTCTTTTCTAACACCTTTTTTGTAGCAAACTCGGCATTTCCTGCATTTAGTTTTTCCTATATCGCTTTTCATTTGTTCTGGAAAATGCCTTTCAACTAAGCGTGATGGTTTAGATGTAGAGCTGCTTGTTGATGTCTTTGGGTGGGTTTTCTTTTCTTTTCTTTTTTTTTTTTTTTTTTGGTGGGTTTTCACTATGGCGTTATCTACCAATTTCTCTACACACTCTATCAAAAAGTGTAATCGATCCAAATGACCTTTATCTTTTTTTTGTATATAATATATGCATTGAAGCAGCACATATCAATTAATCGTAGAAAAATTTTTTTATAAAATTTTTTTACCCTATTACTGGCAGCCCTGTAGGCCACCATAACTCCATCTCCCAAATCTACGCCGCCCATATTCTTGTTATAATCCAGGACAACATTCGGTTTTTCTTGCCTTCTTCCTCTCTTTTCAATCATTGTCTTTTCGACATTATGAATAGAACTGAGCATCAATATGTCTTTTTTATCCTTCCATTTTAAAACCATAAGTTTGTCTTTGATTCTTACATATGTTCATTTTTCTGCAACTTTTTTGTTTTTATTTCACTGGGGATTCCGAGTCTCTTTATCCTCATTGTTCCAACAATGTCTGTATTGCTTTGACACAAGAGTTCAGCCAAATGAATTGACGTATAGAAATTATCTAAGTAAATCCTATACCCTTTATTCAGTAAGTCATGTGTTAACTACAAAACAATTCTTGTTGATTGTTTTTCTTGTGGGTAGTTCGAACCATAATTTGTGTCCTTGCCTGTGTATAAAATTATATTTTGTACGTATCCAGATTGGCTTTCACTCAAAATAAACAACTTCATTCCAAATCTAGCTCTTTTTGTAGATATATATTGTTTCCAAGATAAATTCCCTTTCCGTAATAAAAGAGATTCATCTACACATATTTCTCGTTCACATACATAAAAACTTAAACTTTTCTGACAAATTAATTGATGATTGGATCAATTTTATATGTTTTTTTTATTATATAAAGCTTGGAGATATAAAAAATATAAGTAAATAATATATAATACGAAAATAGGTAGGTAAGTGTAAGTACGTACCCATCACTGCTCACCCAGAACACGTCCACCACTCTCAATAGCAAAATTATACTGATTCCCTCCGTGTCTTAAATTCATGTGGAGACATGTATGGATGACTAATACCTTTGTTGTTCGGAAATATACGTTTTGCCCGTTTCAACGCGTAACATATATTTCAAGGACGTATTCATACGTCCTACCCGTACCCGATATTGTTTACGTTTGACGTATTTATACGTCCCGCTCGGTTAACAGGTTAAAGGAGCAGTAAGATGGCTCGATTTGTGAGGATATAACACTAGAAAGTGTTGGGTGGATGAGAATGCCAGACTTCAGGTGAGAGGAGGGGGTCTGTAATCTCTGCGCACCGACTGGGACCCAGCGTAGGTACCTGACCCAGGTTCCCTGCTCTCCTTCTCCCTCAGGGCCATGCCTCTAGCAGAGATTTGGAGAAGGCCATCCTTCGAAGGGGAAAGTTTCTCCTGAGCACCCTGGAGGGATTTAGGAATGCCTGCAGGTGAGGGGCCTTCTATCATCTAAAATAGTATGGGGGATGGGCTTGGAAAGGTATAAAGGATGGAGTTCTTGATTTCTGATGCTTTGCTGCACAGTGAGAGGACTTTGGCTGGGTGTGGGTTGGGGATGCGTGCGGGTGTGAAGAGTGTGTGTGAAGGAGGTTTGAAGACATGTAGTTAGAGTGGGAGGTTTCTAGAAATTGCCTTCCGGTGAAGTTGGTGTTACTGTATAATGTTCTCTGTGTGTGTCCTATGTTTGTGTTCTGGTGAAGGTCGTGTCTTATTCAACTTTGTTCCTCTGCCCAAATTACCGAGCTAAATGCTTGTTGGATTAATTCAGTTCACATTCAAGGTGTTTTTAAAAAAATATCTACTGTGTCCCAGGCCTGGTGCTAGGTAGTGGAAGTAGAGAGACAAGGAGCTCATGGAGATTGTTTTGTCTACATGTGTGGAATTCGTTAGGTTGTCACAGATCCGAGGAAGGTGTTTTAGGTGGAGAGCAGCATAAGTAAAGGCAAAGAGATGTGAAACAGCAAACGGGGTGGTAGGCTCAGGCAAGTATCTGTACGAGGGTGGGAGAGTCATTTATTATGAGAGGGGGTGGGAGCACGAAGCTGGGGAGGTAGCCAAGGACCAGGCCCTCCCTCTGAGGCCTCTTGAATTTTCTCCAGATCTGCTGATAGGGATACTTCCTCTAGATCCTGAGCTCAGGCATTCCTAGGAGGAAGCTTCTAAGCTCTGTGTTACAGAGGTCGTAGGGGATATACTCACACAGAGATTTCTCAGGTTGGCTGTGGAATTCCAGAGCGAGCCTTCGGCCCAGGAGAATCCATTCACAGCTCCCAGCGCCGAGAAGGAAGACACCTTGGAGGCCTTCTCAGAATTTCTTCTCAGTGCCTGTGACTCCGTCTGTATCCCCATGGTGATGGTGGGTTCCCTGAGCCAGGGTCAGAATGAAGCTGGGGGAGGAGGAGAATGTGAGCATGAGCCTGGCCTAGAGATGCAAGGCAGTGACTACTCAGCTGGACCTCCTGAGGCAGCGATCGCCACTGGTGGTCCGCAGACCGTTGGTGGTCCGTGAGGCCCGAAAGGTTGGCGACCGCTGTTCTGAGGTTCTCAGTAAGGTTGTTTTGCAGCCACTTTTCCTTTGGTTTTAAAAACCAAGTGTAGTATTTCATTGTAAGACCAATAGATGCCTCTTGAGAAAAAGTAGAAAGCAGTAATAATAAAATAAATAGGTAGTGTTTATGGATGACAAATGCCTTGTATTCATTACCTAATTCGATCATCCCAATGACCCTGGCAGATGGGAGCTATAGTTTCCCCCAGTTTAAAAATGATATTGTCATATTCCTATGGTTATAAAGCAAGTGCATGCCGGTACTGAGGTTTGAACCCATGTGTCCTGCATAGTAAAGAGTAGTGGGGAATGTCTGTGATCCAGACCAAGGAACACAAATGTGTTCTGTGTAGTGAGAGATGGTCACTCCGGCGAGAGACCTGGTCTGGAAGAGCTTCATTTTGAGCTGACTTGAGCTGGAGATGGTGGGAAGATCTGGGTGCAGAGCTGTTGGCTGCCCAGCTGACATTGAGTGAATCCTGTCCTGTTTAAGGTTTGGACATCTGTGAGCCTTTGAAGAGTCCCTACTAGCCAGGATGGCCACCTGGGAACAGTAAGCAGCAGCAGGGAGGCATTCTCTGGTTTGGTTCTCCCCACTCCCCCCACTCCCCATTAATTTTTAGAGAGAGTGGAAGGGAGGGAGTGAGGGCGGGGGAGAGGGGGAGAGAAACATCAATGTGAGAGAGACACATCAAATTGGTTGTCTTGTGCTCATGCCCTGACCAGGGTTGGGGATCGAACCTGCAACCCAGGTACAGCCCTTGACTAGGAATCAAACCCAAGACCCTTGGTTGTGTGAGCTGATGCTCTAAACACTGAGCACATAGCCAGGGCCATCCTCTGGGTCTGACAGGATAGAACTGCTTTTCCTTGAAGAGGACCTGTGGGCCAGCGTGCCAGGGTCTTCAGATTGGTACCTGTCAGGTGCCAGGCGTTGTAGCCCTGGTTGGCACACACAAACATAACACTTGGGCAGTTCACATTGATGTCCTCATCTGCTCTACCTTCCTCTTAGAGTTATAAAATGTTAGAGCTAGATCTAGATCTAGACCATAGAATTTTATTCTTGCTTTCTACTTTTCTGTATTTCACACTTTGTGTAGTTTCTATTTAAAAAAAAAAAAAAACTTGGTTAAAAACCAAAGGAACAGTATCTTAAGAGTCATGTCTCTGAGGTCCCAGATCTTCTTTACAGATAGGGAACTGAGACACTGAGAAGGAAGGGAGGGGCAGGAGGAGGGGAATGCCCCAAGGACACATAGTGATCTAGTACAGAGCTTGAACTAGAACCCAACTTTCTCTACTCTTGTTTTAAAAATATATTTTTTTATTGATTTCAGAGAGGAAGAGAGGAGGGAAACATCAATGATAAGAGAGAATCATTGATTGGCTGCCTCCTGCATGCCCCATAATGGGGATCGAGCCCATAGCCTGGGTTTGTGCCCTGATTAGGAATTGAACCGTGACCTCCTGGTTCAATCATGGAGCCACACCAGCTGGGCCATGTTTTTCTACTCTTAATTCAGAGCTCTGTCTACTACATCAGGCTGCCTCATGACTCTGTTCAAAGATCACATAAAAAATAAATGTGCCCTAGCTAGTTTGGCTTGGTGGATAGAGCGATGGCCTGTGGACTGAAAGGTCCCAGGTTCGATTCCAGTCAAGGACACATGCCCAGGTTGCGGGCTTGATCCCCAGTGGGGGGCGTGCAGGAGGCAGCTAATCAATGATTCTCTCTCATCGTTGATGTTTCTATGTCTCCCTCTCCCTTCCTCTCTGAAATCAATCAAAAATTTTTTTTAAATGAAGGCAGTTTGTAAACTGTATTATTATTACTATGGCTATAGTAATAGAAAATGGGTGTCTCTCTGCATTGTCATTTAGAAAGTACCTCTCACATATCAGATCTCATTTGTTTCTGGGTAGTAGGACTTGTTACTCCTGTTTTACCCTTTTTGATACAGAGGCCCAGAGAGGAACAGTGCCTTACGCTATTAAGTGATGGATGATAAGCTTGTGATTTCAGGTTTCCTTCCACTGAAAGGGTTTAGTCCACTGTTTCAGATTTGAAGCCCATTTTGCTAATGATTTTTCTTCTTCGGAGGCTCATCCCTGGTGGGCTGTGTTCTCCCTCCTGGTTCTTCTCAGAGGCACCTGGAGCAGGTCACTCATCCAGCCTTGATGGAAGTTTTCCTCTCAATTCTACACAGCCTCTTTGTCATCGTCCCCCACATGAAGGACAAGTTCTCCAAGAAGCTCGGTAGGGAGAAAGCAAGTGTGGATGTTGGGAGGGAGGCAGGCACCTCAGGCAGCTGCTCAGATGCTCCAGAGCGTGACCTGTGGATGGGAAGTTCATGTATTTTTTCAGAATCAAATCCACTCTGCCAGTGGGGATATCGTTTAGGAAGCAAAGCCCTTAGAAGCAGTTCTCAAGTTTATTGGTACTTCGCTCAGCGTGTCCAGGAGGCTCCAGTTCAAAGCCCTCAACACACCTCTTCCCATATCACTGCCATACTCCATATTCCCTGAGACCTCACCGTATGTTCAGCATCTCTTACGCCTGAGCACCCCCGGTCTGAATGCCTGAAGTACCCCCGGTCTGTCGTTGTGAGAAACTTCCCCAAGTGCTTTCAGATGCCTTTAGGGGAGGGGCAGCTCTGTGGGAAAGCTGCTGTCTAGCTCTACACTGAAGTGCCTTCCTGAAATGGAATCCAAGTGGCTCCTGATGCCAGCCTTCTCCAGGCCTTCTTGCATCTGTTTATTTTAGTCTCTTAGTCATTTTTGGTGTTGTTAACCTTCTCCCGAGGATGTTTTTCCCATTGATTTTTAGAGAGAGTGAAGGGAGGAAGAGAGAGAGAGAGAGAGAGAGAGAGAGAGGAGAGAGATGAGAGATATATCAATCTTTTACCCCCTGCACAATTAATTCTAGGAGAGGGTGGGAGGCTGTGTGGATGAGAGAGAAAAGCAGGACCTTTGTTGTTAGCACATGTGGGTTGGGATTCTTACTTCATCCCTTACTTGTTTACTGACATTGGGCAAACCAGTTTTCTTATCTCCAATGTCCTCAGTTAGAACATGGTGATGATCATAAGAAGTAAGTGAGGTAACATGTTGATTTCCTGAATAACTGTACCCCTTAGTCATTGTGACAGCCAGCACACACTTCTGTCCTTCCTTTCATCCACTCTTCTTGCCTACCATACTTCAAGAGCCAAGAGGATCCAGTTGTGGTGTGCTAGAGGAGTAGAGCTTCAGATGTGCTAATCTCTGGGGGGCAGTGGTGGGGAGCAAGAGATGTAGAGAAAGGCTGTGTATGGGGAGGTATATGCAGCATGAAGCCAGCTAGAACAGGCTCAGGGGCCCAACCTGCAGGAGAGAAGAGGGAAGCTGCCAGCAGGAGTTGGGCAGAGTCCTGGAGAAGGGGGGGTAGAGAAACTTTGGGTCCCTAAGAGACCGGGCCAGCAGGAGCCCTTCAAGCAGAACCTTGGGGAGTCATGGGTTAAACTGCTATTCCATAAAGTTGCTGTGAAACTCAGCAGGATGAAGTGCTTGCCATATGCTTTAGCCCCAGGACAGAACACAGATTCTCCCCAGCACTGGAGTGGTGCAGTGGGAGCTCTTGATGTTCTTGTTTAGAATCCTGCTTTTATCTCTGTTTCACAAACACCTATGAGGTATAGATGTTGAATCAGAGGAGGTAAATAAGTGCTCCAGAGTCATAGGCCTAAACAGGGATGGAAGGTCATTTGAGCCCTGCTCTGCATGACTTTAACACTAGTTCTCCTCGGTGCCCCCCCCTCAAACTTGGGAATCTCTAATGCATCTGGTTTAAACAGCTTTCTGCTTTCCTCCCACTTTCCCCAAGCTGCCTCATCCTTCATCCGACTGACCCTGGAACTGAAGGCCAGGTTCTGCAGTGGCCTGAGGTATGTATGGCCCCAGGCAAAATTAATGGTCAGGGAGCCAGTGTCCTTGACTGGACACGTGGAAACTTCTGACTGGTGTGGTTTAGTCATAGGACTTGTCGGGGGATTGACGCAGGATCAGAATTACTCAGTAACTAGTCATATGAGCTAGACTTGCTTGTATTTAATCTGGTTCTGGTAAGGTCCTCCATCCATGTGATAACTGGATGGGCACCTATCACATGAAAACTGGAAGGGTTCTTAGCGACCATTTGTGTAACCCCTCGTTTTATAAATGGAGAAGCAGAGGCCCTCCGAGGGTAAGCGATGCAGTGAGCACCAAGAAAGAGTCATGTTCTAGTTGCCACCAGCCCAGCAATTCCAGAGGAGAAACTCTCTTATTCAAAATAGTCTGTCTTCTTAGGTTCCTGTTTTGTTTTTTGTTTAATTGATTTTTAGAAGAGGAGGGGAGAAAGAGAGAAATACAATACAATATGAGAGAAGCATTGATCTGTTGCCTCTGGCACATGCCCTGACGGGATTGAACTCACAATCCTGGCATGTGCCACGACTGGAATTGAACCTGCCACCTTTTTGTGTACTGGACAACGCTCCAGCCACTGAGCCACATCAGCCATGGCTAGAGCAGCCCTGTTTACCTTCCCATTTATGATTTGTCACCTGTCTCTGCATGTACTTGGCAGGTCCCATTTGTTACTGTCTACAGTGCAGTCACCACCTCTCCTTTCATGCCTGGGAATAGAACACCCTGTATTCAGGAAAAAATATGGGGATCCATCTGGATTCAAAGTCATTGTTTTGGATGTTTTGTAGTTCTTCTTGAGTACTCATTTGGGGTTAACAGCTTCCTTTTTTTCTAGTATTCCTCAGCCCTTTCCTGACCCAGGAACACATTTTTGTTTGTATGTTTTGTGAAACTTGGACTTAGCAGCCTCCTTGATTTATTTTTTTCGGCAAATTTTTAGTTAATAACTGTGTGGACCAAGTGCCTAACTTGCAGCTCTGGACAGCAGGTTCCATATTTACTTTTTTTAAAAATTGTCACCCCCAAGTACATAACATGCTTAGAGTAAGGGAGGGAGAGAGGGAGAGAAAGAGAGAGAGAGAGAGTTATTATCTTCCATAGTCCCTGATTGGGGATCAAATTCGCAACCTAAATATGTGCCCTGCCCAGGAATGGAACTGACAACCTTTTGGCGCATAGGACTACACTCAATCAACTGTGCTACACTACCCAGGCTCCATATATATATGTGTGTGTGTGTGGGTCTGTGTATGTATATATATATATATATTTTTTTTTTTTTTAATTTAAAAAATATATTTTATTGATTTTTACAGAGAGGAAGGGAGAGAGACAGAGAACTAGAAACATCGATGAGAGAGAAACATCGACCAGCTGCCTCTTGCACACCCCCTACTGGGGATGTGCCCGCAACTAACGTACATGCCCCTGACCAGAATCAAACCCAGGACCTTTCAGTCCGCAGACTGACGCTCTACTACTGAGCCAAACTGGTTTCGGCCATATATATTTTTTAATCCTCACCCAAGAATATTTTCCCATTGACTTTTAGAGAGAGTGGACGAGAGAAGGAAAGAGAGAGAAAGATCCATGTGAGAGAAACACATGGATTGGTTGCCTCCTGCACGCGCCCAACCAGGGTCTGGGTCAGGGAGGAGCTGCAACCGAGGAATGCACCCGTGACTGGAGTTGAACCTGGGACCCTTTGGTCCACAGGCTGATGCTCTATCCACTGAGCCAAACTGGCTAGGACCATATTTACTTTCTTACAGCCACCTTCAGACCTCCACTACCTCCTCACTGGGCTCTGGCACAAAGCAGTGGCACCCCAATAATGTAGGGATAATGCTGTCCCAGCCAACGTAGCAATGTCTTCTCTCTTTGTGTTCTCCCCCTAAGTCACTCAGCCCTAAACCAGGTGTGTTCCAGTTTCCTCTACTACTTGTGCATCAACCTCCTCTCAGCTCCAGAGAATACAGGGCCACCTTCCCAAGAAGGTAAGATGCTGCTAGCTGACTGACTGCTATGAGGTCTGTGGTGGTCTTTTAGAGTCTTTTGTTGCTGTTGTTAATCCTCACCCAATATTTTTTAGAGAGACTGGAAGGGAGGGAGGGAAGAGAGAGGAGGGAAGCGGGGAGAGAGAGAGAGAGAGAGAGAGAGAGAGAGAGAGGGAGAGAGAAATGATCACATGTCCTGCAGTTATTTGTCTCATCTGTTTTCCCCACCAGCTGCCTGGAGGTACTGGAGATAGGGCCTGTGTCTCACAGCCTGGCCTAGAGTAGCCACTCAGTGAACATCTGTCAAATGAATGAATGAAGGAATGTATCCATGTAACCTTTCGTCTCTCCTGGTTGGCTGAAAGCTGCATAAAGGAAGAGAGAATTCTGATTTGCCTTTATCCTGCATGTACCCTTCTACCTTGGGCAGTACTCTTCGTGTAGCAGATACTTAGGTGCTCATCACCTACTCTCATGTGTTCTCTGAGTGGCTTTCTTCCAGCTTTTTTTCTCCCCAGAACTCGCTGCAGCGTCTGAGGTCCTGCAGCACGGGCTGCCCCAGATAAGCAGCAGGAGCCGCGAAAGCCTCGCCCTCCTTTCGGATTGCCAGTATGTGGAGGGAGCTGCTCGCCAGAGGCAGTTCTGCCTCCTGCTCCTCTTCTACCTGGCCTACGTCCACGAAGACAGGTCTGCCTCCCCCAGGAACGAGCCCATTAAACACACAGTGCTTAGTGACAAGTGCCAGAGGAAGGGGGTGGACTGGCTGCCAGAGCGGGACCTCCCGACTTCCAGAAGCAGCATCCTTCTTTTTAACAATGTCCGTTCAGCTGGCTCTGTCGCCGTCTGGTGTGAGTGAGGAGTCTCTGGTCCCTAACAGCCTTGCACAAAGCACAGAACCATGCCTTGTGAGTGTGATAATGCTCTTAAGTATACATGGCACGCTCTTTGTGCAAGGTGTCATTAGGCTGTGGACGTGCTGGGCAGAATGACAGTGGCTAAGGGGGATGTGGCAGGGCTGGACAGCTACCTCTGCCTCTCTCACTCGGGCTCTTTGGTTGACAGGTTTGTCTCAAAGGCAGACTTATCTGTGGCTGTGCAGAGCTTCCTCCTGTCTCTGCAGGCCCAGGGCGCGTGCCCTCCCCTTGTGGTTCTCAGGGCATCCATCTATCTGCTTGCAGTCTGCCAGGACAAAGACGATGCACTAGATGAGGTATGGGCCACGCTCCCGGCACTCCTCCTCCGGCACCTCTGTACGTGTGGCTCCTTGGGAGGCTCTGATGTTGTGTGTACAGAGAAGAGAGAGAGAGAGTTGGGGTAGGGAGAGGGGGAGGGTGCTGAAGTGCTCATTCTCTACCCTCAGGGAGCCCTGGTTTGCCAGGAGAGACAAAGCATTTCCTATAAGGCAGGCAGCAACAGCAGTGAGTGCCCTCCTGGAGCCTGAAGGGCTGGCCAGGAGCTCCGACAGCACATGGGAGATGGTTGCATTAGGAGAGGCTTCCTGGAGGAGACAGGCGAAGGGAGAATTTTCAGGCTGAGCGTAGAACAAGATTTAAGATACAGAACTGGGAAGTTGCCCAGTCTATACACTAGAGTAAGGGAGACTAGTTTAGTGTGCCTTTGCTAAGACACAGGAGACAGTGGAGAGAAGCTGGACTTATATCTTTAATGACATGCTTGAAAATGAAATGAAGAAATCAGTCCCATTTACAATAGCATCAATAAATGATATACATAGGAAAAATACTTACCACAAGGACTTGTACACTGAAAACTACAAAACATCATTGACATATGATGATAAGAGATTTGAGTTGGGCAGTGGGCCCACAGTGCAATTTACAGATCTTGTAGCAAAGAAGCCCACACCTGAAATCTATATGTTCACGTTGACCAATGTCACCCCAATAAATTTAACAAAAAAGTCATTGAAATAAATTAAAGGAGACCTAAATAAATAGACATTCTTCTGTGTTCATGAATCAGAAGACTTCATAGCCAATTATAAGATAACTAACTTCTATGGATACAATATACAACACAATGACTATAGCTAGAATAATACTACTTTGTATATTTAAAAGTTGATAAGAGATTAAATCTGAAAAGCTCTCATCACAAGAAAAACATTTTGTAAGTATATGAGCTGGTGAATATTAACTAAACTTATAATAATAATTTCACAATGTATACATTTATCAAATCCTTATATTTAATATAATAAATTTATACAATGTTATATGTCAATTATATCTCAACAAAACTGGAAAGAAAAGGAGACTTAATAGTGTTCAGATGGCAGTACTCCCCAAATTGATCTATAGATTCAATACAATTCCGATCAAAATTTCAATTGCCTTTTTTTCAGAGGACTCACACATTTACTTATTTATTTATTTATTTATTTTTAAAATACTTATCTTTTATTGATTTCAGAGAGGAAGAGAGAGGGAGAGAGAGAGAGATACATCAATGATGAGAGAGAATTATTGATCAGATGCCTCCTGCACACCCCATACTGGGATTTGAGCCCACAACGTGGGCATGTGCCCTTGACCAGAATTGGACTTGGGACCCTTCAGTTTGTGGGCTGACTCTGTAACCACTGAGCCAAACTAGCTAGGGCTGGAGTACTCACACTTTAAAAATCTGTTTTGATTGATGTTTGAGAGAAAGGGAGGAAAGGAGAGAGAGGAAGAGAGGAAAGTAATTTTTGTTGTTCCATCTCTTCATGCATACCCCGCTGTTTCCTGCGCGCACCCTGACGGGTGATTGAAGCTGCAACCTTGGCGGCTTTGGCCAATAGGGATGACACTCCATTCAACTGAGCCACCTGGCCAGGCAGGACACCCATTTTTATTTTTTATTTTAAAGCTACAGTAATCAAGGTAGTGTGGTTTTGGCATTAGAATAGATATCTGGATCAATGGAATAGAAACAAGACTCCAAAAATAAACCCATAAATAAAAGTACAAAAAATTAAAACAAAAACAAGCCCATATATTTACGGTCAGTTGATTTTTTTTTTTATAAGGATGCCAAGACAATTCAATAAGCAAAGAATAGTCTTTTAAACAAAATAGTGCTGCAACCACTGGATGTCCACATGCGAAAAATGAAGTTGGCCCCTAGCTGGTTTGGCTCAGCGGAGAGAGCATCGGACTGTGGACTCGGGTTCGATTCCAGTCAAGGGCACATGCTCGGGTTGCAGGTTTGATCCCCAGTAGGGAACGTGCAGGAGGCAGATAATCAATGATTCTATCTCATTTTTGATGCTTCTATTTCTTTCTCCCTCTCTCTGCCTCCCTGAAATCAATAAAAATACATTTTAAAAATAACCCATACCTCATACTATACATAAAAATTAACTAAAAAATGGATCAAAGGGCTAAATGAAAGGGCCACAAATATAAACTATAAAACTCTTAAAATATCATATTAAGGAATATGAACCTTGTTAGATGTGCAATCGGAAGAGAGCATGTTGAGAGTTAACAAATGATTCCACACATCTTTTGCTGCGTCTGTGCCATGCCCTATACCAGGTGTTCATAGATTAACCTGCCACAGTCACTGCTCTCAAGCAGCTCAAGTCTAGTGTGAGAGGTAGACACATATACTGACAGTTACAACACACTGTGGTAAGTATATTTATAGAGCCGTATTAACATAGTGCAGTTCTTTCCTGTGGGAGGTTGCCCTGTGTTTTATAGGCTATTTAGTGGTATCCCTGCTCTCGCCCACTAGATGTCAGCAGCACTCCCCCTATCAAAACCATCAAAAAATGCCTAAACATATCTGTCCCTTGGGGAGCAAAATCAGCTCCAAGAACCACTGTCATAGGTAAGCACAGCGGAGTTTCTTCTCCCAGGAGTGAGTCAGTGAAGTGTCCTAGAGCACTGAGATGCCAGTACATTTTCCCCAGTCACGCCTCGGCTATATTTGTGAGGGTCTCTGAGTCTTCTGTAAAATGTATTCAGCCTATTTCTTCCCTTGCTTACAGGCTGTGGTCACTGCCATCAGGAAGTTTCTAGAGGGCATCACGGACTTGCACCTCGTCTACACCCACCACCCCCTCCTGCTCAGGTTCTTCCTGTTGTATCCAGAGCTGATGAGTAGGTTTGGGCATCGTGTCCTGGAACTTTGGTTCTCCTGGGAAGAGAGCAGCTACGAGGAACTGGACGATGTCCCCTCTGCTGGGCAGCCCACCCTTCCTGCCAGCTTAGCGGCCTTGTTCCACATACTCAGAAGCAGCCCCAGCATCCTGCTTATTTTGCTAGTAGGTGACCATGCTCATTTCTACATTCAGAGATTGTGGTCTCTCTCTCTCTCTCTCTCAGCTGGTTTACTGAGGTCAGGAGGTACCAGCAACTGCTTCTGCCCACCTCTGGATTAATACTGTTCCCATGTGAGTAGGAAGTCCTTTGGCTGGCAGGTGCCTGGTTCCTGTGTCTGTACCCTGTCCTAAGTCTGATGGCAGTCTGCTCACTGAGAGATATGTACCCCTCAGCCCCATTCCCTCTCACCTCCCTGTCTTCTCTAAAGCAGATTCTGTTAGGAAGGGCTTCATATCAGAGGAGACCCCTGGGCCATGGAGATGGAAATGTCTGATTGCAGGGGGACTGTGCTTTTTTCTGCCATGACTAAACATGATAAACGGTACACGTGCAACACACTTCCCTGAGTGTACCCAGGAGAGTCAGAAAACCCAGTGCTTTTTTATGAAGTAAGAAATCCCTGTAATTCCTGTCAGGTATAGCAGATAAGTAGGTTGCCTGTTGTCTGCAGTTTGTAAAACACTGACTTTACCTTCACCTTTTTTCTTTCATTCAAGAAAGCACATTGAAAACAAATTAATGAGAGTGATAAAGAGATAACTGTTATAATTTACATATTTAAAATTTATTTGTATGTCCTCGCCAGTATGCGAAGTGGTTAGAGCATTGGCCTGAGCACCAAAGAGTCATGGGTTTGATTCGCATTTAAAGGTGAATACCTGGTTTGCAGGCTTGATCCCCCGGTCCCAGTCAGAGCACATGCGGGAGGCAACCAATTAATGTGTCTCTCTTACATTGATGTTTCTCTACCCATCCCCTCCCCTCTCCTTCCCTCCCCCGCCGCCTCCTTTTTCCTTTCTTCCCTCTCCCCTCCACTCTTTAAAAATCAGTGGAGACTGTCTGGTGTTGCTCAGTAGTTGAGCATCAACCCAGGAACCAAGAGGCCACTGGTTCGATTCCTGGTCAGGGTATTTGCCCAGGTTGCAGGCTCCATCTCCTATTGGGGGCATGCAGGAGGCAGCTGATTGATGATGTTTCTCTTTCTTTTTTTTTTAATGTATTTTATTGATATTTTACAGAGAGGAAGGGAGAGAGACAGACAGCTAGGAACGTCGATGAGAGAGAAGCATCGACCAGCTGCCTCCTGCACACCCCCCACTGGGGATATGCCCGAAACCAAGATACATGCCCTTGACCGGAATCGAACCTGGGACTCTTCAGTCCCCAAGCCGACGCTCTATCCATTGAGCCAAACCGGTTTTGGCGATGTTTCTCTTTCATCAGTGTTTTTAATCTCTCTATCCCACTCCCTTTGTCTCGAAAAAAAAAAAAAAATCCACTCAGTAAACACATTTAAAAATCAAGGGAAAGAATATCCTCGGGTAAGGATTAACAAAAATAAAAATCAAATAAATTATTTGATACTTTGTATTTAGTGAGCAATTACTAGCGACAGGTCCTAAACTGGCGGCAGCACACCAGCAGAGAAGACACTTGGTTTAGAGCTACTGCCTTCAGTGCTAGTTCACCTGCATGGCGCCTCCTTAGTCCAGGAAGAGTGCACAGCCTATCAGAGACAATGAGATGCCTTTGATGTTCTTGTCAACAGCAAACACCATTCCCTGACTTTATTGAGTGATGTGGTGCAAATAAGACATGAATGTTATATATCACACATCCTTAGCGATCTCTGTCAGCATTTACCCGGGGCACATACTTCCCGCTCAGACTTTCATCTTGTGAAGTCGCACATGTGTTGGCTTGGTAAGAACCACATTCACGCTTTGGTTTTCTCAGAGAGAGAAGACCGGAGAAGGAATGGGTTAAAAATAAAGCATTTAGTGCATAGTGGGGGGAAGGCAAGATGGGACACCAGGAGAGTAGCAATGAACAGAGCTAAGATACTGGATTTTCTTCATTAGATGAAGTGTTCTTCACGCATAGTAGGTACTTTATTTGCTGACCCATTGAATTTGGGTTTTGGACAGATCCAAGTCTCTCAAAAAAGGGGATGGCTGGAGAATTTGCATCTCCTGAGAGACATACTAATGATGGCATCTCTCTCTCTCTCTCTCTCTCTCTCTCTCTTTTCTTTTCTTTTAAAAGGATGAAGAAATAGTTTGAGAGAGATTTGCTCAAGGTCACAGGAGTTGACATTAAAACCCAGATTTGAACTCTGTGTCCAATATTCTTTTCAGTGAACTGAGCTAACTCAGAACAAGAGAGAAATCAATCTTGATTAATGTCTGTCCCATCTAATGGAAGAGCTGTTTGTTTGAGTACTGCGAATTGTTAACCTAAAAATAAAAGGCCAGGGTGAAAGGCAATAAGAATGTATTAAGATCCTATCAGGAAGCACTGCTTCAGGCAGAAGCCCAAAGAGTGCTCCAATTAGGAAGTGAAGGCCAATTAGTGAGAAAGGGAAGGGGAACAATTACTTGACTAGAAGGAAGGAATTTTTATGGGTGTTAATAAGCTAAGAGAGGATTTTTCTAAAGGTGTAAATAAGCTAACATGGCTGAGCTGATTCTAAAGAATGCCTTTAATTTTCAGTTCTAGTCTTACGGTCTGCTTTCCTGTCATCTTTGCAAACTTGGTTGGAATACAGTGTTGCTTTAGGCTCAGTGCAAAGGCTGTTTGTCCTGTTTTAACGTCCCAAGGGTTCAAGGAGTAAGATGTGCAAGGCAGTTCTGGGATGGCAGCTCCCACTCGTTTTTTTTGTTGTTGTTAATCCTCGCCTGAGGATAGATTTCCGCTGTTTTTTAGAGAGCATGGAAGGGAGGGGGAGAGACTCAGAGAGAGAGAAACATCGATGTGAGAGACACATTACTGGTTGTCTCCTGACCAGGACTGGCTGGGGGACTGAGTCAGCAACTGAGGTACTTGCCCTTGCCTGGAATCAACCAGGACCCTTCAGTCCTTGGGCCAACGCTCTTTCCACTCCATTTTAAATGGCTTTGTTTACATTATTTTCCCACAGGCTGATGGGGGAATCAGAGGCAACAAACCACTAACAACTGTACTAACAGTGTGACAATAAAGGTAGGCGAGTACTTGGGTGGCAGGAAGGGCACAAAGGTGACATAAACGCTGGTCTTCAAAGAATGTGACAAGTGAAAGGGTTGCCAGGCCAGTACAGCAACATGGAAGTGTTTATTGTAATTCAGGGACAGTGAGAAGTTGGGGTGGTTCTTGAGCTTGTAGGCTGCATCACAGGGAATGAGGTGGGAGCAGGTTTTTAGAGGCCTTGAATTCAGTCATTCACTTTCTCATTTATCATACTATCATATTATCATTTATAATATCTGTTTGGTATGTACTAGGCACGAGGCATTCGGATACAAAGATAATTCAGTTACGATTGCTCAGTCCTTGCCCTCGTCCATCACAAATGCTTGTTTCATCTCTGTCACTTTGTATAGACTTATAAAGATGAAGGCTTCTCTGAGCTTCGGTTTTCTCAATGTGTAAAATGGAGATAACGGGAGGATAATGAAAGGACACATAGGAACACTCTTGGCATGCTGCACACAGTCCCCTGGGCTGTGGGAGTGGCTGGAGAGCCTAAGACCCTCTAGGCTTAGTTCTGGTTGCTCTAGGTTCCTTCCACCTGGATCCAGACTGAGCCACCGAATGAGAAGGCTAAAAAGGGCTAATTCCAATGTAACCCTGATATTTGGGGCTAGTGATCTGAATTCATCCCAGCAAACTCAGTGTACATTCTTGATAACCTATAATTAAGTCACTACCTCCTTCCCAGATACTGGTCCTGCAGAGCCTGTTACTGTGTACAGTGCACTGCTCCAGAGGGAGGGTTATTAACTCTGACGCCAGGCCAGACCATCAGATATGGCTTGGAGACCCCAACACCTGGGGGCCTTCTTGCAAGGCCCACGAAAAGGACCGGAAGCATAATCCATGTTTGTGGGAGGGAGATAGAAGGGAGGGCCCCATGCGTGTTCCGTCACTCAGATTTGAAAAGCTGTTCCCAGAGTCCGCCGGTGGATTAAACAGGGTCCCTCCTCTTCTTTGAAGCTTCGCTTGGTTTTCCTTTGGTCTTCAACAACAGAATGTGAATCTCTGAGGAGCTTATTGAATTGCCCAAGGTCCTATCGCTAATGAAGGTCATGACCATGATTGGAACCTAAAGTTAGCTTTGCACTAACTCAGATCCTAGAAACACCAGTGGTAAAACAACAACAAAACAGTGAGGAACAACTTTGTTGTCTGTTTTATATATATAATTCCTACCATTTCCCCCCAATCTCTAGCCGCAGGAGGGAGAAGAGTCTAAAAATATGTGTTGGTACCAATTTCTGTTTTCGATAAGGGTAATTAACAACTGAAAACAAAGCTGTTAATTGCCACTCTTATCAATGGGTGGTCTTTCATGTAGGTGGTTTAGATGTGAAAAGACAGTGATGTCACAGAAGCTCTGTTTGTTCCCTGCTAGGCCATGGCAGCCTGGCTGGTCCAGTCCCAGAGAGTTCTTTGACAGCTCTGAGCAGGAGCAATTACAGAGCAGGCTGTGTTCTGCCCAGAGCCTTCCCACTGGCCCATGTGCGGGCGCACACATTCCCCTGGCATTCACCGTGGCCACCAAAGGCTGAGCAGCCCCCCTTTCTCTTGGGCCTTTAAAATGTACTCACTCAGGTTTCTGAGGGACCAGATCTGGCAATCAGGCAGACGCCTGCAGTTGCTGGAGGAGGACCGGGAAACTGGTTTGGCCTTGGGCCCTGTGCCCTTGGGAAAATCACACCCCTCTGGGCTTCAGCCTCATATCCTGGGAAGTACAAGGGTTGATGGAAATGCACTGAGATTCCCTTCGGCCTTCCCATCCTGTGATCCTGTCCTTCTGGAGAGGTTCTCACCCTGCCAGGTGACAAAGACGCAGGTGGTCTCACCCTGCCCTTCACCAGCTCCTGGTGACTGAGCCACTGCTTTCTTGCTAGGCAGACTACTTAGTTTGCCCCAGAAAAGTTGGGGTGACACCTACCTGGCAGAGTTACTATGAAGACAGATAAACAAACATTCAGCTGCCATTTAAATACAGCGCAGTACCTGACATTGTTAGGCCTTCACTGAGTAGCTGCTATTGGGATGACGGTTGTTTCTCTGGCAGCGGTGGTTTGTGAGGCCAAGGCCGGACACTGCCATCCAGTGATCAGCACACTTGGAGCTGTTTGTCTAGAGCCCTGTCGTCAGGTTTTGCGCGGCAGGAGCTGATCTTCCGGGACAGGGAGTCTGTGTGTGACCTTGGGCTCACAGCACGCAGCCCTCACTGACGCGAGTTAGCCTGTCCAAAGGAATTGGCTCGTTGGAGCTAGTGGGTACCAGGAGCTGTCAGTGGGAGAGCCTGTGGTGCAGCTTCTGACCGGCTGCGCCTTTAACATACACTTGTTAAAGTAACCTGAAAGCGAATAAACTGAAGAAACCGCCATGTCCTTTCCCACCTTCTGAACCCAAGCCATTTCAGCTTGGAGCAGACATAGCCGGACTGCCATGACTAGCCAGACATAGCCAGAGAAAAGGCCCGACCTGGTCCTCGGAGTCTGCCCTCACCCATCAAGGGGCACCTTTCTCCCGTCTCCTCTTTTCCCTAAGGCACACTCAGGCCTGCTGTCCCGAAATAACCTTTCCTTGACCCGGATGCTTCCATTTGCATGAGAGAGGCGTCCTAGAAAGTAGAAAGAGCTTTGGGCTTGGAGTTAGGTAACTACGCCTTCAAATCTTCACTGAGCCACGTACTGGTTTATGTGACCTTTGACATATCATTGGCCATGTAGGAAATGTCCAAACCGGTAGATAATTTTTCTGAGTTTATTGAGCCAAACGGATGACAATTAGCAGAATCTCCATGTGCTGAGAAAGTGCTCCGGGGAACGGTGATGGTGATGTCCGATCAGATGTGCTGATCACTGGGAGGCGCAGTGTCTGGCCTTAGCTCCTCACAAACCCCCACAGCTGCCAGAGAAACAGCTCTCATCTCTATAGCAACCACTCGCTTAGGGCCTAATAGTCCTGCAGCTCACCTTACACATTAGAGTAGGGGTGTCGAACTCAATCAGAGAAGGGGCCAAAATCTAAAATCCAGCCTAAATCGCGGGCCGAATGGTTTACTGAACAGTCATAAACTGTCATTGTGATGGAAACGCAGCGGAGTGCAGTGATGACAGCGCGGTTCGAGCCACATTGCAAGGCCTGGTGGGACGGATTTGGCCCTCGGGCCTTGTGTTTGACACATGTGCATTAGAGTCAAAGAAGCCATAGGAGGGTTACATGAAATCCACTGGTGGTGGAGTAGAGGGGAGGGAGAAAACAAATGGGGTGGGGGTGGAGTGAAGGGGGCATCTCTGGGATTGGATAAAAAGTGAAACGGAAAGAGAAATACTTCTTTTCCATGGTTGGGTATGAGATAGTTACAGCACATAGAGATGGCATGTGTGCCTGAGGGGTCTGGAGAAGGAGATTACTCTGACATTGCCAAGGTGTGCCATTTTAGTTGTAAAAAGACAATAGAGGGGGCTCACTTTTAAGGTAAAGAATGACCTTTGTCAAGGAAGCTGCAGGCTAGGATGTGACTGCCCGCCAGGACTCACGTTTAGTTAGGAATTTTTAAGTTCAGACCATCCTATGTGGTTAGTAGGGCCTTCCGTGCTGGCCTTCCCTGAGCGTGTCAGATTTTGTATGTGGCCCCTTTTTATCTACAGCATGCAATCTCTCTCAGCCTCTGAGTCCTCTGCTTAGAACGGACCTATAGGAGGTCAGGCTGGTACATAATGGGTGCTGACTCGGTGAGCACTTCCTTCCCCAGGTTCTGTGGGACCATCATCTCGAGCCCTTTCCCAGCCCCTCTCTTCTCGACTGTCTACCAGTCTCTAACCAGGATGCCCTTTGAGCTCTGACCTTCTTCTTTCCTGCTCAGGATCTCATCTCTTCCAGCCCTGCGGGTATAGCCCGCAAGGTACTGATTGTCCTGAGGACCTTTTTGAAAACGAATGAGGATGTCCACGTGGGTGGTCTCATCCGAGGTCACTTCCTGATGATCCTACAGCATCTGCTGGTGGAGTATGGGGAGGCCCCATTAGAAGGTCAGTCTGCAGAGCTGGGGGCATGTTTTGACCTGAAAGGTCAGTAAGACATGGGCCTCTCTGAAGAGGTAGGTCTGCTCCAGGAGAGAGAATCAGTTTTCTCTGTAAGTCAGGCGAGTGTGGCATCAAACTTAAACTTCACCTCCTCCCTCTCACTGGAGGGGGGGTGCTCAGCATATTTGGTTTAGGGTGTGTGTGTGTGTGTGTGTGTGTGTGTGTGTGGTTTTATGTTTAATGGCTGTGTGTTTAGCATGGGTGGGTATGTTTAAAGAATGTGTGCATGTCCCCACCCTGCACGGCTGTGCTGAGAGCTATTTGTCACAAGAATGGCAGCCTCCAGTTGGTGAGAAGGCTGGAGATGTAGTGGAGGTCAGGGAGGCAGTAGCAGCCAGCAGGAGCCGGGGAGGGGGAGGATCAGTGTGTATTAGAAGCTTCCAGGGAGATCCAGGATGGTTTCCAAATCTGGAATGGGACTCCCTGAAGCCAAGGAAGCTTGATGTTCGGTACAGTATGAAGATACTGCAAAGGCTGAGATTGGTTTGTCTTTTCCTATTTTTAGGAAGTTGAATTTTTAAATTAAATTTCCAAGCCATTTAGTGCTTGGAAATTGGAGGAGAGCTGTGGCACTTGCACCTGGCCCAGTCCTGATTTGGGGTGGGGGTGGGGGTGGGGTGGAAATAGATTTGAGGTGTCTGGAGGAGCTGAGTCCCTCCTTTGCAGGGAAGGGTGAGCCCCCTCTGACAACAGTGCTTAAGAGCCATGAGATTCTGTGGAAACAGGTAGTGGGAACACTGTGGGCATTGGGTTCAGATTCGGGTTCAAGTCCTGGCCCTGCCATTTATTAGCTGTGGGACCCTGAAGAAGTCACTCAGCCTCTCGAGGCCTCAATTTTCTTTACTGCAAAATAGGAATAGAAATCTCTGTTCCACAGGGTTTTAATGAAATAGTGGGTTTCTGGCACATGGTTGGCCCTCAGGATGTCAGTTTCCCCTGTGCCCAAAGAAGGAGGAAGAAGGAGGAAGTAGGAATAAATCCCAACAAACCTTTCACAGCCCCACGGGAATCTGTCTGACCTG
Organism: Pipistrellus kuhlii; assembly: GCF_014108245.1. NCBI lineage: Eukaryota > Metazoa > Chordata > Mammalia > Chiroptera > Vespertilionidae > Pipistrellus > Pipistrellus kuhlii. The sequence goes on from NW_023425586.1 coordinate 78,656, forward strand.
GAGGTGACCGGAGCATCAGACCCCTGACCAGCCCTTCTCGTTCTTCGCAGCCCTGGGGAACCTGCCGCTGCTGCTGAGCCTCCTCTCGGTCCTGCAGCTGAGGAACGAGTCAGAGCAGGAACTGGACAGCATGGCCCTGAAGCTCCTTCACCAAGGTGCCAGCCTGAGGGCCCGGCTGGGTGTGCCAGCTCCTTCTTCCCTCCTTGCATCCCTGCGGGGTTCTGGCTAAGGGACCTTTCAATCTTTTTTTAAAAAAAATATTTTTATTGATTTTTTACAGAGAGGAAGAGAGAGAGAGAGAGTTAGAAACATCGATGAGAGAGAATCATCAATCAGCTGCCTCTTGCACGCCCCCTACTGGGGATGTGCCCGCAACCAAGGTACATGCCCTTGACCGGAATACCGACACTCTACCACTGAGCCAAACCGGTTTCGGCAGGACCTTTCAATCTTTTTCTGTTTGTTCCCTGTATTTGGGAGACACTGCCCAAAATGGATTATATAAAATTATGCAGTGGAGTTGGGAAGGCCTGGGCTTGTTCTTAGGTTAATCACTAGCTACATGACCTTGGACAGTCACCTCGCCTCTGTGAGCCTTATGTTCCTCACAGGTAAAATGATAATACTCCCTGATTTAGGGTTAAGATAAGGACTAACTGTAGGTGTATAATCCACACAGTGGCACACAGCAGGTTTTATATTGGGGTCATGGGGGCAAGAGAGCAAGGAGTGGCAATTCCCCGGAGGAAAGGGATTGCTTTACAGCGGTAACTGCTCTAATGAGGCCTGGGGGAGCACTGAGAGGCATCTCATCTGGCCTTGACAGGTTAAGGAAGGCTTCATGGGGGAGGTGAACTGTGAGCTGAATCTTGATTGCTAACTAGGAGTTAAGGAGTTGGTCAGATGGGGGTGATGTGAGAGAGAGAAGACGGCCAGGTCAGGGCATTGCACACGATGGTTAAGAGCTCCCCTGGGAAGGTGGTCAGTGCCCATTGCTGGGAGAATTCAGAGGCTGCATCTCCTTCCTGCTGAGAGTAGAGGTTGGCCTGGATGACCTCTGCACACCCTCCCACCTGGAGTCTGTGCTGGCATGAGCTCCATAGGATGCCCCTGGACCCCCTAAACCAGTGCAGTCTGCTCGAAGGCGCAGCTGGGGGCTGCTTTCTGGGTGTTTGTTCAGATGGAAGGTGTGCTGATGCCTTCGGGCTTCCTTCATTGGCTGTAATACCGACTGATACCGAGGCTACTCAGCTTGGGTGTGGTCCCCAAGACTGAAATGGTCAGTGGGGGGCCACTGTCTGGGGCAAGGGTGAGGGCCAATGTGCATAAAGCCAGTGTGCTGCGCGATGGGTGCCTGGGGACTGAGGACTCGCATCTTTTGCAGTGAGCAAGCTGTGTGGCAAGTGCAGCCCCACAGACATGGACATCCTGCAGCCTTCCTTCAACTTCCTGTATTGGAGCCTTCATCAGACCACCCCGGGCAGTCAGAAAAGAGGTGCTGGGGCCCAGGCTGTGACAGTGAAGAGGAGGGGTGCTGGGCAGTGTCGGTGGCTCTTGTTGCCCTCGGTTTTTCCATCTTAAAAAATAAATGGGGATGTGGCTGGACCAGATGGTCCTAGGTCCTTTCTGCTTCTGATAACCTGTGGTTCTGGAATGAAGCTGGGGCCCTTAGGAGCTCCAACTGCTCCCTGGGTCCATTCACTGTGTGGTGAAGCCCCCTTTGGGTGCTGCCTATGCATCCTGAGCTGGGCTCGTGTAACTAACCCGTGTGGCCCTGCCTTGTGGACCCTCTGCAGCCGCCGCGGTGCTCCTGAGCAGCTCAGCTTTGATCAGGCTCCTGGAGAAGACGCTGGCGCTCACCTGGGCCGGGGAGGGCTCGCCCAGGCCCACGCTGCTCTGCTCGGCCTGGCTGCTCGCTGCCTCCTGCTCTGCCCAGCAGCACGATGGCAGTCTCCAGGTTAGTCTCTAACCCCGGGGGCTTTGGTGGCCTGCAGCCACCTGCTGGGTGGCATAAAGGTCCTGAGGTCTGGTCCCAGATCTGCGGCTTATCAGCTGTGTAACCTCGGCAAGATATTGAACTTTCTGAGCTTCCGTTTTCTTGCCTACAAAATGGGGGGAAATACATCCACAAAGTTGTTGTCAGGAGGTTTATACTAATCCATTTAGCACACCTGGCTCACCTACATGCCAGGCTGCATTCTAGACACAGAGGAATAATTAATGAATAAAGCACGCCCCTCCCCTTACCTTGGGGAACATGTATTGGTAGGTAAAGAGAACAGTATGGGCAAAGGCAGGCAGCTGCACAAATGTCGGACAGGGTGTGCATACATGGAGAGTGGAGAGGTGTTCTGTAGCCAGAACATACGGAGTGGACTCTCAGGCTAGGTGGGAAGGCAGAAGCCCACCTGTGACCTTACGTGCTGGGTGGCAAGCTGTCACTGTGGGTGTCTGGGAAGGTGATGCAGGGAACCAGGGAGCAGTGGGCATGCCCACAGAGCCCCTACTCTCCACTCACCCTCCGCCTGCAGGACTTGTCAGCCAGGGCCTCGCAGAGCTCTTCTGGGGGCTGCTGTCTCCTCAAGGCTGGTGCTGGCTTCAACTCACACCTAGCCAATTACCTGCAGACAGAAACCATCTGCTAGTCTTCGAGGTATCCTCACACTGTGCCCAGCCCGGTGCCAATCTAGGGGCAGGCACACACTCAGTAGTGTAGAAGTGAAATCACTTTTAAAGTTTGGCCTATAGGGCGGCAGCAGTCTGTGGTGGATCTATGCTACAGCTTTGCTGTGTGAAGCTGTTGGACCTCCCGTATGCCTGCAGTCATCTGCTGGCTGGAAGCCTGTCCTTGGCTCTGCTCCTCAGCTCACCCCTAGCCAGTTACCTAATACCCTCGCTCTGATCCTCCCCACTGCCCGAGAGCCCAGGCCTGAGTGTTCATCCTCACCGCTAACGTGGCCTGTTCATCATCTCCGCGCCCCCAGCCTCTCCCTCCTCCACATCTGTCCCCACAGCCAATCTGTCCACACGTCCCCTCTGCCTACACCCCTGTGGCTTTTGGTTCTGCACCTGGCTGCTGAGACCCTTCTTACATCGCCCCTCTGCTGCCTTACTTTCTGCCTTCCTCCTGCCCTGGTCTCCTACCACGTGTTTTTTCCTGTTCTTAGTCAACTGTGCTCTTTCACATCTCCAGACCTTTGTTTGTTTTTGATTGTTTTTTGAGAGAGAGATTTTGATTGTTTTTTAATAGCCTTAATTTTAAAGACAGTTTTAGATTTGCAGAAAAATTGAGCAGACAGCACAAAGAGTGCCCATATAACCTTTACAAACTTTCCTCTATTAACATCTGACGTTAGTATGGAATCTGCATACCTGTATACACACCTTCTGCCTAGGACCTGCCGACTCCACCAGCCAACAAGCATTTCTGAGGAACTGCTCTGTGTCAGAGCGTGGTAGATCTGAGCACAGAAATAGTTCCTGCCTTCAGGCGGCTCGTGTTCTGGATGAGGAATGCAGAGCAGGCTCACGGCTTTGAACCTGCCACCCTCCCAACCCCTGCTTGGTCATTGCTTCGATGTTAAGGAGCACATTCACCAGTGCTGCCCCTCATCTGCTCACAGTAGCTCTGGAGGAAGTGAAAGTAGGAGGCATTGTCCCCATTTCATTGATGAAGGAAGACAGGCAGGCAAGTAAGGGCAGTGACTTGCCCACATCCACACAGCTGGCTAGTGACAGAGCCAGGATTTTGATTTCGGCCTTCTGACTCCAGATCTAAGTTAGTTAGATGGTGGACTGAGGTGGAGACTGAACCACAGATGAGGCCAGGGGAGGTGCCTGGTGGAGGAGGTCCTTGAGGATGGGGGAGATTTGGGAGAAATGGCATTCTCCAGGGAAGGTTTGATTTCCTTCCTCGCGTTCCTGAATCCAGGGCTGGCGAGGCTCACGGGATTCTGTGTGGCCTCCCCTGTCCTGCTGGATGCAGCTGGTATGTGTGCGTGGGTAGAACTGATATTGGGGTAGGTTTTTTTTAGTCCAAGCTCCAGAATGTGGGAGCTATCCCTTTCCCCCCTGCCCTGCCAGGTTCACCAGACGCTGTCCGTGGAACTGGACCAAGTGCTGAAGGCCCTCAGCTTCCCGAAGAAAAAGGCCGCACTGCTCTCAGGTGTGGGCCCAGGGCCTGTGGCCGGAACAGAAAAGCTCTTCCCCTGATTCTGAGATGGAGCACCCTCCCCTGGCCAGCTTCCGGCCACCCATTATCCTCTCCATTGTTTCCCTCTTCGAACAGAGCTGGGTGGCGGACAGAGCTGGGTGGCGGTGGGGCAGAAGGCGGGGACTGGGTGTAAGGGGTCTCTTGCTTTTAGCTGCCATCTTGCGCTTCCTGCGGACAGCCCTGCAGCAAAGCTTCTCCTCTGCCCTGGTGACCCTGGTGCCCTCAGGAGCCCGGCCACCGCAAGCCCCTGAGGACACTGTCCTGGCTCCCCTGGGAACATCACAAGTGCTGTCCCTGGTCATTGGCCTGCAGAACCTCTTGGTGCAGGTAAGGCCCTTGCTGAGTGAGCCCCGCACTGGGGCCTGTTCACCAGGACAGCAGCAAGAAGGAGTGGCTGCCTCTCAGCTGGGATTGGTTTGGAACTTTTAAAGTTACAGTGAGCTGGTCACGTAAAGTTTCGTTATGAAACTGTGTCAGTTTAGAAATGAAACTCAGAACGGCTCATAACTGAGAAGTTCAGGGTCAGTACTGGCTTCAGGCACAGCTGGGTCCCAGAGGCTCAGACAATGTCATTAGACAGTGGCATCAGAACAATGTCAGTCACTTGGCTTTATTGTCATGGGATGCCAGGGTGACCCGCAGCTGCTCCTGGCTGATAGCCTTCCAGCAAAAAGGAGGTTTTTCTCTCTCCCTAGAATTGAGCTCATTAGCCTGGCTTGGGTGAAGTGCCAATCACTCTGGCTGAGGCCTGGGATGCTCTGATAGGCCTGACTTGGGTCAGTGCTCATAACCCACGTGGACTGAACATGAGACAGGCATGGTTGCAAAAAACACACAAAAAACACACTGTACCGAGAAGAAGGAAAAATAGAACCTGGACGAGCAAAAACAGTACATGTCCACCTGGAGTGGGAGCTCCTTGCTGAAACTGCCACCTCTTTTTGTCTGCAGTTACCCGGTTAATAATGCTTTATATTAGGGTGTGTTTTTTCTGTTCAAAAATAACTAGACCCTAACTGATATAATTCTTGCTCATTCTGCAATAAATCTCTTATCTCAATGCTCTTATCTTCCTTCTCATTGAGCTTTTTATAGGTAAACCCAGTGGTTAGCGAACTCATTAGTCCACAGAGCCAAATATCAAAAGTACAATTGAAATTTCTTTTGAGAGCCAAATTTTTAAACTTAAACTTCTTCTAATGCCACTTCTTCAAAATAGACTCGCCCAGGCCGTTGTATTTTGTGGAAGAGCCATGCTCAAGGGGCCAAAGAGCTACATGTGGCTCAAGAGCCGCAGTTTGCCGATCACTGGTCTAGTCATTCCTTTTCAATGCGGAGGAGTTAGTCACGGGCAGAGGAAATGTGAGAATTCTCTGAAGTAAGAGCAAGCGGTTTGTATTTCTTGAGGAGGGTAGGATTGCAGGGTTTTTGACCGGCTGAGTGGAATGTCCTGAGTGAGGGGAGATAGGTGCTTCCAAAGGTTGCTTCCTCCACCCGCTGCCCGGGTGCTCAGACACACGTGTAAGTATGACTAAACAGGCGTTGTCTAGTGTCAGTTTGAAGGGGTACAGAGGCTTAGCCTGCTCAGAGCAGCCACGTGTCCTGATCTGGCCCTGCACCTGGAGGTTCAGAATGAGGCTCTCCGGACTGGTGGGTTTTGCTTTCTATATGTTTCTAACCAGGGCCAGAAGCTCTTTCAGGCTTACTCCTCGATTCCTGCGCAGATGCTACATCCCTGGGGAGTCTTGGGGGAGGGCAAGAGGGGCCTGAGACATATCCTTTGTGCTCAGACTTTGCTCTCTGATTGAGGTGGGAGTAGAATGTGTTATCAGATTGGAAATCAGGGAACTAGTTGGTTTGAGGCTTTTTTTTTTTTAATTTAAAAATATATTTTATTGATTTTTTACAGAGAGGAAGGGAGAGAGATAGAGAGCTAGAAACATCTTGCACACTCCCTACTGGGGATGTGCCCGCAACCAAGGTACATGCCCTTGACCGGAATCGAACCTGGGACCTTTCAGTCCCCAAGGCGACGCTCTATACTAGGGGTGTCTAACTCAATCAGAGAAGGGGCCAAAATCTAAAATCCAGCCTAAATCGCAGGCTGAATGGTTTACTGAACAGTCATAAACTGTCATTGTGATGGAAATGCAGCGGAGTGCAGTGATGACAGCGCGGTGAGGGCCACATTGCAAGGCCTGGCAGGACGGATTTGGCCCGAGGGCCTTGTGTTTGACACATGTGCTCTATACATTGAGCCAAACCGGTTTCGGCTGGTTTGAGGCTTTGAGTGCAAGGGTCAGTCCTACAAGAAGAGATGTTGATGTCAAGTTAAGGGTCTAGGAGAGTAGGAGGTGGGAGGTTGGGGAGGTAACCTCTCCTGAGTGCCTGTTCTGTGAAAGCACTTGGCCTGTTATTCATTCATGACAACTCTGTAAGGAATAAATTACCTTCTCAGTTTTATAGACAAAGAAACAGCGTGCCAGAGATACTAAGTAACTGCCTAAGGTCACACGTTTTAGGTCAGGATTCAAACCTGTCTTTCGGCTACAAGACCCGTGTTCTCTCAGTGTCCCGAGACGTGTGTCGTGTGCACAGGAGCCATTGTTGCCTGAATATTGATCCCTGGTTTTCTTAATACCCAGTGGCCCTACCTCTTCGCCCACCGCCCAGGGGGCCTGGCTGGTTGAATGGGCTGATAGGACACACGGTCTGAGAGTGGCACTGTGCCCACCACTCCTCACCAGGTGGGGAAGATGGGGCATGCTGGCCCACGGCTGTGTGGTCTTGCGTACCTGGCAAGAGGCTGGCAGTGCCTACTGGTTAAGAGTTAATTTTAGACTAGAGAAGGAGAAGGGGCACAAAGCTCTTAACCTAAAAGGAAAAGACCTTTCACAGTGAAAGCCAACAAGCATCTATTTGAGATTAAAAAAAGAATAGCTTTTTGGGAAGCACCGATTCAGGCAGAAATCCAAACAGGGTTCTGATTAGGAGGCAAAGGGTGTTTATGAGAAAGGGAAGGGGCAATCACACCCACAGAGGGAAGGCATTTCTATTGGTGCAATAAGCTAACATAATTCTAGAGAGTGTTTTAAATTTTCAGTCTGTAGCCATCCGTCTGCTCCCTCCACCCAGGGCCTGGGCGCTCAGACATAGTATCTGCTTGCTTGTCACCTTTACAAACAGCTTTTTGCTTTGTGCCCAGTCAAAAGGTTATCCTGCCCTGTTGTAACATTCCAAAAGTTCAAAGCGTAAAGCCTGCAAGGCAGTTCCTCTGGGATGGCAGCTTCCACTGCATTTTAAAGTGGCTCCATTTATTTTACTGTTATTATTATTATTCTTTTTACAAGGCCTAGGGTTTGTTTCCGGACTGGCCACCTACTCTCCAAGTATCCTCAGGTCACGTGTTTTCTCGGGGGGGGGGGGGGCGCCTCATTTCCTGGGCTGTAAAATGAGCTGTAAAATGAGGTGAGTGGGTTCAACCACTTCCACCTGAGTGCCTTGGAGGCGTTAGGGCAGCAGTTCTCAGCCTTTCTAATGCTTCGGCCCTTTAATCCAGTTCCTCACGTTGTGGTGACCCCCAACCATAACATTATTTTCGTTGCTACTTCATAACTGTAATTTTGCTATTGTTACCCTGTTTCCCCAAAAATAAGACAGTGTCTTAATTTTCTCTCTCAAAGTTGCACTAGGTCTTATTTTCAGGGGATGTCTTATCTTTCCATGCGCTAGGTCTTATTTTCTGAGGATGTCTATTTTCAGGGAAACACGGTATGAATCATAATGTAAATATATGTGTTTTCCGATGGTCTTAGGCGGCCCTGCTAGCAGTTCTCAACCTGTGGGTCAAGACTGTAGAGCCTAAGACCATTGGAAAACACAGATATTCACATTACAACTCATAACAGTAGCAAAATTACAATTATGAAGTAGCAGCGAAAATAATGTTATGGTTGGGGGTCACCACAATATGAGGAGCTGTATTGAAGGGCCGCAGCATTAGGAAGGTTGAGAACCACTGTTAGGGGTTCTGTGAAAGAGACGCAGGACTTGTTAAAGTGGGGGCATGTTCCCCCTTATGCATTTCACTAAGATATTCACCATTTATTGAGTATTTACTCTGTGCCAAGCACTGGTTAAACACTGTCCATTTCTCATCTAATCTCTCAGACACATAGGCAATCTTTTTATTCCTACTCAGCAAGGCTGAGTCACCTTGGCCAGGACCACACAGATGGTGACTAAGCAAGGATTCAGATCTGGGTCTGCTCCATACCTTCATCATCAGGTTGCTGCCTTCCAAAGAACAGCATGAGGAGAGCATAGGATTTTTTTTTTTTTTTTTGCTAGTTTTAGTTTTTACATTAAAAAAAATCTGTTTTATTGAGCTATAACTTACATGCAATAAAACCCATTAGTTTTTAAGTGTAGAATTAAGTGGATGCTAATTCTCATGCTATGAAACATTTCCATCACCCCAAAAAGTTTCCTTTTGCCTTTTTTTTTTTTTTTTTTTTTACATTTTTATTGATTTCAGAGAGGAGGGGAGAGGGAGATAGAAACATCAATGATGAGAGAGAATCATTGATGGGCTGCCTCCTGCAGGCTTCCTTCTGGGGATCGAGCCCACAACCCAAGCATGTGCCCTTGACTGCAACTGAACCTGGGACCTTTCAGTCCGCAGGCTCACGCTCTATCCACTGAGCCAAACCGGCTAGGACTCCATTTGCCCTTTTGAAGTCAGCTCCCTTCCCCCATCCCTGAACCTCACAAATACCAATCTGCTTTCTGCCACTATAGTGGCACTATATATCTATTACCATTTTTAGATATATATATATTTTTAATCCTCACCTGAAGCTATTTTTACATTGATTTTTAGAGAGAGTAGAAGAGAGAGGGAAGGACAGAAATATTGATGTGAGAGAAACACATTGATTGGTTGTCTTCTATAATACATGCACCCTGACCAGGGCCCAGGCCAGGGAGGAGCCTGCAACCCAACTGAAGCCCCGTGCCCTTGACCCACAATCGAACCTGGGACTCTTTGGTCCACAGATTGACTATCCACTGAGCCAAACCAACTAGGGCCCATTTCTAGAATTTCATATGAATGAAATCATATAGTATGTAGTCTTGTGTCCAGCTTCTTTCACTTAAGTAACACTTGAGATTCATCCATATTGTTTTATCATCACTTCATTTTTTATGGATGAGCAGTAGCCCATTATATGGCTATGTCACAGTTTGTTTAACCATTGATCTATTGATAGGTATTTGGGATGTCCATATTTTTTGCTGTTATGAATTAAGTTGCTCATAATACTGAAGACAAGTCTTGCTGTGGATATATGTTTTCATTTCTCTTGAGTAAACACCTAGGAGTGGGATTTCTAGGTCACATGATGTATTAGTTTTCTATTACATCTGAAGTTATGAAATTCGAATTGTTCTGAAAACCAATTTTTTTCCTTGGTTGGCACCAAAACCCATGGGTAACAAAACCTGACATACACATTTGTGTTTTCTGATTTCTTGCAGAAGGACCCTCTGTTGTCCCACGCCTGCGTCGGCTGCCTGGAGTCCTTGCTTGACTACCTGCATGCCAGGAGCCCAGACATGGGTAGAAGCCCTCCCCTTCTCTGATGTTCCGGAGGGAGATGGGAGGAGGCCAGCCCTGCCACTTCCTGCTCCAAACTGCGTCCCCTGTTCCGTGAATCACACTCGTTTTGTGTAATTCTCTTACCAACACTGCATGGCACCGTTATGCCCAGTTTATAGATGAGGACACTGAGGTTCAGGAGGTCAGGCCACATACCCAGCCACGATCACAAAGCTCTTAACTGGCAGAGCTCTCCTGGTGCTTCCCTCCCACATGGTGGGAGATATAGTCTCCGGAGCCAGGCAGCACAGAAGCCCAGGAGGAAAGAAACTCCCCGGGGTCAGCCTGGCCACACCCTGCCTCTAGCTGAGTAGCCCTTTCTGAGCCAATAGGAGGGAGTCCTCCTTAGTCATGTCCCCCGGCCTTTGGAAAAGCAGCGCTGACACTCCGGGTGACTGGTGTTTCCCACAGCACAGCATGTGGCCTCCCAGCCCTGGAACCGGTTTTTACTGTTCACCCTCCTGGATGCTGGAGAGAATTCCTTCCTCAGACCTGAGATCTTGAGGCTCCTGACTCTGGTAAGTGCAGGAAGGATGGTCTTTGGTCTGAACAATGTCGTGAGCTGAGTGGTCCCGAGGAGGCCAGGGACACCTTACCTTAGGTAACCCTGATCCTCAAAGAAGGTAGAGGGGGCTGGCAGGCCTTCATCCTACAAGAGGCCCGCCCAGAGAATTCCTATCGACGTCCGCATCTCCTCACCCCGGGAGAGCCAGAGCATCCTTCTCCATTCACTCACTCAAACATTGATCAGAGCCCGCCACACGCCAGGTCCTCTGATAGGTGCCAAGGATGCCGGTGAGCCACACGCTCTGCCTTTAAGGACCTCTCAGTGTAGGGAGACAGACAAGTTCAAGTGTGATGTTATTGGTGGTAGAGCAGAAGATAGGCTACGTGCCTGATGGGCAGTAAGTGTCCACTGGATAAACAGCAGTGACCTGTGAGTGAGTGAAGTGGGTCATGAGGAATCAGTGCGAGGCCTGGGAAGAGAGTAAGTGACTAAAGAAGAGAGCAAGAACGCTGCCAGAGCTGGGAGGGGGAGGTGAATAAAAGAACAACGAAAGAACATTCATTCGTGAATGTTTTAGCTGAGGCTTGAAGGATTAGTGAGTGAGGAGGAGGAGATGTAATCCAGGTAGTGAAGCGGGAGCAGCAGGACATGAACCCACGGTGGTGTGTCTGGGTTACCACACACACAGTCCCTCTTGGCCAGGAGTGGGAGGTGCAAGGCAGAGGGGTGGGGGTGGTGAAGGGTTCCGCAGGGCCAACTTGGAGGTGTCACAGTCTGCCTCACTGACCCCTCTCCCATGACATAACCCCACCCGTGCTCACCAACTCTGAGCTCCTTGACGGGTGCTGGGGCACAGAGCTGTGTTCTCAGCCAGTGCTGAGCACAGCGGGAGTACAGGGGGGCACCTGGATGGAGGCGATGCGGCATCACGCCTGTGTGGGGCTTCTCTCCGGGGCCAGTTTGTGCGGTTCCGGGGCAGCAGCGTCTTCTCTCTGGAAGAGGTGGGTCTGGTTCTGCAAGGCGCAGCTTCGGCCGACCTCTCCGCCCTCTCCACCACCACGCTCCAGGCTCTGTGTGGCTTCCTCCTGCAGGTGTGTGGGAAGGGGTGCATGTAGCCGCCATGATGCTACACTCCATACCATCTTCTCGGTGGAGGGTGGGAGTGCTTGGTGGAGGGCGGGAGGAGCCAGTGGGGAGCTGGAGCCCAGGGTGGGGGGCCAGGGAGGTAGAGGATAGAGAGGCCTGTGTGGCATAGGCTCTGAAAAGGGCTGTTTCCCTCGCCCTTTCCTTCCCTTAGGTTCAGAGCACGGGCCTCCTGACGGATCATGACATGGCCCAGACCCTGCAGGCCTCCTTGGAGGGCCTTTCCCCCAGGGCCTCCTCGGCCCAGCCTCCCCGGCAAGACATGCTGTATCCTTTCTTGTCTCCGGAAGCTTTGGCCAGTGCAAGGTCACTTAGGCTGTGGGATGATGTGGCATCCTGCTGCAGGACAGAGGTGCACTGCCTTACAGCCCTAAAGCAGGCAGCGGGCAGTGAAAATAATGAATAGTGAGAGCAGCGACAATGACTTGTTCTGTGTACGAAGCTAGGGCAGTCCCATTACAGGCACTGTACTAATCCTCACAGCATCTAGGAGTGTTACTGTTGTTAACTTAGACCAGAGAGGTTAAGTGACTTGCCCAGGTTCACGTCCAGGTTTGATCCCAGGTTTGCCTGTTTCCAAAGCCACATCGCCAAACTCAGGGAGGAGCTAGTCCTTCCTCAAGGGTTTTGGAGAAAATCACCAGCCCAGTTGGCACAGGTGCTTCCCTCGGCCCCACCTGGATGGCCGCATGTCTCTGAGAAAGCCTGGGGCTGCGGGCAGTGGGCACAGCCCTCTGGGGGCTGCGGTGGTGCTCCAGAGACACTTTGATCAGGAGGTTGTGTATGTGTATGGAGGTGCTTCCTCCAGCTCTTACTCACTCCCTTTATTCTTTTTAAAAATATATTTATTGATTTTTTTACAGAGAGGAAGAGAGAGGGATAAAGAGAATCATCGACGAGAGAGAAACATTGACCAGCTGCCTCCTGCACCCCCCCCCACCCCCCGCACTGGGGATGTGCCAGCAACCAAGGTACACGCTTGAACGGAATCGAACCCGGGACCCCTCAGTCCACAGCTCTATCCACTAAGCCGATTTGGTCAGGACTTGGTCCCTTTCTGGCCCCCTCTTTCCTTTTTCCACAGAATAGTTCCCTGTGGTAGGCAACCACCTCACCCAGGTGTTCAGGCTCCAATTTTAGAATCTAGTCCCACTCTTCTTAGGAGAGGGAACCTCTGTTTGTCCCGCCATTTTACCCTTGGGGCTCTGGAAGTGTGTTCTCCCACGGTTGGCCCTACCTCTGCTGTTCTCCTCTCATGTGTCGCTGCCAGCTGCCTGGGAGGTGTGGCTGTCTCCCTGTCCCACATCAGAGACTGACCCTCAACCACTGCAGGCCCAGAATGGAGGACTGAGACCTGGAGCAGACCTGGGCACAGTGGTTTGGGGAATGGATGACAACTGCAGCCATTCACCTGGAGCCTGTTCCTCCACTGTTGAATCAGGAAATAAAATGATTCACTCACATGCCTGGTGAGCACTCCAAAAACATTTTACTCTCAACTTACCCTGGCCTCTTCCAGCTGGTTCCTCAGCCAGGATGGGTGGCCTCCTCGGGAGAAGGGAGTAGGATTGGTCCTCCTAACAAGTCCTACCCGCTTTAGGAGCACCAGTGCTAGCTGGCTGCCTCAGTTGTACTAGCCGGGCCATCCATCCTCAGGGCTGGAGAAGCAGAGGAAGGCCATAGTTCCCGGCTGTTATCCAAGTGCAGAGAGGCACTTTACCGCCGCCTCACCGCCCGCCAAGGCGGAGGGCAAGGAAGCGTAGCAGGTCAAATCCTTCTCAGCCTTCCTCGCCGAGCGGAGCTGTCACAGCTCGGCCCTCCCCTGGCTACAGTAGGTCCCTGTGTTCCTTTCTTTAACTTGGAGCTTGTACTTGAATACCCACATGTGTGGTTCTTTTAAATCTGCGCTCCGCAACTGCTTCTCCTGTTCCCAGTTCAATCCACTGGGCTTCTAGCTCCTTTCCCGCCCGCCCACCTGTGTGTGAGGACCCCGTGCCCCGAACTGGCCCGCTCATCCTTCCTTCTCGGGTACTGACCCGGCACAAAAGTGGTCTGAACTCCGTCCTAAGGAATCGACGGGGAAGTTCCCGATGAACTGGGTTTAGAACTTGGTGCACCAAAGGGGCGAGCAGGGGGTGTGCTAACTCCGCATAGCTGGTTACTTAACACACACACACACACACACACACACACACACACACGTGCTAGTCATGACCCACTACCGATCTTGCCAAAACCGATGACGAAACAACCCGGGGCGGGCGCCCGGCTGGTCAGGGCCCGAGTGCTGACGCGCCCTTTAAGTTGGGCGCCGACCTGACTTCCTTCAAGCTCCTCCGGACCCAGCACCACACGCCGGAGCCGACGCAGGTGGCAGGAACGATTCTCCTGCGGACCTCGCGCGCGTAGTCTCAGGGCCCGGCGGGCGGACCCGGAAGGAGGTCACCGGCGCGACGGCGCGGCCCGCGCTCATTGGCCGGCAGCGGCGCGGCCCGCGCTCATTGGCCGGCAGCGGCGCGGGGGCGGGGCGGCGCCGGCAGTCCCAGCGCTGCGGCTCCCGGGTGCGGTGGAGGTCTGCGCCTTTGCTGGTCTCAGGACGGACCTGCGAGCCGCACGCCGAGGGCCTGCCAGCTGCCCCTTGCTCCCCGGGCCTGGTGGTGAAAGTGGGAACTCCGGGCGGGTAGGCTCCTGGTGGGGGCGTGGAGACCGAGGTTGAACCGGCTGCCAGAGTGGGAGGTAAGAGACGCCTCTTCTCTTTGGAAAGACTCCTCTCCTCCCGGAGCCCCAAAGACTGGGGACAGAAATCGGGGTCCGCCAGCCCGGGGCCCTGGCCCAGGGACCGCCCCACACGCCTCTTGCAGGATGCGCTCAGGTAGCTGGAAAGAGCTCCAGGGCGGTGAGCGGGAGTCACAGTGGAGAAGGCAGAATCCTCCCCACGCAATGGCTTTCTTTTCCCTTCTTCCCCTGCTTCAGTCATTACCTGCTGTCTGCTACCCGCCTGGCCCCGAGTTCTGCTCTAGTTTGTGTCCGGTTCCCTTGAGTCTGGAACGTGACATTGGAAGTAGGTGAGTCGTGGTGAACAACTTGCACTGCTTTTCCTTCTCTGGGTTTCCGTTATATCCTCTGTGTGGGGTGGGGCTGGTTCTCAGGTGACCTGTCAGTCGCTGACCATCTCTCCCTTGGGCGTGGCCTGCTCTGAAATAGACTGCTCATTGAGACTCGGTTTAGCCTGGGAATAGCTGAGTAACTGGGCAGTTAGCTCACTTTTCTGTTTCCACGCCAGTAAAATTGGGCCCCTGTCATCTGAGTCTGAGGCCTTCTTTGGCCACTGTAATATTGCACCCCACCAACGCCCTCATTCTTCTGTGTTGGTTTTACAAGTTTATTGGTTATCTCTTACTCCTACTAGGAAAATAACTACGTTGAGTGCAGGGAGTTTTGTCTTATTCAATGCTGTATTCCCTGCTCCAAAACAGGGCCTGGAACATGGGAGGTACTCAGAACGTTGCCTGAATAGGAATAGATGTTGCTTATGGTGCCTATGGTACCAGAGTGAGAGAGTAGCATCTCTTTTACCCCAAGACCGCCCTGCCTTCCTTCCTGCCCTGTGTCCCTTCCTTTCTGATGACAGAAGTCAGGGAAGGAGGGAAACACATCCCCTCCGACTGATGGACCCCCTTAACCAGTTACTCTCCTGGGAGCCAAAATGAAGTAAGGGGGGGGGGGGGTTGAAAAGGAATGACACTGACCAGCCCCACCTTCCCCAGGTACAGTGCCTCACCCAGTCCTCCCTCTCAGAAGCAGGGTGTGACCTCCTTATTGTTATTTTATAGTGAGGAAGCTGAGACTTAGAGAGGCTGAGCAATTTGCCTGACATTCCAGACTCTGACCCCTGTGCTCTAAGCACCCCTACACTGCTGACATTTATCTTGCTTCCTCCACCTTCTGTCCCACAGTCTTTATTGTGTGTGCTGGTCACGGGCCCTGGGCTAGGCACTGGGGCTCCAGACTTTCCAAAGCTGGGTTCTTGGTATTTGGAAACTGTCATGTCAGGAGGAGTTCAGCTCACCTCACTCTGTTCATATAACACCATGCTCGGGTCTCACCTCCTTTCTCTGGATTACTCTCCTCGCTCCAGGGTCGTGGATATGGACCTTTTGCAGTTCTTAGTCTTCCTGTTTGTCCTGCTCGTGTGTGGGACAAGAGTCACAGACACCCAGAGGACCTCCGTGGACCCAAGCCTGGAGATCTGTATCCTTCGTGGTTGGAGGTGCAGTTAATGGCTATGGCTGGGGGACTTTCTGGGGATGGATGAGGCTCAACTGGTGGGAATAGGAGAGAAAAGGTAAGGTGCCCTCATCAAACCTTGATCGAGTCCACTGCCTTCTGAGCCTCAGTTTCTCTATTTCGTTAAACAGAGAAGGCAATTTACACCTCTCAGAGCCACAAGGACTCTGAGAATAGTACATATGTGCCTAGTACACTGTGGCGAGACCCTGGTCAGGGGCTCAGGCCCTGGGATTCTGGGCCACCTACTCTGGTGCGGGACCTGGGGACACAAAGATGAGTCAGTCCCTGGCTCTGAGGCCTTCACAGCCTCACATTGTACTTTGTGATCACTGCTCTGAGGAGGGAACATGAGAGAAACACGGTGCTGGCTTTTGAACTAGGTCTTGAAAGAACAAAAGCTCATAGACCCCTAGCCGTGTGTCTCAGTTGTAGTCACCTGTATACCAAGAGTTTGCAGGTTCGGTTCCCAGTCAGGGCACATACCTAGTTGTGGGCTCGATCCCTGGGTGTGTATAGGAAACAACCGATAGATGTTTCTCTCACACATGGATGCTTTCTCTCCCTTCCTCTCTCCAAAATCGATAAAAACATATACTTCGGTAAGGACAAAACCCCCACAAAA
Source organism: Pipistrellus kuhlii (assembly GCF_014108245.1). NCBI lineage: Eukaryota > Metazoa > Chordata > Mammalia > Chiroptera > Vespertilionidae > Pipistrellus > Pipistrellus kuhlii. The sequence goes on from NW_023425586.1 coordinate 95,094, forward strand.
CTCATAGAGAAGGGTTGGGGGCATCCCAGGCAGAGTGTGCAGTGTGAGCAGAGCAGCGGAGACCTGGGGATCGGGCAGAGTTGCGGGAGATGGTGGGAAGATTATGGGGAAGGAGTACGGGAGCGAGGCCTGAAGGGTTGTGTTCAGGCTCTTGGGTATGGAATCCTCTGTCCACTGGACACACGAAACATGGCAGGAGGCAAGCTTCTCCGTTTGTTACTCTCCGGGAGGGAGCGCCTCAGACCTGGGCGCTGGTGGCCTTTGCAGACATCTGCTGGTCAGGAGTGGGCCTTCTGGGCTGGCACCGCGGGATCGTCCAGGCAGAAGGATCAGTGCCAGCTCCTTCACTCCATGCTGCCCAGACAAGAAGCTGTTTGAGGTGAAGCGGCGGGAGCAGCTGTTGGCATTGAAGAACCTGGTGCAGCTGAACGATGTCCACCAGCAGTACAAGATCCTGGACGTCATGCTCCAGGGGCTCTTTAAGGTGCACGCAGGCGCCGGGCAGCTCGTGGCGGGCCTGGTCTCTGACCTGGGCACTGAAGGATGAGTAGCAGTTCGTTAACGGGATGGTGTTCACTCAGAGGGCACTGCGTGCACAGAAGATTTGAAGTGGGGTTTAAGGAAACGGCTGTGGCTGGGCTGTGAAGGCCTCTGCAAAGCCGCTCAGCCGGTGGGGTTCCCTCAGGTGCTGGAGGACTCCCGGACAGTGCTCACTGCTGCGGACGTGCTCCCAGAAGGGCCCCTCCCCCAGGACGAGAAACTGAAGGACGGTAGGTCTTCCTGATCGCTCCCTCTCCTCCCCACCACCTCAGTCTTCTCTAGTTGTTTCTTCCCTCCTGTTTTTGTCACTCTTTTCTCTCTCGGGAAACACCCTCTTGTGGCCCCTCCCAAGTGTCCCCTTCGGTGGATAAGCACTTAGTATTCGGTTCTCTAAGAGTTCCTGGCTTCAGAGCCAATGTCTGTGACCCTGCACGATGTATTCCTTTGTGCTGCCCTGTGCTTGGAGCACAGGAACCAGGGAGGAAGCTCTGTCCGCTACCCCGCTGGGGGTCCTTGCCTTCTCTACCCCTGATCCTTCTGGTAGGGAAGGCCAGGCTTGTTTGCATTTCCAGGAGAAAAACCAGGCCTACTGAAGTGACTGGACAGTGGGGGCAGTTCCCACACTCCTTACTACTGTTCTAAAGGCCTCAACCTCCTTAAATCCTTTTTGAGACTAGTGGGACAAACATCCTATATAATAAAGAGCTAATCTGCTAATTAGATCCGACAGCGGAACCACCAGTGGGAGGGGGTTGGGGGAACCAAGGCAGCCGGGGCTGTGAGGGCCGAGCCCCTTGCACGATCTTTGTGCACCGGGCCTCTAGGAGATAAATAAGGTAAAAGACTATTCTGGGTTCCTTTATTCCCTCTTCCAAGAATTTCCCTCCGGTAGTAATTTTCTGATGAACTGATGGTATTTTAATAATAAAACTTCTTTTATTATACTGAGAGAGGATGGCAGTGGCCTTGACATACTGAATGGTGGGCACTTTTACAAATAGCATCTCTAATCTCCTCTGTAACTGAGGAAGTTATACATGTAACTTGGCTCTTAACCTGTAAGTCAAGCTTACTCCTGAGTGCAAGATGGTTCGAAGCCCAGGGGTCTGGTCCCACATGGCTCAGACCCCGCGGGGCATAGCTTTGGAGGAGTCTGCTTCTCTCTGTGCGTGGCCTGGCCTGTGCTGCTGAGGCTGCCTGGGCCTTGCCTGCGGGCACTGGAACAGGAGCTGCCACCAGGGCTGGGTCTACACTTACTCTTCATGTGACCTGGGTCGGGGGACCTGCCACCATGGTGGACACTAAATTCAGTCTAGACTGACCTGTTGACAAGAGGAAGGATATTGTCCTAACCAGTTTGGCTCAGTGGTAGAGCGTCAGCCAGTGGACTGAAGGGTCCCAGGTTCGATTCCGGTCAAGGGCATGTGCCTTGGTTGCGGGCACATCCCCGGTAGGGGGTGTGCATGAGGCAGCTGGTCTGTGTTTCTCTCTCATCGACGTTTCTGACTCTCTATTCTTCTCTCTTCCACTCTGTAAAAAAAATAAAAAAATTGTGTGTGTATATATATATATATATATATATATATATATTTTTTTTTTTTAATATATTTTATTGATTTCTTACAGAGAGGAAGGGAGAGAGAGAGAGCTAGAAACGTCGATGAGAGAGAAACACAGACCAGCTGCCTCCTGCACACCCCCTCCCGGGGATGTGCCCGCAACCAAGGCACATGCCCTTGACCGGAATCGAACCTGGGACCCTTCAGTCCGCAGACTGACGCTCTACCACTGAGCCAAACCGGTTTCAGCAATAAAATATATTTTTTAAAAAGAGGAAGGATATTAGTGGAGAAATTGATGAAATTCAAATAAGGCCTGTGGATGTATTGTATCGATGTGAACTTCCTGGTGTAGATAGTTGTACAGTGGTTATGTAAGATAACAATAGAGGAAGCCCAGGGAAGGGATTTTGTGGTGTATTGTGTAAGTCTAAAATTATTTCAAAATAAGTACTTACGAAGTATTTAAAATTAAATAAAATTGGAAGGATATTTTTTAAAAACAAAGCCTGTCATGTTCCCTGGCCATGCTAACAGCCCTGACCCCTCGCAGACACTGTGGTTGTGCTAACACCAGGCTCTTGACATTTGGATACTAAGTTGGGGAGCGTAAGCCCCAACAAAGCCTCATGTGATGCATCTGCCTCCTGGTGCAGAATGACACCCACCACTCTGGTCCCCACAGCAAATGAGCCTTCTGAGCCGTGAGATGCGGGGGGAAGAGCAGGGCCTTTGCAGTCAGTCCGAGCTGGGTTCTCAGCCCAGATCTGCCACTCACTTTCTCCCGGGTGAAAGGGGAACGCCACCATATCTCCCTCTAAAGGTGGTTTGGTGGACACAAAGCCCTTGGCACAACTGTCCGTTCTCTGCTTCCTGGGCCTGGCAGGCTTGCCTCCATCGTCGGAGAGTGCTGGGGCTGGCCAGGAGGGCAGTGGGGCATCTGCCCTGGCACTCACCCCGCTCCTCTCACCAGCTTTCTCCCAGGTGCTGGAGAACACGGCCTTCTTCGGCGACGTGGTGCTGCGCTTCCCGCGGATCGTGCACCACTACTTCGACCACAACTCCAACTGGAACCTCCTCATCCGCTGGGGCATCAGCTTCTGCAACCAGTCGGGCGTCTTTGACCAGGGGCCCCACTCGCCCATCCTCAGCCTGGTGAGGCCTGGGGCGGGGACGGTCCGGAGTCCTGTCTCCCAGTGTCCTGTGAGCCTCGCAGCCGCCTGCAGCTGGGCCTGAGTGTCAGCTCTCGGTTGCGTTTTCTGTGACAAGCCTTAAGGCACCTTGAGGTGCCATCTCAAGGGGTTCTGCTGACCCGGGTCCCTGTGGGCCATCGCCTGGCCCGCAGTCCTGGGCCCTGGGCTCCAAGCGGAGGGAGTGGCTCGGGTGAGCAAGAGGCAGGAGAAGGCAGAGGATGACTCACTCTTCCTCGTCTGCAGATGGCCCAGGAGCTGGGGATCAGCGAGAAAGACTCTGACTTCCAGAACCCATTTAAAGTGGACCACACAGAGGTGAGCTCTGGGGCTTGTGCCGTGTCTCTCCTGCTGCTGCTGGGCCCCGGGAAGCCAGGCCCTGCAGGGGCTGGGGTGCCTGTGGGGGAGTGTGAGGGCTTTGGACTTGGGGCCAGACGTGCCTGGGTCTGGATCCAGGAACCATTACTCACTTACTAGTGCCTTTGGGCAAGCCACTGCCCTTGTCTTAGCCTCAGGCCACCTGTCTGTTCATGGGATGTGCACCCCAGCTGTGGGGGCAGCAGAGGCTGTGAACAGTAGGCACCCACATCAGGTGGATGTGAGGGAAGCCAGGGGAGGTCAAGTCATGCTCTTCTCTGTCCTGGAGCCACTAACCACCCAGCCGGGCTTCCATCCTACATTCCTGCACATGTGGTCATTCCAGGGGGCTGAGGGCTCTCAGGCTGAGGCTGTGGGTAGGATAACAGACGGGGACACATACAGTAGAGGAGAGGAGGAGATCAGAGGGGCCAGAGGGATAGGAAAGAAGGGCTGGAGGACTGGACTCCTCAAATCACAGGCTGGCCCCTGCTCTGAGGAGGGGAAAGGGGTCAGGATCGGTGAGGGCTGTCAGATTATATACCCTGCTTGCACGGATACTGACAGGTCAGAGGCATCAGAGTTTACTACAGCGAAAGCCGTGGCTAGACTGTTGGACTGGTCATGTTAGTTCCCCTTATTCTGAGTCCCACATGAGTGACACAGAGGGGCTCGGTGGATGCCAGACAGACAGCGTCATAGCTGAAAACTACTAAGCCTGGGAAGCTTACCAATTTATAGCAAACAGAAGTAAACCTGCTCTTTGTTTGGGGAGAGATATCTCCTCATCCTTCAAGATTCCTGCAGGCACAATCCTGAGAAATGGCCGAGGTGCAGAGTGGGCAGGGCTTTGCGTTCTTGGTGTATCCAGCAAGAGCAGGGATGCTCAGCCCATGTCGATTGCCTCCTCCACAGGCCATTCCTCCGCCCTGCGTGTCTTGGCTTAACTCCGATTCCATGAATGTACTATTCAGTCTGTCAATCTGACTGACAGGGGCTAGAATCTTGTTCGTTCCATTTGTCTCATTCTGCATCTAATTAAGGCCGCCATCCACAGGACAAGCCGCAGGGTGAGGCCAGCCTGCAGGGTTGATCTCAGCTGTGTGCTCCAGGATCCTGGACTCAGCCGGCTGTGGTCAGTATTGGGGAGACCAGTAGGTCTTATTTTAGACAATTGGGTGTGGTCTAAGGCCAATCTATTATTCATTACCACCCACACAGAGTTTAGACTGACCTGCTGATCTTTGATGTTACTGCTAGTAATGACAAGGGCAGGAGATAGACCCACAGCTACCCTCATCCCTAGTGGAGAGATACTCCGTGGCCACTGTCTCCCACATTACACTGGATTTGGGTCCCCATTACATTCTTTGGCTGAATCCTAAGTGTCACTGTGGAGTTGCAGCCTCATTTACCCTACATGATAGAACCTCAGACCACTCGGGCATCAGAAGAAGATGGGTTTGTATCTGTCAGATTGAAAGAAGATCGCACTGGCATGGGTGTCTTCCCAGGGTCACTTCAGGAGCTGCTTTGATGGCCTCGGGCACACCGAATGGTTCAGTCATCACGTGGTCAAGAATGACACATCCAGCAGTCGGTCAGATGGTCATCTGCAGCTGCCACTTGGCTTGGGCAGACCCTAGGATTGTTTTGCCAAGTGGCAGTGCTGGATATCAGGCCAAAGAGGATTAATTATTCCCCATGTCTCTTGGGATCTAAGGCGTTTTCTCACTAGGCGCTGGGATTATTGCTACAAGATCAGCATGTCATATCCCAGGACCTGTAATGTCACTTTTTCACTGATCACCCCTTACTTTCACCAGATCTTTGTCCAGAAGGGTCAGATGTGAATGGGACAAGGGCATTTTTACAACATTTTCAGAGGCATATCATATTTCCTATCTTGGTCCACGCTAGAAGGGGCTGGGTTTTGAGGAGATGGAGCCATGCCAAGTTGGGGGCACATTTGAGACATCCCAGGGGACGTGCCAAGCAGGCACTTGGATATGGAGGTGCACATATGAGGGGTAACTGGCCATATAGACATAAATGAAGCCATGGGTTTGGAGCGAGCAGAGGGAGAAGAGTACCCCCAGTCAAAGTCCTCCTCCTCCTCCCATCCCTGTTCACCCTGTGTTCCCGTTTCCTCACCGGCCCCGCCATCCACCCTCTGTGGAGCCATGAACCTGGCACTATTGTCTTCTCTTTCTCCCGCCCCCTTCCAGGGTCTGTCAGTGTGACCTCTGATCCACCTGCTTCCTGGGCACTCCCTTGCCGAGACAGGATGCCTGCTGTCTCTTATTCCCGCTGGCTGCTCCCCCTCCTCCGCAGGGGTATGGCAGCCAGGGCGTGGGGGGTGGTCTGCGGTTGTCGGGCACTCGGCCCTCGCTCGGGAAGGATTCTGTTTATCATTCCTCTGGTACCCGTGCTTGTTCACACCTTGGTACTTGTCCCTGTGCCCGAATGTCCTCCTGCCCTCACCCTCTACTGTCAGCCTCTCGCTTATCTTTCAGAACCCACTTAGCCTTGTCCCCAAGCCCGTTTAGCCACCTCCACATCTGTTGGCTCCCTGAGGGCAGGGCCTGCGTCTAAGCAACCCTCCTGTCCCTGCAGTGCGCTAGCTCGGAGTGAACTGCTGCCAGTGGACTAAGTCAGACCACTCTCTCTTCCCCCAGATCATTTCTAGCACCGACCCTTTCCAGAAGGCCCTGAGAGAAGAGGAGAAACGGCGGAAAAAAGAGGAGAAGCGGAAAGAGATCCGAAAAGGCCCGCGGATCTCGCGATCCCAATCCGAGCTATAGCCCCGTGGCAGCCCGAGGTTCAAGGGGCCAGGAGGAAGAGGAGGAGGAGCGTGGCCAAGGTGAAGCGGTGCTGTCTGGCCGGTGGTGAGAGCCGGCACCTGTGCGAAGGGAGGCCATGTTTGCTTGGCCCCCGGGAGCTGCGTGGAGGAGCCCAGCTGCAGGGACGGCCACAGAAGGCTGGTTTCCTCCCAGGCCTCCCTGTGCTGCAAACAACTCTGGGGAGATGCTGGGGAGGCCGGAGGGGTGCAGGGCTGGACCCTCCTACTGGGTTAATACTGATGCTTGCTGGCTGCTGCTGCTCATGGGGAGGCAGCAGAACCAGGGTCTGAGCCGCGTGTGGAGGTGCCACACCACTGCTGGCTGCACCGTGTCACTGAGCCACACGGCACAAGTCCCAGCCCCTGCAGACACAATAAAAGTCAGCAAACTCTCTGGGCAAATCAAGGCTGGTTTTGGCCCTAGGGAGCTGTGAGGCCTTTGCCAGGCAGGCGGCGAGGGCCTGGGTTGGGGAACCAGAGGCCCACAGAGGGGTAGAGAGCACCGTGGAGGATGTTCTGCTTCAGGGAGCCCAGGCTCTGGCCGGGCAGCAAAGCAGGGGCTTGGCTTGTGCCTCCTAATCCACTCTCTGCTCTGTCCTTGCTGAAGGTCAGTGTTGGAAAGGGACTGGGTGTGTCCTGGGTGGGTGTTTATCCAAGTTGACCTTGGAGCCACATGATCTCTATCCTCAGCTAACGGGACAGTCTTAGAACAGGCGCAGGAAAGAGCCAGCTGTCCCTTCTGGCAATGCCGGAGACCCTCAGCCCGGGGGCTGCAGGAGATTGCACTGTAATGGCAGGGCTGCCCCACGCTGGATCAGTCACCGTGAGCTCTCCGGCTCAGGAGGGATCCGTGGTCATAAGGCAGGGAAGCTGCAGGGGCCTGAGTGAGCAGCTGCCTTCAGTTGTGCTCTGCCCAACTGGTGGGATTCCCCGCTCTGTCTCTTTGACCTTCCAAAGCCAGGGTCTGCTTCTTAAAAGGGGAGACATAACCACCCCAGAACCTACCACCACCACCACCACCACAGCCAAGGGAGACCCGAGTCTTGTCTCAGCCCATCAGGCTTGCTGAGTGACCCTGGTCCACCCTTCTCTGTTCCGTAGCTTCACTGGCAAAGGGAACATGATAACATAGGGACTGCTTCTCCAAGGCTGGTCCTGGCTTCTCAATGACAGGTGTCCCTCTCTGATGGTTCTTCATTCATCCCATAGGTTTGCTGAGCACCCACTGTAAGCCCAGCCAAAGAGAGGGGTCCAGTCTTACCCATCTTCACCTCTGCCCCATCTGGTACCTTCATCCTCCTGGGCTCTTCCTTTGACACCTTTAGCTTCTCTCCATCTTGGTTGATCTCTTCCTCTCCATCTTCAAATGGTTCCATATTTTCCCATCTGACACCTTCAGACAAACAAACAGAACTACCCTGCTTCCCCCCGTCTCTTTCCCTTTGCTGCACTGTTGATTGTGTGGCCACTTGTTTCTGAAGCTCCACCTTGAGTCACGCTGTAGGCAGAGCCTGTCCACTCCCCTGCTGGGAGCCGCAGACGTCCTAGGGTATTCCGTTTGTCCAGCCTCCTTGCAGCAAGCATTCAGTTCTGTGACTGAAGTGCCACTAACCAGATGCACCATGTGAGTGTGGTGGTGGAAACAGTGGCCCCCAGGGGCCAGGGGGATTCCTAGTGGCCAGACCAGCCCCAAGGGTGCCTGCTGGTGCCAACAGTGATGTCTTCATTGGTGCGTTCAGCATGGTCTTGGACGTTGTTCCTGTCTGTCGAGCTTCCAGACACGATCTGAGACATCGTGGAAAATCTGGGCGCTCCCAGTATCCCCTAAGGCAGGGCTCTGCTCACATTTGGGACAGATAATTCTCTGTTGTGAGGAGGTCTGTGTATGTGAGATGCTTAGTGGCATTCTTGGCTCAGTAGATGTCTGTTGTCATCTCCCAGTTATGACAACCAAACCTGTCTCCAGACAGTGCTGGATGTCCCCTGGGGGCAAAACCTTCCCGGCCACAACCCTTCTTCCTCCTTATCTCAGCCTCACGTCTTCCTGGGCTGTCCGTCACTGCCCAGAAATGCTGTGACAGTTCCTGAGGATCCTCCCAGGCCTCGGGGCCACTGTGCTGTCCTTGTTCTCTGCCCTTGGTCTAAGTCTGCTCTGTCTCTTCCCGGTTTCTCTTTCCTTACCTGCGCCCTAAATAAAGAGTTTACTGGCTTAGTTTCTCCTTCCTTCTTCTTGACAGCTGCATCCTCTAAGACTGGGATAGGGAATCTTTTTTCTGCCAAGGATATTTATTTATTTTTATTTTTTTTAATTAGGTGTTTTATTTATTTATTTTTTCTACCAAAGGGTATTTTATTTTTTAAAATATATTTTATTGATTTTTTTTTGCCCCCTTCCCTCCCTCCCACACATCCCCTCCCTCCCCAGAGTTTTGTGTCCATTGGTTGTACTTATATGCATGTATAAAAGTCCTTCGGTTGATCTATTATCTCCCCCAGATCTTCCTCCCCTCCCCGCTATAATTTGACAGTCTACTTGTTGATATACTGTCTCTATATCTATCTTTTGGTTCATCAGAAGATGAACCAAAAGATAGATATAGAGACAGTATAATGTTCTTTATCATCCACAAATGAGTGAGGTCATGTGGTGTTTCTCTTTCATTGATTGGCTTATTTCACTCAGCATGATGTTCTCCAATTCCATCCAGGTTGCTGCAAATGATGATGCCAAGGATATTTATAAGGTCATTCTCCAGCCATACAAAATTATCAACTTAAAAATTAGCCTGCTGCCCTAGCCGGTTTTACTCAGTTGTTAGAGCATCGGCCCTCAGACTGAAGGGTGCTGGGTTCAATTCCAGTCAGGGGCACGTACCTCGGTTTCTGGCTCGACCCCTGGCCCTGCTTGGGATGCGTGGGAGGCAACCAATCAATGTGTCTCTCATATCTATGTTTCTCTCTCTGTCTCTCCCTCTTCCTTCCACTCCCTCTAAAAATCAATGGAGAAAATATTCTTGGGCGAGGATTAACAACAACAAAAAATTAGCCTGGTATATTTGGTCAAACATTTAATTAACTCACCCCAATGCCTTGGCAGGGCCAGACCAAATGATTAGACCCACAAGCTGGATGTCCCCCACTCCTGCTCTAAGACCACAAAGCTGATGGCACTTGCCCTGTTGTCACCTGATAAGCCTCAATCCTTGTTTCAACTTAAACCAAAACCAAAGGTTACTTTCCACCCTGAAGTCTACCCTGCGTTAAACCACGGGGTACATATTTTGGCTTAATCCTAGAGGAAACAATATCTGAACTGAATCCCGAAAGATGGGGGAGGAGGGAGGAGATAGACACTGGGCAGAGGCCTACAAGGGGAGGCATCAAAAGCAGTCAATGAAAAACACGCCAAGCTCTCTTCTGTGGCCTGTAGTAAGTGCCAGTCTGTGGTGGGTGTCGGGACACAAGGGTCATCTGGTCCAGCCCTCCCTCTTCATACAAAAAATCCAGGTCCTGAGGAGGGACTTGTCCGAGGCTGCTCTATCCCTGGGAGCCAGCCTCAGTTCTCCCCGCCAAGGCAGGGTGCCCACGGGAAGAGCTGTTAAGTTGGGTGAGAAGCCAGGGCCAGGGGAGAAGGTCAGTGATTTGCTAAGGCTGGGTCCAGTGCCACCACCTTCCCTTTTGCACTTTTCACCGAGGTTTCATTTGTGCTTCCTCAGGCTACTTCGCTAGGAGCCCAGGCCTCTGGGCAGGTCCAGCTGGGAGCTGTGGCAACAGTTGTGTCCACCCACCTAACCTGATGCTTCTACAGCAAGCATGTCAAATTCATGGTTCATTGGCAGCGAGTTTGACATGCTTATCTACAGCCTCCTGTGGGGGGTTACTGAGACTGGAATGAGAGGGTACTGGACCAGTGAGTCATAGGGTAGGCCAGCGGATGGTCTCCCTCCCCATCCCCCGCCCCCAGTAGAGGGAGCCCTGTGAGCCACAGTTGAAGGTCACATTGTCCAGCTTAGTGCCTTGCGTTCAGTTTCCTGTTTCAGAGTGAGACCAGTATAATCAATACCAATCTATTCTGTAAACAATGAGAACAGTCCTATCTTTCCCACCCCAAAATAAGACTATTTATGTTATACAATTCATTATAAAAAGTATACTGAAATATCAAGAAGAAAGTAAAATTTGTCCTAAACCCACCATTCCCATAACCATGACTGACAGTCAGCTGTTGTGCCTTGCGTCCATTTGCCTTTCATGTGAGCATGTACATCCCCGTTCTTTTCAATCACAGTAGCTGCTTTGTGTGGGCACTTACTGCATGCCAGGCCTTACTAACTGCTGGCTGGCAGCAGCGTCTGCTGCCTCCGGGTCCTTGTCCATGTTGTCTGTTGCCCCAGCTACACCAACACCATATGCAGTTCTCTCCTCATGACGTCAGGGTTCATCTTACTAGTAAATGTGGAAGGATTTCCTGACATCCCAAGTCAGATCCCTTGTTAGTTTCATCACACCCCATTACTTTTTTCTGATCACTTGTACTATTTATTGTCTAGGTTTTTTGTTTGTTTGTTTGTTTAACGGTTGTTCACTAGACTGGAAGCTCTCAGAAGACAGGAACTATTTCTATCGATAGTTGCCTGCCACAGAGGTGTTCAATAAATATTATCAAAGAATGTGCAGATGATCCCATTTAATCTTCACAACTATGAGTGGACACTATTCCCATTTTAGAGATGGCAAAACTAAGGCTTAGAACAGCTAAACTGCCCAAGGTCACACTGCATAAGTGGGTCCACATGTCTGCCTCCTCACGGCCTGTGTGCTTGTAAGGTTTGAGCAACAGCTGCCTCTCGTTTAAAGGGAACATACTTTTCCCTTTTAACAATATATTGCCAAAGGCTGTCAGTAGTTATACAATTATTTATGTAATGTTAAATGATGCATGGCATTCCATTGTGTGGATGCAATTATTCATCCAGTTCCTCAATTGGCTTCCCAATTTCCCAGTTAGACTTTGGGATGAGAGTCTTTACACACACACACTGGCGTTCTTTGAGCACTGAGCACTGGTACTCAGGATAAACGAAGTCTGCACATTTGCTTACGTCGTAACCAGCTGCAAGATGGAGCAGTGGGTACCTGAAGGAGTGGGAATCTGTGGGTGGCTGCGCGTCAGAATTCCTGCGGAATTTTGTCAAAATGCTCACGCCGCCCCACCTCGCGAGGCTCGGGGTGGCCCGAGCACTGGCGTTGTTTTAAAGGTCTGCAGGCGGCGGGGTGCTTGTGTGTCGGTGGGTGGAGGGGATAACCAGAGGAAGAAGGCGGTGTTCGAGGCAGGTGCGAAGACGCAGAGGTTTTGGATAATTTACGGTCCACGTCGAGCCTCCGTTTCCGCCTTTGTAAGGGAGTGGGAGAAACGCGATTTGAATGGTCTCCATACTCCTCAGGGACCCAGGTTCGATTCCACCGGCTCTCCCCCAGGCGGGCAGGGCGAGGTGGGAGGCAGGGGCAGCTGGGAAGATGACGTAATGTACTTACAGCTGGCTGGGAGTGGGGGTCCGACCCGCGGGCCCGGGGGGAGCGTGTTAACCCTTCAATTACTGGCGGATGGATGGAATAGCTGGCGGAGCAGACCCAGCGGAAAAGAGAGCGGCTCCTTTAATCTAGGGGAAGGCGGTTGGGCCGAGGACCGGGAGACTTCCCTTCGCCGGTCCTACCAGACCGCGGGGGGCGTGGCCTCTCTATGCAAATCGGAGCTGCTGATCGCTGACGCGCCATCACCCCACGCGCCGCTCGCCGCGCTGATTGGCTGCGCCGCGCCTGGCCCCATTGACAATAAATAGGAGTGCGTGCGGCCCGGGGGCGGGGCCGCGGCGGGGGCGGGGGAATCCCGCCCCGCCCCTCCTGCGCGGCGCAGACATGGCGGAGGGTGGCTCCGGCCGGTGAGGCGGTACCGGGCGGAGGCTGTGGGGTGTCATGGGTGGTGGCGGCGGCGGCACCACCCTCGCGAGTCCCTGAACAGGCCGGCAGGGAGGCCTCCGCGCCGAGCCTGACGATGGACGAGAGCGGCGAGCTGGGCGGTCTGGAGATCATGGAGACGCTCACGGAGCTGGGCGACGAGCTGACCCTGGGGGACATCCACGGTGAGTGAGGGGCGGGGGGCCCGGGCTGCGGGGCGCGCGGGGAGGAAGGGGTTACGGCGGCGCGTGCGGGTGCGCTTGCGTCCCCCGCCCGGAGCCCCGGTTCGCGCGGGAAGGGCCGGCACACGCGGCCGCCCCGAGGCGTCTCAGGCTTCCCAGGCGCCGCGGGTTTGAACCCGGGCCCGGGCCCGGGCGTCGCGCGGCCTTGAGCGGAGCGAGGGTCGTGAGGCCGGGAGCGCGGCGGCGGCGGCCTGAGGGGAGCGCGGCCGCCGCCTCCCCCGCGCGCCCACACGCCCCCTCCCCCCGGGTCCCCCGCGCCCGCCGCGTGCACCTGTCACTCCCCGCCCCGCCGCGGGGGCGCCTGCGGATTCCCGGGGCCGGGCCTCGGCTCGGCGCCCCCAGCCCCGGTCTTCCGAGCTTGGCCCACGAGGGGTCTCCGGATCGCGGGAAACCGTGGGCAGCGAGCGGCTGCCCATGCGAGTTGCTGATGGAGCCAGCGGCGGCGGCGGGTATGGAAGCATCTCTGCGGAAGGAAGACGCGGGCTCTCCTGCCGCCGCGCCGCGAAGGGAGCGGAGCAGCAGGGATTCTGAGTCGCGGGCCCTCGGGGCGGGCAGGGGAGCGGGCGGCCGGTGGTCCGGCGGCCTTAGCGGTGGAGCGGAAGAGCTGGTGGGAGCCTGGGGGTCCTCTCTTGCGGTGCCCTCATTTGTTACCGCGGGAACCCAAAGTTTGGGAAGAATCAGCGACCTGCCCAAGGTCACCCAGCTGTTTACAGAGCCCAGTTCCCGGGCCGGTGTTGCTGTCTCTGCATTGGGCTTCCACCTTGACCCTTGAGGGTGAGAAGTCCAATGAATAGGTTAGTAATTATGACTCTCAATAGTTGGACTCTTCTGATGATCTAGGCCCCAAATACCATTTCCAATTTAGCTTATTCCTCACTACAGTCCTACAAGATAGATATTCTTATTCCTTTTATTCTACAGAAAACTGAGTTCAGGAGATGTTAACTTGGCTGAGATCAAGCCTGAAATGCTCCAGAACCCGTGCTCTTTAACAGTAACTCAGGTGCAAAGTGCTTTCACGCCCAGGATCTCAGTACAGCCTTGCAGGCAGGAATGATGCTTCCATCCCCATTGTACAGATGAAGAAACCGAGGTAGCAGATGATCTTCAAGGGGAAGAGATCATTGGCAGCAGCTAAATTGGAAAGGATCAGTTTCCCATTTTGCTTCTATAACGTTCTATTCTTGGCCTGTCCTTGCTTTCCCTTTTTGGTCATCTGGGCAGCATGGTAAGACCTTTAATTGAATTACCAAGTCTAGCCACAGTCTTTTCCACCAAGTGCTCCTATAACAGAGATGGACTAACAAATGGGGGAGGGCAGTATTTGGAACTTGGCAAAGGCAGCTAACATGTGTTGAGCACTTCCATGCCAGGTATTCTGTTAAAAACCATAAACATTAATGCTCTCAATTCTTAACAGGTCCAGACTACCATTATACTACTCTCACCCCCTCTCATAGATCCTGAAACTTAGGCCCAAGGCAGTTCATTAATTTACCCAAGGCCACACAGCCAGTAAAAAGTGTGCCTGAAGCTGCCTACCAGGAGGCTCACATAGAAATTTATGTCCATTTTGCATTCCATTCCATAATCGATCCCTCTTTGTCTTAATTTATAATGTGCTAAATTACCTAGTGGTTAAGTATTGACTCTATCTCTGTAGATTTCTGAGTAAATCATACATTCTGGAAACTACCACAGCGGGTCAGTGGTTTTGTAGGTCTCCATACCAGATTTGGGAAAAAGTGGCTCCCTGTCTTTAATTGGTCAACAAGTATTAAGATGCCTGCTATGGCTTCTGAGCTCTTAGGGAACATGGAAGACAGGAAAGGCAATTTTATGGTCTCATGGAACCTGAGATGAATAACAATAAAACTGCTGTGCTGAGTGTAGATCAGCTCACAGTTGCACAGAGCAGTAAGTGAAAGCTAGCACTGGGGAGCTGGAGGAAGACTGGCTTACCAGGAAAACCACACCAAGGAAGTGCCCTTCACCAGGGCCTTGGAGGGCCAGAGGTGTTGGGCAGGCTGAAGGCCAGCAGGTACAAACATCCCTGAACTTACCCAGTTCCACCTCCAGAACCTCAGCACGGCAAGGGCAAGGGCCTTTGTTTTGTTCACGCTGTATTTCTTGCACCTAGAACTAAATATCTGTGGATTGCCTGAATGAATCCAGGCCCTTGGACTGGGCAGGATTCTAAGTTGTAACAGACACAGTCCTTGAGGTTGGGTCAAATCGGGAGCCGCCAGGTGAGGAGGAAGAGGCTGGGTGTAGATTCTGTTGTATGTGTGTGGGGGGGGAGGGAATACTTGCAACCTCGAGAGCTCATACCTGCCTCTGAGAAGGCAGGCGTGTGAGCAGAACCCTTTGCCATTGCTGGCCCTGCTACAGTTCACAGCGAATGGGCCCAAGGAGGCCATGTCCACTCACTCACTAAGCACACCCCTTGAGTGGCTTCTAAGTACTCCTGTGATGGATCAAGTGCTGAGAACAGCTGAATAACTTTGAACAAGACATTCAAGGTCTCTTCTCTTTCCGGAAACTTTAGTTCTTGAGGGAGGAAACAAGCTGAACAAATAAAATAAAGGACGCTGCTGTGTCATGGCTCTGAAAATAAAGTGGGTCCGTGTTACAGAGTAATTGGTAACCAAATTTGAACTGAGTAGGCAAGCGAGGAGTCTCAGGAGAGATGCCCGGGTCTGGGTGTTTATGTGTAATACCCAGATTTTTAAACATTGGCCCAGAGCATGTGTGTTGGTTGATCTCCAGGTGCTTGTTCCACTGTTGACTGTTCTGTGGTCACCGGCCACCGGGCCTCACCGGCCACCGGGCCTCTTATGATAAGGTATCTAGAGCACTGCCTTTTGTAGGTGTGGGTATTGAGACCCAGCCTCAGGCTTCCTGATAAGCCAGGTCTTCTGGAAGGACGAAGGCGGGATCATCTTCCCCTGGGATAAGGAAAGGCACAACTGTACAGGTTTTATTCTGCTTGACCCAAACCGATGGGTGGCGGAAGCAGCAGGACAAAAATGTGGAAGGAGAAGGATAAACAATTACAAGTAATTTATTGGCACCAATGGCATGTGTAAGAAAACAGTAGAGGGTATGTTCTGAAAGGTGAGTTGGAGCCAAATTGTGGGAGTCCTCATACCAGACATAGATGGTTTGTGGAACGTAGGGAGGGTTTGCAAGTGGGGTGATGACACGCTAATCATGGATTTTAAGGAAATTCAACCGTGGTGATGGGCAAGGAAGATTGGAGTCAGGGAAGCCAATTAGGAGGGAGCTGCAGCCTTTTAGGTGTGAGGTGATCCTGAGATGCTGATGGCACATGGATAGGACGTGGCTATTTTGCAAGTTGCTAGATGTGACAGGACTTGCCCTCAGAAGGCGTGGCCCTGAAGACAGCAGAGGTGGAATTCTAAGGTCCCCAACAAGGCTTTGGTCCGGGCATTGTGAGAGTTCAGAAGCCAGTAGGAAGAGCTGGTTCGGGGAGATGAAAATTTGTCTTAAAGGGGCTGAAGTTAAGGTACTTGGGGGGGTCATCAGAGGCAGGTACTCAGGAGAAGGTCAAACCTGAGGATGGAGAGGGAGGAGTAGTGGCTAGTGAGTTGAGGATGGAAGTGGGAGGAGATGTTAAGTGGGAGGGAAGTGTCATAACTGATGGGAGGTGAGCTTTTTGAAGACTGGTTAATGGTTGATGGAGACAGTGCTGCAGAGGACAGCAAGGATGACAGGCCATGAAAGGGGTACGAGATCTGGCAATTAGGAGGTTGATCGCTGACAGCAGTCGGGTAAGTGAGTGTAAGGCTATATAAACCAGAAAGGCATCAGGAGTGAGCAGTTGATAAACAAGTAGAGGCAGCTGTTCTCTTCAGAGAAGGTTAAAGAAACTTCAGCGACCTAATCTACTTACATTAAACACTTGATTATGTGGACTTTGAGTTAACGGACTTCAGATTTAAAGCACAAGATTTTCGTCCATATGTCATATGTGAAAATTGACACCCAGTCACTTGGCTGGAGTGGCCCATGGTTGAGTGTCGACCCATGAAACAGGAGGTTACACGGTTAGATTCCTAGTCAGGGTACATGCCCAGGTTGTGGGCTTGATCCCCAGTGTGGTACAGAAGGCAGCCAATCAATGATTTTCTCTCATTGTTGATGTTTCTATACCTCTCTCCCTCTCCCTACCTCTCTCTAAAATCAATTAAAAAAAATTTTTTTAATTAACACCCTGTTAATTTTAAAATGGATGCTTTTAACCAAGATTTATTTATAATTACATTAACAGAATATTTTTTTAACATATTTTATTGATTTTTCACAGAGAGGAAGGAAGAGGGATAGAGAGCTAGAAATGTCAATGAGAGAGAAACATCGACTAGCTGCCTCCTGCATATCCCCTACTGGGGATGTGCCCGCAACCAAGGTACATGCCCTTGACCGGAATCGAACCTGGGACCTTTCAGTCCGCAGACCGACGCTCTATCCACTGAGCCAATAACAGAATATTGTTTGTTATTAATTCACAAATTTTAGCAAATAGGTCATATGTTAGAAAAACAATTTTCCCCCAACATAATTAAATGCTACATACTAGGGGCCCGGTGCACAAAATTCGTGCATGGGGGGAAGTCCCTAGGCCTGGCCAGCGATTGAAGTGCGAGTGTCTGGTGTGGAAGGGCAGGTCCCAGCTGACCTCTGGGCCCTGGGCAGCACCTGGGCCCCCGGGCCTCCTCACCTCCCTCCACCTGAGTCACAGCGCCGAGTTCCCATGTGGAGATGCTCCCATGCGGAGATGCACAGTGAGTGGGGCAGATGCTGCGGGCTGGGGTGCAGCGTGGGCCTCTGGACCACTTGGCAGCACCGCACAGAAGCCAGTCGGGCAGCGCACTCTCTCCCGGGCAGCCTCGCAGATCGGCTCATACGCAAACCTACAGGGAGCTCGACTGGCCCCTGCTGTCCTGGCAGCTGCAGCACCCAGAAGAGGCCATGCAGATGCAGGGGTGGCTACAGCGAGATGGTGGAGTAGGTGAGAGGGCAGTGCCAGGCCAAGGCGGGTGCTCACCTGCTCCACCATCTCGCTGTAGTCCCACTCGCTCTCACTGGGGCCCATCAGGCGGGCAGCGCCTCCACTGCTGCCCACTGCTCTACCATGGTCCATACAGCTCCCTGGTGGTCAGTGCACGACAAAGTGAGTGGTTGAGCTCCTGGTTGAGGAGACAATTTGCATATTAGGCTTTTATTACATAGGATTGGCAACTATGGTCTACATATTTAAGTCCAAGAGTCACCGCTTCTTAACAATGTCAGCAAATGATTAGTACGGGATCACACACATTATGCTGGGTAATTTGTCCCGTGGTCGTGTGACGTGACTTTCTGCAGCAGTTTTAATGCGTGATGTCACTAAGTCATGCCCCAGCCATGTGCATTGGTTTACTTGCAGTGATTGGTGAATGCAGGCATTTACTAGATCTCAGTATAAATTTAAAATTACAGTTACGCATATAGAAAACTTTTCTGTGAAGCTAAGCTTTTCATACATACTTAATTTTAATTACATAAATGAATCTACTAAAGTAAAAACAGGTAAACTACTTTGTCAATTTTTTAACATACTAATTTGGAAAAACCTACTTTATTATGTAACAGAATTTTGGCTTAAACGGATACCTCCTTGCCTGAATTAGTCTGTTGAGATTTTACTGGATTTGCCTATTCTGGACAATTCATACAAGTGGAATCAACAATATGTGGCAAAATGTTGTTCAGGTCTATTTGTGTTGCTAGTGTTCCCTTGTATGGGTATGCCACGTTTTATTTATCATTCATCAGTTGATACACAGTTAGGTTGTCTCCACCTTTTGGCCATTATAAATGAAGCTGTTATGGATATTTGTGTACATGTTTTTGTGTAGACGTGTTTTCGTTTCTCTTGGGTAGATCCTCTACAATTATTATTGCTGTTGGTATTTTCATAGGGCTTTATAATTGCCTCATTTATTCACTTGATTATTTCCCCTGTTCCCATAACTAATTCAACTCTGAATCTTAGGACAGAAACTCTCAGTATGGTAGGCAATTCTTTTATCTCCCCCTGTTGATGTCTTTCTTGGAGCCTTCCCTCTTTCCCCCATCTGATGATGGCTGTCAGGTCTGCATCCTGCACTTACCCTGACCCCCCTTAATCATCCCCTTGGGGGCAACGCTGAAGCCCGTTCCCTAGTTCGTTTTTTCACTCCCTGGTTTTCTGATGGAACGCAACCTCCAGTAGCTTCCTGAACAAGAGTACACTGGAAATAAATTTTGGGGGGCCTCGCCTGTCTAAAAATAACTTTATTCTACCCTCACTCCAATCTGATAGTTTGGCTGAGTTTAGAATTTTAAGATTAAACATAATTTTATATCAGAATTTTGAAGGCCTTGCCTAATTGTCTTCTAGCTTCTAGTAGTCCAGAAATCTGATCCCACTTGATTCCTGATCCTTTATGTGTGACCTGTTTTCTCCTGGAAGCTTGGAGGATCTCGTCTTGTTGTTCTGACGTCCAGGACGCGGTACGCTGATGTGACTGAGCTGTCAGTCACTGTCCCTGCCTGATGGGCTCGGAGGGCTCACTGTCAGGTAACTGCATTCATGCGGTCCTGCTGGTAGCACACCCAGCACCAGCCTCTGGGAACTTCCAGGCTCTGAGCCTCTCAGTGGCGCTGTCTTGGGTCTCTGCTGGCTTCTCCCCGCAGTCACTGCCATCTTTGGCAGCGTCCCTGGACAGCACCTGGCACGGGCTCTGTAAAGAGGTGTCTAATGAAAAGGAAGTGCTTGAAGTGCAGGGTGTTGGGTGGGTCCCCAGCCTGCGTGTCCACATCGCTGGGAAGGTTGGCTTGGCCAACCCAGTGAGCCCCGGTGAGAGTTGGGAGGGTGTGGCTGGGGCACCCCTGGGAGGCGGAGGTGAGAAGGGTTAGAAACTGGACTTCCCCTTTTCCAGTGAGTCATCACTGGAAAAACTCAGAGAGGTGAAGCACAGATCTGCTTTTTAGCTTTTTTCAAGACATCAGCTTTGTTTTGACACTTGAATATAGCTCACTGTTGCTAATGTTTGTTTGGGTTGAAAGCTGCTGTTACAGCTTATTTATTTTCCACCCATTTTTAGCTCTTGATCTCACCCAGGTCCCTTTTCTGGGATGGCTCAGACCACCAAACCAGTTTCTTCTTCCTGGTCAGCCTGGCCTCGCCCTTGACAAACATTCTTCACATTCACACCCAGGCCTTTGGCCTAATGTTCCTCAGTGCTGCCTGTCTCTCAGTGAAAAGGCTTTTGTTGTTCTCAGACTCAGTTCAAGTCTGCACCTCTAAAAAATACGTGTTTTTTTTGGGGGGGGGGGGTTAATCCTCATCTGAGGATATTTTTCCATTGATCTTGTAGAGAGAGTGGAAGAGAGAGGGAAAGTCAGAGAGAAACATCAGTGTGAGAGAAACACACCGATAGGTTGCCTCCTGCACAAACCCTGACCAGGGCCTGGGACAGGGAGGAGTCTGCAACCAAGGTATGTGCCTCTGACCAGAATCAACCGAGAACCCTTCGGTCCACAGGCCGATGCTCTATCCCACATGTGTCAAACACAAGGCTCGCAGGCCAAATCCATCCCGCCAGGCCTTGCAATGTGGCCCGCACCTCGCTGTCATCACTGCACTCCGCTGCGTTTCCATCACAATGACAGTTTATGACTGTTCAGTAAACCATTCGGCCCGGGATTTAGGCTGGATTTTAGATTTTGGCCCCTTCTCTGATTGAGTTCGACACCCCTACTCTATCCACTGAGCCAAACAGGCTAGGGCGGTGGTCGGCAAACGCGTTAGTCAACAGAGCCAAATATCAACAGTACAATGATTGAAATTTCTTTGGAGAGCCAAATTTTTTAAACTTCTTCTAACGCCACTTCTTCAAAATAGACTCCCCCAGGCTGTGGTGTTTTGTGGAAGAGCCACACTCAAGGGGCCAAAGAGCCGCAGTTTGCCGACAGCAGGGCTAGGGCTAAAAAATATGTACATTTTTACTTCTCATCCAGCTAGATCTTTTCTCTCCTCAATTTTGTAATAAAATATAAAGCGGTTCTTAAGCAACTTGATTCAAATAGCACTGAATATCAAACTGTATCCTTCTGGATTCTGTCTGACCTTTGCGAATGTGCACACAAATTGCTACAGTTTCACTTACAGGTTGCTGAATGTTGAAAGAGTTGAGGTGTAATGGCCATATAATCTAACATGATCCATGTGAAAGGCAAGCACTTGCATATCCATGTCTCTGTGGGACACTAGTGTCATCTGGAGGTTTCCATCGGCATAAGGACTCTCGCCCTGAACACGGATGAGCCAAGTCACCTTGGAGTTGGTTCATCGGTGTGTGTTTCCCAAAGGGAACTCTTCAAACCAAGAGCTGGGTTTCAGCTCTTTCACACGGCAGCTGTTCTCCTTCATTTTTAATGCCTTCCAGTGCTATCAGTTACCGTGCTGGGCGGGACTTATGCCTTGGAAAATATTTAAATTTTTTTGAAAAGGTAATACATTCATGTAGCAAAATGAAAAGCATTAGAGGTACTGGGGAGAGTTGCTACCAGCCCTGTCCACCATCGGTTTAGGGCTCACAGCCCTCACCTCCCCACAAGAATTAACTTTTTATTTTTCCTCCTTCCAAACTTAATGTAAATACAAGCAAAGGATGAGTATGGGTTTTCATGTTTTGCTCCTGCCCTTTCTTTTACACATATAGGTAGCATTCTCTAAGCTTTGTTCTCCTGTACCTGGCCCCCTTTTTCACATAGACTATATCTTAGAGATCTTTCCAGTTCTTTTCACTGCTGCATGGTTTTGCATCAGTCCCTTTATGGTGGACATTTGAGGGTGTTTCCAGTCTGACTGCTAACAGCAATGCAGTGGCGAGTAGCTTTGTACACTGAGCGGCCAGATTATTATGACTCCCCTTCAGTTCTTCGATGGGCCACCTTTTGTGCCTTCAGTACTGCGGTGCTTCTTCTTGGCATTGACGCCACGAGATATTGAAAGGTGATGGGACGAATCTGACACCATGCCTGATGGATAGCACTGTCCAGTCTGTGAGATTTGATGGTTGTGGAACCAGCTGCCCGATGGCTTTTAACTTCATCCCACAAATGCTCAATTGGATTGAGATCTGGTGATGGTGGGGCCACCTAAGCAAGGTAAAGTCCTCATGTTCTTTTTTTTATTTTTTAAAAAAAATATATTTTATTGATTTTTTTACAGAGAGGAAGAGAGAGGGATAGAGAGTTACAATAGAAACATCGATGAGAGAGAATCATCGATCAGCCGCCTCTTGCACACCCCCTACTGGGGATGTGCCCGCATCCAAGGTACATGCCCTTGACCGGAATCGAACCCAGGACCTTTTAGTCCGCAGGCC
This sequence comes from Pipistrellus kuhlii, assembly GCF_014108245.1. Classification (NCBI taxonomy): domain Eukaryota; kingdom Metazoa; phylum Chordata; class Mammalia; order Chiroptera; family Vespertilionidae; genus Pipistrellus; species Pipistrellus kuhlii. Next base: position 117,222 of record NW_023425586.1, read on the forward strand.
AACGCTCTATCCACTGAGCCAAACCGGTCCCGGCCCTCCTCATGTTCTTGAAACCACTCCTGCACAGTACGGGCACCGAGGCATAGCGCATTGTCTTGTTGGAAGAAGCCATCTCCACTGGGATCTGCCATCAGTATGAGAGGATGAACTTGATCAGCAGTGATACTTAGGTGACATTGTTCTGCACGAATTAAAGGGCCCAGATCATTGCCAGGAAAACTTGCCCCAAAACTGCCCCCACCAGCTTGACAGGTTGTACTCACGCATGTAGGGTGCATGCTTTCATGCTGTTTCCGTGAAATTCTCACTCTGCCATCTGCATGATGCAACTGGAAACATGATTCATCAGACCACATGAGTTTTTTCCAATGCTCGACTGCCCAATCCTGTGTTCCTGTGTGGATTGGAGATGTTTTATCTCGGTAAATGCAGACAGCAAAGGTGTTTGAACAGGCCTTCAGCTTCCATATCCCATAGGATGCAGTGTACGGCTCTTTTGCCTACTGATGTCAGGTGGTCACAATAATCTGGCCGCTCGGTGTAAATTCATTTGGCGCGTGCAGGTGTAAGTGCAGGATAAGTGGCTGGCAGTGGGATTGCTGCATGGGTGTGTTTGATGATGAATGTGGGACCACTTCATCTGGATCCTGTGCAGACATATGTCCTTTATCCTAGGTGCATCGCTGTTCTCTAGGTGAATGAGACATCTTCCCTTAGTTTCTGACTGACTTGTCTCTGCAGGCACCTCTTCTTTCCCACCCTTCATCAGGTTTTGAAATCATAGTGTGGGCAGCACCCGCCACGTGCCCAGCACCATGTCTGGTCAGACCCACAGTTCATAGCCCCCTTCCCCCCAGGCCTGTTTAGTGCTGGGCTCTGCAGGGTAAGGTCCCCAACCTCACACTGTGTGTGGCCTGTCACCTACATGGTCTCCTACGTTTTGCTTTTAATCCTTTCTCCAAGTGAACGGTACGCTACAGATGAAGAAACAGGCCTAAGTCACACAACTACCCAGGTCTGCCCAACTCCAAAACACATACTTTTCCTCAACCCCATGCCACAGCCCTGTCTGCTGTAAGCGCTTCTAACGGGTGAACACAAGGTGGTGTGGTGGGCTGAGGGGCCTGGGAGGGTCTGCTCCGTGTGGTCCCTTCCCCTGCCTCCCGTCGAACTTCTGAGCCTCCGTGTCCGCCGTGAGTAAGGTGGGGCTGGGATGTCCACTTGCAGGCGCTGCAGGACCCCGGAGGCTGAAACGGAGAGGAGGGAGGACCTCGCCTCTCTGGCTCTGTCTGAGAAGCAGTGAGGAGCTTCAGTGCAGGCGGACTCTAGGCCCAGGGCCTTTTTTAGAAGACAGTTGGGATATATCTCTTCTTTCCTTAGGAAGGCCGTTGGTAGGCGGGGGTGAGATGCAGAGGAGCAGTCACAAAGTGCTCCGTGTGGGCCACAAGATTCAAGGGTTAAACTTTGCTGACACGATGGAAGTTTTTAAAGAGTAGCAAGGTCCCAGAGGCTGGGACTCCAGGTAAGGCGCCTGGGAAACCTCTAGAAACGAATCTTAAACCACTGAAGGGCGGGGAAACAGCTCTTTCTACACCTCTTAGGCCTTGGGAATCTAATGAATATTGTCTGGATGTCTAATGATCTGGCTCCCGCGTCTGGCCCTGTGGAACTGGTCTGTGGGGTTAGGTCTGGTTTGGAGCAGTGATGAAATTCTGGCTGCAGGACCCACTGCGGAACTGCCTTGTTAAGGGATGTCTGCTCAGCTCAGGTGCTCACCACCCCACAGCCACAGGAGTCCTGATGCACTTGTCTTCCTCATGTGCTGTGAGGCAGGTGCTTGATTGTATCCCCCTTTCGCAGATGAGGCAGAGACAGATAAAACGATTTGCCTGAGGTTTCCTATGCTAACAAAGTGGCGTCAGGCATTGAACTTGGGCATCCTGACATGGGATCCCCTACTCATTCCTGCCCGTGTCTAGGAGCCTTTGGTCAGCAGTTGTTTTAAAATTTTAAAATTTAATTTAAAAAGTTAACTCATCCCAGTTCAGCTTGAGTGTATCTTCTGTATTCCCAGCACAGCGCTAGAGACTCTTTGGGGTATAGAGATGAATGAAGCAGTTCTGCCTTTCATGGTACAAAGCAAAGCACAACAGAGGCCATGACAGAGGTACAGGCTCCAAGGTTTTGGAGCATAAGGAAGAGAATTAGGAAAATCTTCACGGGGACTTTGGATGGAGCTGAGTCGTGATGGGTGAGTGAACAGAATTTTCAAAACAAGAGGGGTAAAATATTCATTTTGACAGAATTGGACCAACATTTGGAATAATTTGGCATGTTTGGGATATGTGATTCGGCGTGGCCAGAATATAGTATAGGTAGAAGTTTTCAAACGTTTAAGTGCCTAAGAAGCCATCAGGGTACCCCCCAAAGCTCTGGATCTGGAAGGTCTGGGTCAGTGTCTGGATGGGCTCCTAGCTAGTGGGAGGCAGGGGCAGAGAAGGCCTTTGTGGAGGAGGCACCTCGTAAGCTGAGGGCTGAAGGGTAAAGGGGGTAGGAGAGAGGAGCGAGCGGCCCTTCCAAAAGGACTGGCCCCGCTGGGCTGTGGGGTGCACCCTCCATCACTGCTCTTTCTCGGACAGTTTGGGTCAGGCCCTCTTCCGCCTCAGTGTGCTGTGCCGGAAGACTTGGTGATCAAAGCAGCAGACACTGCCGGGGCTGCCCGAACAGAAAAGGAGTCACCGCAGCGATTTTCAGCGCTGTGCGCAGAATGTTTAAAACATGCAATACCTGACTGTGTAGTCAGGGGCACTGACCTCTTTCCCCTGAGATTGTCAAATTAAAAAATGGCAACAGCCAACACAATAACCTCCAATGTGGATTAATCAAAATTATACCTTTTTTTTTGTCAGATTGTCAAAAAAGTAAAATACATAATGTATATATCTGGTGCGCCACAGAATTCTAGCAATTAGTTCACATGTGCCATGAGATGAAAAAGGTTGAAAATCGCTGGTTTATGGGAAGGATGGTGCAGGAACTGAACAAAAATGCAGGAGAGCTGAACCTGGAAAATAGGGTGGAACCAAGGGAGGCTCAGCAGCTGAGGGTAACCCAGGGCAGCTGGGTTAGGACCCGCCACCTGAGTGATTTCTGCCACATCCCTGCCTTCCTGGGGCACTCCTAAAGAGGGGTGCTCCTGGGGAGCATGAGGCAATCCCTTACTGACAGGAACCAGCGGGTTTCCCCAAAAGGAAGCTCAGGGTGCTGAGGAGGGGACGGAAGGGTGGGTGATGGACCTACAGAATAAAAGTGGCCGATGGCCACTCCATTTGGTGCCTCTCTGCCTCTGAAATAGTCAGATGCCGTATGTACTACTGAGCCTTTCACCATTCAGCATCTCTCCCTCTGCTCCACTCTCCCCTTCAGCACCTTGCAGGGCGTTTCCCAGTGCTGTGGGCTTGCTCAGACTTGCCTTTGCCTGCAATACACCTCTCTCTCTGCCTCCCAAGACTCCTCATCCTTCTCTGCCCACCTTCCCCTGCCTGCAGGGTGGACAAGTCCTTTCTCTGTGCTCTCAGCCCTTTTGGTTGGGTTTGTCCGTGTTTTCTGAAATTGGGAGCTGGGAGGGAACCTGACACTTGGAGTCCTTGCTCTGTGCTGGGTCCCACGCCTTGTCCTCAGGATCCTCCAGCTCGCAGCCTTAGTACCCAGGGCTGGGTGGATGTTTGCAGCATGATTTAATAACCTGCATTGCAAGTTTTATTTCTGTCCTTAGTCTTAGGGAGGTTTGGGTGTGGTAATGAATGGAAGGACGGGATGATGAGTTGCTGAAAGACTGTCCCCAGGAATTCAGTTCCAGGCTTCTGCCTGAAGGCTGACTGCTGAGCTGGTTATGCGGGCATTGTGAAATGCGAGGTCTTACAGAACGGGGGCTGTGCAGGATGGGTTCCTTGAAGTCTTACTTGCCACTCTTGCTCAACTTTCAGCCTCTGTTCTGGGAGATTAGAGAAAGAACAGTGCGGTGAGGGGGGAGCAGGTAAAGAGTCAGAAAATACTGGAAGGAAGTGCTGGGATGATGTTCCTTCTATGGACGGAAGGGGCCACATGCTGACCTGACAGCTCAGGGGCGGCCTGCATGCGGTCTTGCAAACTGAGACACCTGAAGTCCCCACAAAGGATGGTCTGAAATTCAACTTTAACTAAACGCAGTGATGGTGGGTAGTCACCTCCTAGGCCGGTATCAACCTTTGCCTTAGCTGAGCCTGTCTATCTTTTTGCATCTGTGATGACACACCCTTGAAATGTCTGGGTAACTTGTAACTTCCCTTTTTTCTGGTCCCCTGGGTTCCTTCGTTGTTACTGTTAACATGTTAGTTGTTGACTGTGACTATCCTGCACCCACCTAAGCATGCGTCTATCATTTTACTTTTTATCCAATCCCAGGGGTATCCCCCCCTCCTTTGCTTTCTCCGGCCTCTCTCTTCTGTCACCAATGGATTTCATGTAACCCAACTATATCCCCTCCTTTGATTGCAGTGTATAAAAATAGAGGAAAACCAGCCATTCTCTGGAGCACTAACCTGGCAATTGTTGACAGTTTGGCTCAAATAAACTCACAAAAACTCTTTACAGGTTTCAGTGTTTTTACGTTAACATTTCTCTTCCTGAGCTTGGGGTGTTCGTGTTCATTCGTGAACAAGGCGCTTAACTGGGCACCTGCCTCATGCCAGACTCCATTCAATAACATCCATGCAATGGTAGAACCAAAGCCTGTCATGTGGTGACTGAGAGTGTGACTTTAAATCATGCTGCCTGCATGACGCTGGCCACGTTGCTATGAAATGGAAATGATAATAGCACCCCTCTCAATGTTGTGAAGGTTACATGAGGAAGTCTATGCAAAGCACGAACATAAATCAGGCCTTCAGTGATGTTCTCTCATCACTGATGTTTCTCTCTCTCCATCCCTCTTCCTTCCTCTCTCTGAAATAAACAAAAAATCATTAGCCCTAGCTGGTTTGGCTCAGTGGACAGAGCCTGGGCCCAGGACTGAAGGGTCCCAGGTTCGATTCTGGTCAAGGGCACAAACCTCAGTAGCAGGCTCGATCCCTGGCCTCAGTCAGGATGCGTGTGGGAGGCAACCAATCTATGTGTCTCTCTCCCATGGATGTTTCTCTCTGTGTCTCTCCCTCTCCCTCCACTCTCTATAAATCAAAGGAGAAATATTCTTGGGTGAGGATTAAAAAATAAACATATATTTAAATAATTGGATGTATGTAATGTAGCAAAATTAAATTTCTGAAATATTAAAAACACACTCATACTAATATTTTAAAGATTTATTAACTTTGTAAACAAGAATAACAATCAGGATGACAAAGTTGGATCTAAGGAAAATGCAAAAAACTTTGATTTACATACTAGGAAGAATAAAATTCAAATTTAGATGTAAAACTAGTTAATGTCCCACAGGACAATAGAAACAAAGCCTTCAAGGCTATCTTTTTCTTCTTCTTTTTCTTTTTTTGCCAGACAGAAGTCATGTGCAGTTTATGAGTGGAAAGGTAAATATCTAACTTTACAGAATGTGGACCTAATCAGCAGTATATGGAAAGTTAAACAAGTTTATGTTCCCATAGAGCGTCAGGTGACTTTTTGCTGGGCAAGTTAGACGTGCCTATCTCTAGTATGACTTTAAAGAGATACTTTTTTTTTCTTTTCAAGTTTTAGATAATTTTTCTTAAGTCACAATTGGGGTTAAGATGGCTGGATCTGAAGTGGAAGAGAGTCCTTGGTGAAAGTAATTGTAAGAATTTGTTAAATGGAACTGTGAGATCCAGACAGAAGAAGATGGCAGGGAGCAGACAGGGAGGCACGGTGCTTCCATTCAGGTGCGGCAAAGGGAGTGGGTGTTTTCCCCCGATGCGTGATGAGATGGCTGAGTGGGAAGTGAAGTCCCTTGGAGCAATTGGTGAGAAGCTTTGTTTAAGAAATTTGATTTGGTCTGAAAGACTGTTGGACCAGCAGGATATTAGAGAAGAAGATTGTCACTGGGTAGGAGGCTGCCGTGGAGATGAGGCAGAGGATGGAAGTGGAGCAGAGATAACTCTGATGCCACGGAAGGAGAACTGCCAGAATTTCAAAGCAAACTTGCTGCGAGGAAGGGAGAAAGAACAACTGAGGGTGGTGCTGAAGATCACTCTCCTGGTTGAAACTCAGGTGTCCTGCTATGTTGGACCAGAGTAGCCAGGACTGGCCAGCAGAGCTGGAACCCTCTGAGGCTGCCCTGAGAGAGAGCCAAGCAGAGCAGACTAGAAAACCAGTTGAGAGTGACTTTGGCTACCTTGGTGCTTTCTTTTTCTCTTTTCAAATGTTTGATTTTGTGATAGGTGATATATGCAAAGGCATATATGACACGTTTGTGTGTATTGTTAAACACAAGTATTTGAGAAACTCCACCTCCCCACTCAATATTTCCCTTTGTGGTTTCTTTGCCAGTAAAGAGTTCTCTTATCCAGCTGGTGTTGCTCAGTGGTTGGACATCGACCCATGAACCAGGAGATCACAGTTCGATTCTCCATCAGGATCGATCCCTAGTGGGGGATGTGTAAGAGGCAACCAATTAATGATTCTCTCATCATTGGTGTTTCTATCCCTCTCTTCCTCTCTGAAGTTTATTTTATTTTAAGATTTTTTTTTTTTTAACAAATCCATTGTATTTATTTACTTTTCAATAAATTTAAGTCCTCGAGGGGAACAGCATTACACAGATTCTGTGTCCAGTGGCCTTAGGGGGAAAGTTGCTTCAGAATTGAGCACGAACATGCCTGCCGCTGTTTCCAAGCGTGTGAGTTCCCTTTTCCCAGATTACTCCATGCCACCAGGAGTCACTGCAGGGTTCCCTGCTTTGTACACATAAGCACATGCTTTGTCTAGATAAAATTCCGTTTCATCTCGAGCATAAGCACCTTCCATTTTAAGAAGAGCCCGCTTATAACTGGCAGAAGGCCTTGGACCACAGCCTCCCAGACATTTCCATTGTTACAGAAGTCCTGTTCTCAGCGGGCCCCAAAGTCCAGCAGCAGGAGTTCCACTACTAGTAAGGTTTTTTAATTATTAGAAATAAAGCCTCTTAGGAGGGGAGATGACATCATCGGGCTGAAAGCAGGACACTCGAGAAGGACGCTCCTTGGGAACTCGGTTTGTGTTTACCTCTCTCTGCCCGCTGGCTGTGGTCGGTCTCCTTCCCATTGACCCACACACATCACACACCATGTTTACTTTTGTGTTCTTATGTTTGTCGGGCTGAGCTAATGTGAAAGATAAAATGAACCAAACTAAGTCAAGAAAGTTTAGGTGAATATCCTTATGAACTTAGAGATGAGGGACTTTTAAAATGTAACACAAAACCATGTAATTTTACTACATAATATTAACATTTGTAAGTGGTCAATTCTGTTATAATGCAACATATAAATTCCTAAAAATCACCATACTATGTAAAATCATGCAGTAAAAACCACAGGGCTTATGTGGGGGTGTCATAATATTAAACACTAGAGGATAAATAAATAGAAATAGGAACCTAGTAACACCGCAGTTTTGCAGATGCTAGTGGCTAAGCAGTGTATGAATACCGCAATGAAAATAGAGCCTTACCTTGGAAAGAGAGAAGGTTTGCTTGTGCAGGTAGGCACTGGAGGGTACTGCTGCAGCTCATTGTGATGGAGGAGGAGGGTTACCTGAAGCCACAGGGAAAGTTGTGGCCTTTGTGACAGAAAGTAGATGGTTGTGGTTAAGAACGCATGCGGTGACCCCCAGGCTGGTGCCTGTGTGCATTTTGTGTATTCCCATGTGGCCCATTTCAGCTGGGTATGGTGTTCTGCATTTTCTAGTGTTTCTCTCTTGCATAAGTAAACACAAATTCAGGTTATGCTCAGATTACTTCCTTAATATATTCAATGCATTGGGACAAATTTGCATTTTCAAAATAAGAGTCTAAGCAAAACTGACAGTCAAAAAAATCACTATGAATAAATTGTACTACCTAATACTAAGTGCTGGGTACCAAGCTGTGGATTCTATGTGAATGCTCTCTCAACAACCCCATGCGTTAGGGATAATTGTCAGCCATATTTTATAGATGAGAAAGCTGGTTCAGAGAGGAAAAACTTGCCCCAAGTTGCCAGGTTAAGACATGGTAACTCTTAGTGATTATTTAATTGTTTTTCCTGAACAAATTAAAAGTAACAAAGTGTGGCAACTATAGTAAGAAAGAGTAAATATCCATAATATATTATCAATAATTTTTTTTTCAAATCAATAAATAGAGACAATTCAATAAAAATAAAAAAAAATGGCCCCAACTGGTTTGGCTCAGTGGATAGAGCGTCAGCCTGCGGACTCAGGGTCCCAGGTTTGATTCTGGTCAAGGGCATGTACCTTGGTTTCTGGCACATCCCCAGTAAGGAGTGTGCAAAAGGCAGCTGATTGGTGTTTCTCTCTCATCGATGTTTCTGACTATCCCTCTCCCTCTCTATAAAAAAGTAATAAGATATATATATTTTTAAAAACGGACAAAGGTCTGGATCAGGCAATTTACAAAGGAAGATATATTATACAAATGGCCAATAAAATTGGTAGGAGGGACATTCAGCCTCATTGGTACTCTCATACACATCAGAACAATTAGATGTCCTTTCCCCCACTGTCTGATGGACAGCAGTAGATGTGGGTGGGAAATGCTGGCAGGAGCAGGGACTGCTGTAACCTTGCCAAAGCACACATACTGTCCTTTGATTCAGCCATCTAATGCTAGACATTTATCCCATGAAATAATCAGATAAGTGGGAAAAGATTTTTGTTCAAAACCCATCCATCATTACATAAGTGGTTAAATCTAGAGCGTCAGTACAATAAATACAAAGCAATGCAATTCTTTGAAATTCTCAAAATGGATGATACAACCAATATCCATAATGGTTGACCATGAATATACTTCATGCTTCATATACCAAATAGATCTTCAGTGTGATCCTGTTTCACAAAACCATTCACATACATGTTCATGGTGTGTGGGAAAACAAGCCCTTATAGGAAAAAGTCTGACGGACACAGTTTGGAGACAGTGTTGCCCCACTTGGGACCTTCAGACTCGTCGTTCCTGACCAGCATTAATCTGACCATAAGTCAGGTGACCTCATTTTCAGGTAGATGCCACTCGGCTGAGCAGGGCAAAGTGACTTCTGTTACTTCAGATTACAAGTTCCATAAAGTGCAGTTGAACTGGGGGTCTCTTTGGTTGACTGGTTTCAGTGCACAGGTGACAGCTGGAGTCTCTAATTTTGGTTACCAGCTTTTAAGGAGCCCATAACCCAGGTCTAGTTTCTTGGGCCTAGTCCACTTTATTAGCAACTTCACCCTTAGTTTAAGAAGCAGCTGAAGCCTAGCAGGTGGGGCTCAGTGCGTGAGAGGTCATGGTTTGATTCCTGGTCAGGGCACATGCCCGGGTCACAGGCTCTAGCCACTAGGGAGCATGCAGGAGGCAGCCGATCAATGATTCTTCTCTTTCATCATTGATGTTTCTATCCTTCTCTCCCTCTTCCTTCCTCTCTCTGAAATAAAAACCTATAAAAGAAAGAGCCCTGGCCGGTTTGGCTCAGTGGATAAAGTGTCCACCTGAAGGGTCCTGGGTTCAATTTCAGTCAAGGCTTGAGGGCTCAATCCCCAACAGGAGGGTATGTGCAGGAGGCAGCTGGTCAATAATTCTTGCTCAGCATTGTTTCCATCTCTCTCCCTTCCCCTCTGAAATCAATAAAAACAGATGTTTTTAAAAGAAAAGGGAAAAAAAAGCAGCCGAAAACAGGAATGTGGCTGGGGGGAAGGAGGAGGGGTGGTGGCTGCCAGGGGTGGCCCACCCAGCTTCAAGCCCTGGGGGCCCAGCTCATCAGGCAGAAACAGGAACCTATTTTCAAAGCTCCATAAAACCTGAGCCTCTCCCAGGCCTGCCTTTTCTGGGCTTCATGGCTCTCTGTGGAAATGAGAGCCGGTGTCATCGGAGCAGGGACCAGCACGGAGACGCTAGGATGCTCCCACGGGGTGGGGAGCTCGCATTCCACAGCAAAGCTAAGCTCAGGGCGGGCCTCCTGCGCCCATTTCTCCAGGCCTCATTCTGTTTGGCGGGACCCCTCCCCCCTTCTCTCACTGCAGACCAGATGGGGGTCCCCGGGAGGCCTGTGCACCCCGCAGGAGCAGTGGCTCAAGAGCTTCTTCCTGTTCCTTCTTCCCTCAGATGCTGGGTCTTAACGGGCCCTCTGCGCCAATAAGCCCAGTGCCCATCTGCCTGGCTGGAGAGAACGCCATTGGAGCTTGTCAAGTGTGGGCTGAAAGGATTTATTTTTTTAATTTAAGTGTTCCATCTGCCTGCACATTCTCACCCTGCTCTGTGCACTAAGCTGGGTCTCTGTGAGTTGCCTCATGTCTGCCCACGGCAGGCTTTGGAGAGCGCTCAGGGGAGTGGTGTAAGTGGAGCCAAGGGCCTGTGTAGTGGGTGCTCCAGAAGCACACTAAGAGGGACCTCTGCAAAGGTCTGACCCTCGCCAAGCACTTTGTATAACTTACCTTACTGATCCTCCCAACAAGCCAAGTGAGGACCCTTATTTTTCCCAGCAAGTATTTATTGAACACCTACTATGTGCTAGATACCATTTTAGGCACTGGGAAACAGAATTGAACTAAACAGGAAAAAAACCTGCTTCATACACAAATAAGTTACAAATATAAATTACCAACAGAAAGACATAACACGTGTTCATCAAAACACATGTAATAGTCCCAACTTCAAACTACCCATGTCACCAGTGGCATGGTATATTCACCCAGTGAAATGCTTTATGGCAATGAAAATGAAGTCTGTAACTACATGTAACAATATGGAGGAATCTTACAGATATAAAGTGCAGAAATAGAGAAAATGAATCTAAGCTGTTAAATAAGTCAGGATAGCATTCTTAAGGTGAGCATTCTTTTTAAAAAATATATATTTTTATTGATTTCAGAGAGGAAAGAAGAGGGGGAGAGAGAGAAAAACATCATTGATGAGAGAGAATCATTGACTGGCTGCCTCCTGCACGCCCCCTACTGGGCGGGGGTTGAGCCCGCAACCCGGATATCTGCCTTGACTGGAATTGAACCCAGGACCTTTCAGTCCGTAGGCCAAGGCTCTGTCCACTGAACCAAACCGGCTAGGGCAAGGTGAGTAGTCTTAAGGTGGCCTATTGTGGTGAGGGAATCGAGAGAAGTGACTTGCCCAGGTTCACACAGCAGTTTAGGTACGGAGCCTGTGCCCCTCTACCTGGCGTCTGGCCCCTTTTGCCTTCGCCCTCCTTAGGGTTCCATGGATTAAAGTAAGATTCCTAGTCCTGCAGGTGGCCTCACAGGTCAGCCAGAGAGTGACGCTCCCTTGGCACAAAGCAGGCTTCTGTGTCAGTTCCCCAGACTCCGAGTTTTATGGGATTCCAGAAAGCTCAACAATTACCAGGTTTCTCTTAACGATTTTCTTAAAGCTTTTTATGATCTTGTGGTGTATTGTATTTGAAATGTCAGTACCAATTGCATTTTGTTTAAAGTTTGTGCTGAGTCTGAGGACATTTCTTAGTTTAATTGTATATTAAGGAATTGAAATTGGTTGATACAAGTGACAGTATGGGTGGCGATCTCTCCCTCACAACAGGCGGCGTGGAGGCAGAGCAGGGTCGAGGTGTTGGTAAATAACCACTCTGCCGCCTTTAACCTGGTTAGGTGCTGTTCAGCCAGCAGTTTGAATTAACTAGACACTTAAAGTGCTAACCTGCTAAGTTCCAGTTGTCCGATGTGGAAACCCCCATTAGCATTTTGCTTGCCGGATGTGAGATTTTTCATAGTCCAGGCTCAGCGACCGCGGGTTCTGGTAGAGCCTGGGAGGGACTTGCTGTGGAGGTGTGGGGAAATGAGGGAAGTGTTTGGGGGGCTGTTTGTTTTTGTTTTGTTTCTTATTTTGGTGACCAACTCACAACATCCTGTGGCCTTGAGGGTGTGGAGAGGGGGTACCACAATTCAGGAACAAGCAGTAACTCTTTGGGAATGTATTGGCGAGGATGGGGGGCAGGCAGTATGTGGACAGCGTAGAGAACTGTAGATCTGAAAAGTACCTGGGACAAAGCTGAGACTCTAGACTCCTACCAGGGACCGCCCTGTGAGGAGAAAGGAAGGAGCCATGAGATGAGCCATGGATTAGGCCGGTAAACTGGCGGGAGGGTGAACCAGGGGAAGAGGCCCTGGACGCAGACGTGCAGCCTCCTGGGCCAGGAATTCAGTGGTCCCAGGGACTTGGAGCATGGTCTCCAGGTGGACACATCCTGTTGGTCCCACAGACTCCCTGCCCAGGGGGAGGGCACAGCCAGAAGAGGGCCAGAGTGGGCCCGATAAAGCATGGCGTCCAAGGCACAGGTTGCTCTACCCTGAGCCTCTGGCAGGAAATGCACTGAGGGCAGAAACCTGGCGTGTCCTGATGAGCTTTGTGACCTTGGCCAAGTAATTTCCCTGTTCTGGACTTTATGGATGATTTTTCACTCATCCCACCCCTAAATATTCATGACATGGGGCCCTTCAACTTCATTGTCCCTGAGGTTCTTGGGGGTACCAAGTGCTCAGGGCTATGCCCATCGTGGAGAGAAAGCCCAGAGCCTGCCTGGGTCTGCAGCCAACTCTCCCTCGTGGGAGCAGAGCTAAGTTCTGCGCCCCAGAGCCTTAGGACAGGGACTACCCACTTTCTGTCCCGGCTCTAAAATGGAATCAGCAATGCCCTCCCAAAATAACCCTCCCCCAGCACAGGGGCAGTTCCTGCCAGCCTGGTGCGGTCAGGAAGGAGGGGGGAAAGGGCCTGGAGGTGGGGTGGGGTCCCTGAGAGAGAGGTGGGGTTCCTGACCCCTTTCTGCTCTGATCTTGGGAATGCCATTGGGTTGTCATACCTGTTTCTTAAGCACATTTGAAAATTATTAAATATTTTGGATTCCCATAAAATGGCTCCTTCTTATCTGTTCACAGAGATGCTGCAGTTAGTCAGCAATCAAGCGGGAGAGTTTCCTGACTTGTTCTCGGAGCAGCTGTGTGGCTCCTTTCCCAGCGGCGGTGGAAGTGGCAGCGGTGGCGGCGGCAGCAGTAATGGCGGGGGCAGCGGTGGTGGAGCCGGGGAGCCCTCTATGCAGCGCTCCTTCAGCCAGGTCCCATTACCTTCCTTCTCTCCCTCAGCCACCTCCCCGCAGGCTGCGGGGCTGCAGGTCAAGGTTTCCCCCTCCTCGGCTCCTAACCCGCCAAGGGCGACTCCCGTTCTTCAGCCCCGCCCCCAGCCCCAGCCCCAGCCCCAGCCTCAGCTGCAGCAGCAGACGGTGATGATCACCCCGACATTCAGCACTGCTCCCCAGACGAGGATCATCCAGCAGCCTCTGATATACCAGAATGCGGCTACCAGCTTCCAAGGTGACTCAGCAGTCGGATGTGGCAGTGACGGTGGTTGAAAAGTTTGTGTGTCAGTTTGCTTTGAGGCAGATTGTAAATGGCTCTGTCCTCTGGGGATGGCAGACTCTACAGATTTGGTCCTGTCTCAGTGAGGTTTTGGTAACTGGCAGTCAGAACTGTGGTCCAGGAGCAGTTCATATGCTGCCTCTTCAAACACCGTAATAGCTGTTGTGCCTGCCAGCAAGCAAGTAGACACAGGGCTGTCCTGGTAACGAGAGACGGAGGCCTGAGTAAAATTAGTCGGGAAACTTATGCAGGCAGCAGCCAGACCGTGGCACCTGTAGGCTGAGAGTCCTTCCTTCAGCAAACATCTCCTGAGCATCCATCGCAGAGGCTGACTCCAGCGGAGATGCCGAGTCTCCGAGGAGCAGGCCCTCAGTGTGCGGAGTGAAGGAGTGACTTTCCCTGATGTGCCGTGCCCCGGCGCCTTTTCATCAGAGCCCTCTGCCCTGGGGAGCCGGGACATTAGCATTGCCCGGACAGTCCTTCAGGGGGCTTCAAGGGTTTAGGGCGGGTGGGCACATCCGCCCTGCCGAGGCATTAGGGGCGAGTTAATTCAATGTTGGACCAAATGTAGCAAGCTGCCTCTTAAGTTGGTAATTTTGTATGGCCCTCCAATGATGTCATAAATATCCACATGGCCCTGGGCAGAAAGAAGGTTCCCCAGCCTGGTCTAGGGGATGGGGAGAGGCTGAGTTAGTCATCCCGAAGTGCACTTTCTGTTCAGTCTGTTAGCTCCCTTGCTGGGCACAGTCATTCGCTGACTAGCTTCCCTCGCCTCCACCCCAGCACCCAGAATAATAAAATAACTGGCACTCGTTCCCTCAGAAATGGATGCAGCCCCTCTGGGATGCTCTTGTTATGAGACCAGCTTGTAAATGGCTGTGCACGTCTTTCAGCAGCAGGTGGGGAGTCGGGATCGTTATGAGGCACTCCATCCTCGGTTATTGCTGCAGCTGCGGTTTCTTAAGCACAGAATGCACTCCTCGTCCATGTGACTCTTTTCTCCTCTTCTCCCAAGTCCTTCAGCCTCAAGTCCAAAGCCTCGTGACCTCCTCCCAGGTGCAGCCGGTCACCATCCAGCAGCAGGTGCAGACCGTGCAGGCGCAGCGCGTGCTGACGCAGACGGCCAATGGCACGCTGCAGACCCTCGCCCCGGCCACGGTGCAGACAGTGGCCGCGCCCCAGGTGCAGCAGGTCCCGGTAGGTGGCTGACCAGGATTCAGGGCGGCACTGCTGGGGTTGTTGGCTGGTCTTTGGTTGAAGATGTGATCTACGAACAAAGAAGGACCATTGGAGCGTGAGGAACAGCTCACAGGGTGGGTGGGGAGGCCTGGGCCCTGTAAGGCACCAGTGAGCTTGGGATAGAGATCTGGCTGAGGTGGCATCTGAGGATGTACACTGGCACTCACATAGAGCCAGTGAATGCAGGGGTATTATTTACATAGATAATGGGCATAAAACTGGGAAGAAAATGTGCTAAAACCTTATTAAGTCATGTATCATAGTGGAACTGTATTTTCTTACTAGCAAAGTAATTTACCTTTAAAATATTTTTTCTTGGTTTATCATTTCTGCTTCTCAGCCAGGTTCCTGGCTTTCCTGGGTATATCCAAAAGCAGACCTCTCCCCGCCACCTCAGCGAGCCGTGCTGTTCTTCCCCTGCAAGGCCACTGGCACTCTCTCCTCTAAGCCTTTCGACCTGACACTCAGGGCTCTCTTTCTCCTCCTAGTTTTCAAGCTGTATTCGTAGTTTCATGAAAATTTTATTTTCTCTTTCTTTCCTGGAGGCACTGTGCAGTTAGAAGCTAATGCAAAATAGGAAAGTAATACACCTCCCTCTGTCCTTCTCCACCCAGGTCCTGGTACAGCCTCAGATCATCAAGACAGATTCCCTTGTTCTGACCACACTGAAGACAGATGGCAGCCCTGTCATGGCCACAGTCCAGAACCCAGCCCTCACCGCCCTCACCACCCCCATTCAGACAGCCGCCCTGCAAGTACCAGTAAGAGCCACCTCCACACCCCACACCCCCCTCGCCCTCCGCCCTCCCCCTTCTGCCTCCTTTCTGGGAGGTGTTGGGCCTCAGAGAGGGAAACAAAGCCTCTGTGTGAATGAGGGCAGGAGCTTTGTGCCATGTGTCACCTTCTCAGCTGCTCAGGAACAGCAGAGGAGCCCCAGTTCCTGGACAATATCTTCGCGAAAGACCATTCCCCTCTCAGGTCCTGCTGAGGGAGGTTTAGCTTTTGAAGGATCCTAGACCCACTAGGCAGGGAGGGCTCCAAGGTAAGAGACATGGAAGGCATCTGTCCTTCAATGTGGGGTTTCAGCCACTTTGAGCATCTTAGCAAGACAGTCTGACAGAGGAAAAGGTGGTCAGAATTTGAAAGCAAGCTTTACTCATATAGCAGCCAAGCACTGGAAGCAACCCAAATGTCCATCCAAAGGAACTATGATACTACGAGTTCATGATTGAACCTCAGATGCGTATGATGAGCAAAAGATGCCTGTCAAGAAAGAGCTCGTGCTAACGACCCCTACGTGAAGCTCAGAAGAGCAGAAACGAGCCGTGGTGGGAGCGCAGAGCAGGTCACACAGGAGGAAGGGCGGGCGTTCCTGGGAAGAGGCATGAGGGGACTTTAGGGGCGGAAACGCTGTTTTGATCTGGGTTATCTTAGTTACACCCGTTGTATACCTACATAACAATGGAAGCTGTACACTTAAAATGTTTATTTCTTATGTGCAAATTATTTCTTGGTAACTAATGAAGTTGAGCAGCTTTTTATTTGTATTGGTCATTTGGATATTTGAGGCAATTTATTGGACAAAATAAAACCAAAATTAGTAAAAATAGAAACAGAGAAAGCAGATTTGAGGGGGTAAGCAGGGAGAGCCCCTATGGTTGGCCTATTGATTTAATCAGTTGGCTCTGATGAGAGTGTCAGTCCTAGCCTTGAGCTCTTTGATAGCCAAATTGTATAAGGAAAGGCAGTAAGTTGCTTAACTGTCATGTGACGGGACATGTGTCATACACTGGGGGAAAGTTTCCCCGGGGCCAGAGCCATGTGGTCCTGTATATGAGCTCAGCTCAGGGATGGTTCATGGCTTGACAGCAAAGCAGAAATCATATGACTTGTTCCTGGACCCACTAGACCCAAGGATAGGACACGTTTATCCACTTTAGTCCTGTTGGAGTGTTATTTGTGGACAGTGATTCTGAAAGAGGTGGGTTCTGAGGTACCAGGCTCCTCAGGCTGCTTGGGCCTGACAACCAGGAAGTCTTAGGCCACAGAAAGCATTGCTGAGTGATGGACATGGACAAGCTACTAGTTTGTCTTGTGAGGTTGCCTGACTTAGACTAACCGAGGGGTAATTCTGCCCTGTGTCTGTGCCTATTCTAGACCCTGGTGGGCAGCAGTGGGACCATTCTGACCACAATGCCTGTGATGATGGGACAAGAGAAAGTGCCCATTAAGCAGGTACCCGGGGGAGTCAAGCAGCTTGAACCCCCCAAAGAAGGAGAAAGACGGACGACACACAACATCATTGAGAAGCGGTATCGCTCCTCCATCAATGACAAAATCATTGAGTTGAAGGACCTGGTCATGGGGACAGATGCCAAGGTAGGTGCCAAGCAAGATGGTGTTTCGTGCCCAACCATCTTCCTCTACCTGTCTCGGAAATTTAGGAATCTCCAGGCCTGGGATGAGTGAATGCAAATTAGGTGCTTTTTTATTAAAGCACTTGGGATTTTTCCAGATGACAGACTGTCCCCCAGCATACAGGGACTGTTGGGGTTGGTAAGCAGTGGCCTTCCTGGACCTTTGACTTTGCTCTGCTGTGATCATGGGCCCCAGAGTCACAGGCGGAGAAGTACCTGCCACTCACTGGGGCCAGGCACACAACTGTGCCCTGATGCCAGCTGATGGCATTGCCAGCCTGTTTCATTGTGCTCAGGGCGGCTAGCAGTGTTTTTCCCTGCTAGGGAAGAGAGAAACTGGAATTGGCTCTGGGATCAACAGTAAATAGAAGAAATTGATTTTTTATATAATTCTAATGTTTTAATGAATGTATCTCTGGCACTAGAGTTTTTTAAAAAACTTGTTTATTTTCACCTCTTTTTTTTTTGTTTGTTTGTTTTTTTTTTTTAAGAAAAGTTGAGCCCTAGCCAGTTTGGCTCAGTAAATAGCTCGTCAGCCTGCAGACTGAAGAGTCCCAGGTTCAATCCCAGTCAAGGGCACATGCCCAGGTTGCAGGCTCGATCCCCAGTGGGGGGCATGTAGGAGGCAGCCAATCAATGTTTCTCCCTCATCATTGATGTTTCTATCTCTCTCTCCCTCTCCTTTCCTCTCTGAAATCAATAAAAAAAATACGTTAAAAAGAAAATCTGACTTTCCTTTGTAACCTACAAATCTGAAAGGTATCTAATATTACCTTTACCCAAAATAACCATCCAACAGTGTTTTGTTTTTTGTCATTTGTTTTCCTTTAAGTTTGTTTGATGCTGGTATTATTATAGGAAGTTGTCATACAGCTAAATGTATTTATCAAGTGTCTATGTGCCAGGCTGGGAGCTAAGCTCTTTCTGGGTATTACCACATTTAGCCCTCACTGCATGCCTATGATTTATATCATTATCATTATCCCCTTTATAAGGAGGGGGAAAGTGCTTTCTTATTAAGATGACAGCAGAGCTGATCAGTTGGGGAGCCAGCATCTGAACTCAGCCCCACCAGCCCGGGGCCTCTGCCCTCCTAGCTGTGCAGCCTGCACTGTGCCACTGTTTTTCGCCCTTCCCCTTGCCAGATGCACAAGTCTGGCGTTTTGAGGAAGGCCATCGACTACATCAAATACCTGCAGCAGGTTAACCACAAACTGCGCCAGGAGAACATGGTGCTGAAGCTGGCGAGCCAGAAGAACAGTGAGTGCTCGTTGAGAGAATGGTGTCAGCACGGTGCCCGGCACCAGGGGCCCATTGATGCAGAGGAGGTGCCTCCGGGGGTGGAGCAGGTGCAGGGCCATCGCCCCTCATCTAGCCCAGCCCACGGGGACTCTGTGGAAACAGACCGTTTGCCAGTTAGGGTTCTCTTTGCAGAGCTCCTGAAGGGCATCGACCTGGGCAGCCTCGTGGACAGTGATGCGGACCTGAAGATGGATGACTTCAATCAGAATGTGCTTCTGATGTCCCCGCCGGCCTCTGACTCGGGGTCCCAGGCCGGCTTCTCCCCCTACTCCATCGACTCTGAGCCCGGAAGCCCTCTGTTAGAGGAGGCAAAGGTAGGAGCTTCCGAAACCTCCATCTCCCCTCTGGATCTCTCCCATCTCCGAGTTAATGTGGGTGGAGGGGCGGGGGAGACAGGTGCCTGGGCTGGGAAGGAGCAGGAATTCTGTGACTATTAGCCCGCTTTGGAGAATACAGAAAGAAAACTTTATTCTCCGGGGGGGGGGATGACACAGTCGGGGTCTTTAAGTGGTTCAGTGTAGTCTGCTTGAGCGGGTCTTTGCTGGAACGGCTCATCAGACAGGAATGCGGGCCAGATCCAGAGCGGAAACAGCAGCTGTCAGGCGGGCGCGAGGCTTTGTGGAGGCGCCTCATTACCTCCCCCGCCGGAATGGGCCCGGCAAGCCCACTTTGCGAGGCTCGTCAGCTGGTGTGGGATGAGGCTGCCTCTGGGCCCTCTTCCGGGAATGATTACAGTTGTTGCAATCTCACAAATAACTTCAAACCAGGGGCCTTTAATAGACCGAGAAAGCCCCCGGCAGTGGCTGGCTAATGGGATTGGTTAAAAGAGGCTCGAGCCTAGTGTTCTTCCGGGACCGGGGTGGCCTCTGGGTCTGCACTGTGTTGACATTGGTGCTTTCTGACTCGGAAAGCACAAAGTTCCCTTCCAAGGTATGTTTCCAACTTTCCACATATCACTCACTGCGTTTTATTAAGGAAGCTCTATTTTCTAAATGGGATTCTGTTTGATAACAAAAGGCCATGTGATGTATACATGAAGTTGGTAGGTATCTCAACAGAAGACATTTTCAAATGATTTAAAAGCATTGAAATGCGTGGCATGGCACATGCACATCGGGAGTCGAGAGATTCGAGCCCGGCCTCCCCCCACGCCCCCCTGGGGGCTGCGGAGTGGCAGGGCCTCTGCCTCCAGTTCTCCCTCTGTAAGTGGGAGGGGAAAAGGCAACCTGTGGTTTTAAAACAGCAAGCTCCTGTTCAGAGATCCATGCGGAAGTCTGATCTTTAGCCAATCTATTGCAGGATAATTTATGTGATAAAGCACACCTATTCCACAGTATTGTACAGTATTCCCAGATACATACACTTACGTCACCATAATCAAGATGCAGAACATTTTCATCACGCACGAAGCTCTGTGTGAAAGCTGTGCAGGGAGTTCACCCCTCCTGCTCGGACCGCTGCTCCGGGCTCTGTCATGTGATTAGTCTGCCTGCTGTGGACCGCACAGAAATGGCCGTGCGGTGCTCTGCTGAGCGGCTCTGAGAAGCGCAGCTCGTCTGCCCTCTGCCTTTAGGACGCGCTGTTTTGAGGGTGGCAGAGGGAGAGTGCCGGAGGGTTGAGTGGCAGCTTCCTCCCGGCGTTACTCCTGGCTCAGTGCTCTTGAATGTAAACCTCACTACTGATTCTGAGCCACGTAAAAGGAAATGCTGCGAACTCATTCACTCTCACCTTGTGGCCCTGTGTTGAAGGTCAAAGATGAGCCGGACTCTCCTCCCATGGCGCTGGGCATGGTGGACCGCTCTCGGATCCTGCTGTGTTTCCTCACCTTCCTGTGCGTGTCCTTCAACCCCCTGACCGCCCTGCTGCGGTGGGGAGGGGCCCACGACCCGGACCAGCACCCGTCCTCGGGCTCCGGCCGCAGCGTGCTGTCACTGGAGTCAGGTGGGTGGAGGCCCTGTGCCACCGCATGAGTGGGCTGTCGGTGAGGAGAGGGCCTGTGGGCAGACTGCTCAGCCTGCTCCCCAGATCCCAGAGGGCGTTGGCAGTGACCCTCGCCTAGTTGCTTCTGGTAGGGTAGGGGCTGGCATAAGTTGCAGTTTGCAAGTAACAGAGCAAACCTGAGTTCAGTCAGAAAGAGCAAAATAAACTGGGAATCCACACTGCTATGATTCCCTGAAGACAGAATTTCAGATAGGGAGGGAGAGCAAGAGAAACATCAGCGACGAGAGAGAATCATCGATCAGCTGCCTCCTGCATGCCCCCTCCTTGGGATCAAGCCCACACCTCGGGCATATTTGGGAAATCGAACCACGACCTCCTGGTTCATAGGTTAATGTTCAACCATGGAGCCACATTGGCCAGACCCGGGGAGGCGAAGTGGGGTGTGGGGGGGTGACTTGAACGAGGTGTGATCTTTTTGCCTAAGTCATGAAACCAGTGGCCTAACCCCCTTGACTCACAAAGGTTTTTGTGGCACTCAGCTCCACAGTGACAGGGATTACAGGGTTCCTATTTGGGCTCCAGAATTGTCTCATTTTCCTGTCGTGTGGGGTGCTGCTGTCCTAAGCACTGAGACGCTGTTATTGAAGCGGTCCCGTTAGCTGCCCAGAGACAATGCTAGGGCCCGCAGGCGCCTTCCTCGCAGGCTGACGGAGGCGCTGCTCTGTAGGTTCTGGCAGCTGGTTCGATTGGATGATGCCAACGCTTCTCTTGTGGCTGGTCAATGGCGTGATTGTCCTGAGCGTCTTTGTGAAGCTGCTGGTCCACGGAGAGCCAGTGATCCGGCCACATTCGCGCTCCTCCGTCACCTTCTGGAGGCACCGGAAGCAGGCAGACCTGGACCTGGCCAAGGTGAGTCCTGCCCTCACCTCTCCCCCCCCAGGCTGAGCGATAACTTAGCGGGTTGTGTTATATGAAACGTCCTGTGGCAGGTGCTCGCAGGGGAAGGTGGCCGGAGTGCCAAGAGGACGAAGGGACCCTGCCCCTGACTGTCCCAGGCAGTGGGGCAGAGGCCCCTGTGCACAAAGACTCCATGGACACGATGACAGAAGACCAAGTGCTGCGGAGTTTGGGGCAGAGGCATTCGGCTGAGGGATCTGGGCTCGAGCAGAGCAGTCAGGTGCAGGAAGGACCTGCTAACCAGAGAGGAAGGCAAGACTATGTGGGAAATTGGGGGGCCGGCGAGGAGATGGCTGTGCCTGGAGCGTAGGGAATGTCAGGAGGGAGGCTGTTTGGGGCTTTTTCCCCAGTTTTGTGGAAAGCCAGGAAGATTTTGCAGGAAAATTAGCTGAAAGTTTTGTTTTGAAACCAGCAGAAGAGTTGGTAGGTAGGATTCTGGGGAACCCGGCCCTGAAGGCAGGGAAGCCCAAGAACCAGAACACCTTCAGCAGCAGCAAACCTCGGCCTGCGCCTCCTCCTGCGGCTCCTGGGTGCAGAGCAGGCAGGGAGAGTGGCCAGGACCTGGAAGTGAAAAGAGAGGGTGGCGAGGCATTTCATGTGACCCGGGAAGGAAGTGACCGGGACTGACTCGGAGAGGGGGGCTGGGAGAGGGGCTCCAGGCCGCGGTGCTGGGAAGTGCTGTGAGGGCCCTGTGGCAGGGCTGAAGCGGGCGGACAGAGTGGATAGGAAGCTCTGCGCCTGCGGGAGGGTGCCAGGGAGAGGGGAAGAGGCCAGAGCCCAAGGCTGAGCCCTGAGAACAGCCAGCGTCCCTGGAGAAGTCAGGAAGAGGAGCCAGGGGCACGAGGAAAGGCGCCTCCTGTGGAATCTGTAAATACAGGTGCTTCTGGGCCCCCTCAGACTGTCCTCGCGGAGCATTGTCACCCCCTTTCCCTGTAACCATTCTGGTCGTGCAGTGAGGCGGGAAGACAAGCCTGGGCTTCAGACTCACTGTATGATGTGGGGAAGGACAGGAGAGGTAACCTGTTTCTCAAGACGGTGGCCTGAGTCTTGTACCGCCAGTGATGAGAGAAACAGCGAGGAGGCAGGCTTCAGCTCAGGACCATAGATGCTCTGAGGCTGGCAGAGAGTTCATTCACATCCTTGGTTAGAGTGGTTCGGCCGGGGATTGGCTAGAACCGTGGATCTCAAACCTTAGCAGGCAGCCCTCGGGGGCTCTGGTTCAGTAGGTCCCGGAAGGTGGGGTAGGACAGCCAGGATTTGCCTTTCTAACAAGATCCCAGGGGCTGATGGTGCTGGTCTCCAGGGACCACACTTTGAGAACCTAAAAGATCACATAAGTCATCATCTAAATCTTACGCGTTAAAGTACTATGGGGAACGCTGAAATTATTTGCTCAAATATAGAACACAGCTCAGTCTCAATTTAGTAAAAATATCAGTAGTCATTCTTTCTATCGGATAATGATTTCCTATTTTTCTTTTCTTTTTAGCTTTCTGAAGTTTTCCAGATTTTTTTCAGTGAAAATGTTGATTAAAGCCAGAGGCCACAGTAAGACCTGTGACCATTCTCCCTTTTTGCTGCTTTCTAGGGGGATTTTGCGGCGGCTGCTGCCAACCTGCAAACCTGCCTGTCGGTGCTGGGCCGGGCGCTGCCCACCTCCCGCCTGGACCTGGCCTGCAGCCTCTCCTGGAACGTGATCCGCTACAGCCTGCAGAAGCTGCGCCTGGTGCGCTGGCTGCTCAGGAAGGTGTTCCAGGGCCGGCGCACCACCCCGGCGGCCGCAGGCCTGGTGGACGAGGCCAAGGCCAGCGCCCGGGACGCCGCCCTGGCCTATCACAGGCTGCACCAGCTGCACATCACAGGTGAGCGAGCGCGGTGCCCTGAGCCAGCTCCACCCTGGCTTGGATGCCAGTTTCCCGCCTCAGTCACCTCCCCTTGTACACTGCCCTGTTAGATGGTTGGGCAGACTTCCGCCCGCATCCACAGCTGTGAGGATGCGCATTACTATAGTTATTACATCATCAGTGTAAGGCACACACATCTTTTCTCATTTTCATCTCCAATTTGGGCTGTCTCCTCTACACATTGGCATGCCGTGGTTGTGTTGGCAGTTTTTCCCTTAGTGGTACTTAAATTAATCGGGAAACTTAAAAGTGATGGCACCTTAGATTCAATGGAACGTGGTCATTTATTTCACTTAACAAACTCCTGTTCTAATAGAGAGGCAGGTAGGCAGGTCAGCAAGCGGATGGCAGCTCAGTGTGTGGAGGAAGCAGGCGAATCGGGTGTCCATGGAGGTGGGTACTTGTTGGGTTTTGGAAAAGGCTTTCTGTGAAGTCTTGGCTTTGCCTAGTACTGGCTTTGCCTTTACCAGTTCTGCAGTGCTGGGGGCCAGGCGCTGTGCCGGGCTCTGACTGAGGAGACAGGTCAGTGAAACATGGATCCCACACTCCCAGTGCCCTCCCTTCCTCAAAGGAGAAAACCCAGTGGGACCTCCTGGGGGAGACAGGCTCCTAACACCTGTGCAGAATGAGGTATGGAGGCTGAGGCCTCCCCATTCCGGTACAAAGAGCGGTCCAGTGGGAAGAATGCAGGGCTGGGTGAGGCTGGGAGATCTGCTTGGCAACTGTCTGGACCTTTGATAGGGCCCACCTGAGGCTCAGCTTCCCCCTACTGCCTGCCCTGGCCACCTCCTGAACCTGTGAAAGCCTCCGAGCCTGGATGGACCCTCATGCCTTTGACCTCAGGGTCCCCACAGCTGAGCTGTCAGCCCTCACGCAGGAGGTGTATCACCTTTCCTGGCCGTCCAGCTGCTAACCTAAGATGTGTCTGCCGTCACTGCTCAATTTTGTGTTACTTTCTCAAAAGGGTGCATGGTTATATGCCATGGGGTCTGTTTTAAGGGAAAATAAGTTCAAATCAGGTGACTTCAAGCTTTTCCTCGCCTCTCACAGGCTGGGAGACACAGGCTGCGCTGTTGCGGTTTGGAAGAGGTTACATGTTCCCGTCTGAGTCCCTGCAGGCCCCGCTTACACAGAACCATGGGCATGACAGGCGTTTCCATGTCCCCTCTGAGGCGGGAAGAAACCTGCAGCTGCTAAGTGGCCGGGCCCAGCCCCCATCAGGACTGTCCAGGCAGAGTTATGTGCTTTGCCGTGTGTCTGCGGTGCCTCTGTGCTGGGGAAGCAGGAAAAGCTCGGTTTGGGTCTGTTTCCTCCTCCACAGGGAAGCTCCCCGCAGGATCCGCCTGCTCAGACGTCCACATGGCTCTGTGCGCCGTGAACCTGGCGGAATGTGCAGAGGAGAAAATTCCGCCGAGCACGCTGGTGGAGATCCACCTGACGGCGGCCTTGGGGCTCAAGACCCGGTGCGGAGGCAAGCTGGGCTTCCTGGCGGTGAGTCCTCCGGTTCCCTCCTGCGAACCTTCCACCTTCACTGGGCCTCCTCCCCAGCCTGGAGCTAAGATGCAAAAATAGCCATGGGCCCTGCTCTTGGGTGCTGACAGGTGCTTAGAGCAGTGAACAAAGCAGACCAAGATGCCCCCTTCGTGGCCCTTACCAGCGTGAGCAGGACATTTTGGTGCCATGAGACAAGATTGACTCAGTGTATAGTGACCCAGATTGGGAGTAATATGGACTCTTCTGCTCTTCAAGTGGGGATAAAAATTCTTGCAATCTTCTGGTCGTGTCTTCTGGTTCATTTATTTGCTCAAAAGGTATTCGTTGGGTACCCGTGTTCGTCAGGGCGCTGTGGATCCAGAAATGGAAGCTGGTGCACGTCTGCAGGGAGCCCAGGCCAGGCCGGGTGGGAGCTGTGGTCATCAGGCGTCTCCGGTGTCTGGGGTGGATCCAGCCTTGGGCGCTCCAGAGGGAATTCGCAGGCCCTCCCTGTTATCAGCTGGTTCCCAGGCCTCCTCTTACTCCAGCAGACAGGCGTGCTTCCCCCAGTGCCCACTTGGGGTAGGCTGCGGAATGGTCAGGTGGGCTTTGAGTTGTTTCCTGGTTTTGGTTATTTGAATAGTGTGTGCTGCTGTGAATGTCCCCGCTCCGCTCTCAGGGGCACGTGACTGCATCACTAGGAACGGCGCTCTGGGTCAGAGGCGAAGCTTTAGGACACGTGTCAAACACAAGGCCCGCGGGCCAAATCCGTCCCGCCAGGCCTTGCAATGTGGCCTGCACCGCGCTGTCATCACTGCACTCCGCTGCGTTTCCATCACAATGACAGTTTATGACTGTTCAGTAAACCATTTGGCCCGCGATTTAGGCTGGATTTTAGATTTTGGCACCTTCTCTGATTGAGTTCGACACCCCTACTTTAGGAGGTGCTGCCGAGCTGTTTTCCTGGTCGTGGTGCCGACTTCCACTCCACCAGCAGCGCACAGTTGTCCTGCACCCTCGCCGGAAACATGGCTGTCAGTTTGGGTTTTGTAGCCCTTTACTGGTATCTTATTGTGGTTTTCATTTGCATTTCCCAGCTGATTAGTGATGAGCACCTTCTCATTGGCCAGTTGGATGGTTTGTTGACTATCTGGGTAGCCTCTTTTGAGAAAACCCTAATCAATTCTTTCCCCCTTTTTTGAACATGTTTAGCTAGCAAATGAGAGGCCTCTGAAAATGGTGTAGGCCTGAGGTTCCCTATCTTTCTCAGTTCACAGCACCCTTTGTGTCTCTGTAGTTTTTTCGTGTTTGGCCTGGGCTGACGGAAATGCCTAATAATGCTGTGGATGGTTAGGTACAAATATCTTATCAGGCGTCTTCAAACTACGGCCCGAGGGCCACATGCGGCCCGCAGAGGAGTCTGATCCGGCCCGCCAGTGAGCGCAGCCGAGGTGTTATAGTAGGAATTAGTAGTTCATATAGTCCGGCCCTCCAGCTCTCTGAGGGACCGTGATCTGGCCCCCACTTTAAAAAGTTTGAAGACGCCTGAATAGATATTTATGTTTTAATTTGGTAGCTATTAAAAATAACACACAAAATTGAAAGGAGAAATTTTTTGTTAACCATATTACTTACCAGTGGGCTGTGTGAGTCCGTGGGCAACACACACCTTCTCAGACTTCAGTCAGATTGGGCACCACCACCTTCATTTCTTGTTCTACGTCGACTTTCACACAGCACTTGCTTTCTATTGCAACTTCCAGGACCTTGGCTTCCCAAAGACGTGACGTCACCAAAGGAAAGCCGTGCGATCTCGCGTTGAGATTGAACTACCTCCATCTCATGTTGAGCATTGCTGTATTTACCTCAAAAATATAACATCCAGTTCCACATACACTTCAAATTCTGTGTATTATTTTTCAAGCAGGCTTTCTTTTCACTCATGTCCGACCAGTGCAATTCTAGCCAGCAGCTGGAAAGTGAAGAGTGTAAATGTGGACAGGGAGAAAGTGAGAAGCAGGAGAAAACAAAGGCTAGCAATAAACTGTGCCAGCCATTTCTATGAACCCATTAACATTAACTCATTTCACCGGCGCAGCCATGCCATGGCTTACTGTGGTGCTTTAGGGTGCCCTTGGCACACTACTTGAGAACCATTAGGTCACAGCCTGGAGTTGGGACTGGCCCCCAGGATGTAAACAGTTCTGGGTGTCCTGCCTCCGCTGCTGGATCTGGCAATTAGCAGATGAGTTATAGGCTTGGGTGTGCACTGGTGTCTATAAAATTTAGGGAACTTGTCATAGTGTGATAATGCTAAGAAAATTAAAAGAGCAATAGAAATTATTTTCTCAATGTTCTTCTAGAAGCCGTCCTATGGATGACTATTACCTAGGATTTATATTTCTTATTAATTCAAACCACTAAACTGGAACTTCTCCCCCACCCCAACTGAGATTTGGTATAATTAAGGTTTCCTTTTCTTTTTAGGGAATTCAGCTTAAAAGTGTATTTCAGTGTAATGATTTCTAAACGGTTCTCTGGGTTCCTCTGTCAGTGCAGCCCAAACAGGCTGTTCTGCTTCTGCTGGAGGGCAATGTTGGGCAGTGTCCTCAGTTTCCCCTGAGCAGCCATCAGGCAGGTGCGCTCGGGAGATGTGGGAGAATCGGAGAGTTTCCAGCTGTTAGAAATAGCATCGCCAGTGCACCGACTTCAGGGCCCTGGCATTGTCGCTGGCACAGCCCAGCCTCCCTGGGCGCCTCGGCGGCTGCTCCAAGCACCGCCCTTCCAAGCTCAGTCCAAGCTCAGTCCAGGCTCAGGCTCAGCACGCACGCTCCTGAGCATCGGGAAAAGATCTCCAGACCCCTTTGCATTTGCTCCTCGGGACCCTGTTCAGGCCGGGGGTCCGTGAAGAGAGACTGAAGCAAAATGCCCACCCCCCAGCACCGGGATAATAGCGCATGTCTGTGGAGCAGTGGGGCCCGGCCATTTTCTCTGGACCCAAGCAGCTGTCTCCAGACTCCACGGAGAGGAGCCGCATTGGCATTCAGGTCTTCGAAACCGTTACATTAGCTGATGGCTGCTTAGAGCCCAGCAAAGGTCAGAACCATCAGACTGAACCAGACAGAGACAGCTGCTCCCCTCGTGGTAGGGGCAAGGGCAGAAGTGTGGCATGCGGCTCTGTGGGCTGGCCCGTGCCCTCTGCTGGGCTCTGAGCACCCTGTGCCTGTGCCCCCCCTCCCGCCCCTCCCCTGCCTGTCTTCTCTGCTCATTCAGGTCAACCCGTGTCTGGTGGCTTTATGGGTTAGACATCGTGGTTTTAGACTGAAGATATCCTCACTTACAAGACAACCTTGGCCAGTACGGTTCAGTGTCATCCTGTGCACCAAAAGGTCACAGGTTCGATTCCCAGTCAGGGCACATGCCCAGGGTTGCAGGCTCCATCCCCCGGGTGGGGGGGGGGGGGAGTGCAGGAGACAGTTGATCAATGTTTTGCTTTCCACATCATTGTTTCTCTCCCTCTCCCTTTCCCTCTTTCTCTTCCTTTCCTTTTCTCTCTCCCCTTTCCCTTCCTTTCTCCCTCTCCCTCCCCTCTCTCTAAAAGTCAATAAAAAATATTTTTTAAAAAAAATACATAAATGACAGCCCTAACCAGTTTAGCTCAGTGGATAGAGCGTCAGCCTACAGACTTAAGGGCATGCACCTTGGTTGCGGGCACATCCCAGGAGGCGGGGGGTGTGCAGGAGGCAGCTGATCTATGCTTCTAACTGTCTCTCTCTCTCCCTTCCTCTCTGTAAAAAATCAATAAAATATATTTAAAAAACACACATAAATGACAGAACTTCTGAAACCAAGGATGGACAGCATTATCCCTGCGGTCTTGTTCCTGGGGCTGTGACGTCATTACCTGCAGGCAGAGGAGAGGCCCAAGGGTCTGGGCCGCTGGCTTTTTGAACTGCCCAGCAAAGAGGCTTCCAGCGCCTTCCGTGGTCTTTCCTGGAAGGCTGGACACGGCCACTGGTTTCAGGGTGGCATTTGCTTTCAGGTCTTAGCCTCCAGTTGCCCTTTCCCCCGCCCGCCGCCACCCCGGTCTCCTCACACGTGGTCCTTGTCCTTCACAGAGCTACTTCCTCAGCCGAGCCCAGAGCCTGTGTGGCCCTGAGCGCAATGCCGTCCCCGACTCGCTGCGCTGGCTCTGCCACCCCCTGGGCCAGAAGTTTTTCATGGAGCGGAGCTGGTCCGTGACGTCAGCTGCCAAGGACAGTCTGTACTGTGCCCAGAGGAACCCAGGTGAGAACCCTGCAGCCATGGGAATGGAGAAAGACCAGACCCCCCGGGCGGTGAGGCGGCTGTGCCTGACACTGGGGATGCAGGATGCCCCAGGCTTGTCTCCCCCGAAGCTCAGAGAGGGGATGAGCCTGGTCATCAGCTAAGCTGGGCTGGCAGCTCTGACAGTCCAAGCCCGTGCTCCGTACATCAGTCAGACTGCCACTGCCCTTGTCGCTTTGGCAACACGGGTGTGTGAGCGCTGTTCGCTGGCCCAGGTCCCACTGGGAAGCAGACAGGCGTCAGGAAGCCATTAGGGAACAATAGGCGACAGGCGTCATCACGAGCTCTGCGGGAGCAGGGACAGGGCTCCAGGCGTCGGGAGATGCCCGCTCACTGTCCCTGGTGTTTGACATGATTGGAGTCGGCCTGCCAGTTGCAGGGGGGCATGGGTTGACTCAGACGTGAGTGGCCAGTGGCTTTCTGCTCTCTGTGCTGGTCCCCTCCCTACACCAGTTGTGGGGAAAGAGGCATTTCCACAGGGACAGGGTGTGTGTGTCAAACATTTTGGAGAGAAGGAGCGTCCACTATCTGTTTACTGCTCAATATGAGGATGGTACACAGCACCAAAAAGGACGCAAGCAGAAGCCACCTACATCTCAGCCCTCCCCCCTGCTGCTCTGTCCACACCCAGACTCCCACTGGCTTGCTTACCTCTCACAGGCTTCGGGCCTAGGCCTTGTCACCCGGAATGTGTTCATAAGTGCCCTGCCCCCGGCTCTTGTCAGGTTAGGCTCACACGTGTGAGGGGAGTGGAGGGGCTGCGTGGGGACGCCAGCTGTCAGGGCCCCTGCAGGGTTGCAGGGCCCCTGGTTGGTGAATTGGCGCCGCCAAAGCATCGCTGGCCCAGATCTGAGGACAAGGCTGTGCAAGCAAGAGCAGGCCTTCCTGGTCGGGTCAGGGCAGCGGCTGCCTCTTCCTCCTCGGCGGCTGTCCTCCTGAGACTTGGGCAGCTGTCTGCCTTCCCATTTTCTGTTTTCTGACAAGGCTTGCAGCCACCACTTTACACCCTCTGACCTTGAACAGAAGTACTGTGCTCATTGCCAAGGCAACACACACATGCACATGCACACACAACCCATCCACAACCATGCATGGTCTCAGGCTCTGCATCTGTGGCTGACACTGCCCCTGCCCTCCCCCGACCAGCTTCCATGGGTGGGATAGCTATATCCTGGTTCCCCTCCCAACCCTGCTTTCTGTGTAAAGACAAAATGGACTCCTGGATAAAAGTCCACTTAACCCTCCTCCTGGGCTTACTTTTCCCAGCCGACCCCGTGGCCCAGGTCCACCAGGCCTTCTGCAAGAACCTGCTGGAGCGAGCCGTGGAGTCCTTGGTGAAGCCTCCGGCCAAGAAGAAGGCTGGAGACCAGGAGGAAGAGAGCTGGTAATGTCCGCACGCCGCCCTGCCTGGACTGTCTGTCCGGAAGCCCCGGGCGGCTGTGAGGCCCGCGCTCCTAGAGGGACGCTCTCACGTGGGGTCCGTGGGAAAGGACTTACTCCTTTGCATTTATTCCTCCACCTCGGCCTCTTCCCCAGACTCAGTGTCACTTTCCCCTTTCCTTTCCCCATCCCTCCATCCCATCCCAGTCAGTTCTCGAGCAGGCTGGGGGTTCGGTTTCCTTCGGGTGGGAGGGCTGCCCGGTTAGGGGAGAGGAATGGAATGCGGAGCGCGCAGCAGAGGCAGCCACCTCTGGCCTGATATCTGGGACCCAGGCCTTCACCGGAAGTCCTTATGCTTCCATAGTTAGTAAGCACAGTCTCCTCTTCACGGGTAAGCTCATTCTCATACCCAGCCCAGGTCCTGACTGGAATGCCCCTGAGCGGGAAGGGGAGGGCACTTCTGCCCCAGAGATGAGAACAGTTCTGGGAGGCGGTGCCATTTGAACTGGGCCTTGAGGGGAGGAGTCAGGTTTGGGGGCCAGAAGTGAAAGGGAAAGCCGGCTGCCTGGCAGGAGAGGGAAGCCTGTGGAGAGTGGGCAGCGTGGGCACAGAGCTCAGGCTTGTCTGGCGTGGAGGAGGAGGGGCCAGAAACGGTCATTGGGTCTCAGCTGGAGGCCTGGCCAGCCAGGCTGCTGGTGTGGTTCCTGTGTTCATTGTGATGGACACGAGACTCTTCCTTTCGTTCCAGTGAGTTCTCCAGTGCTCTCGAGTACCTGAAATTGCTCAGTTCTTTTGTGGACTCCGTGGGGGTCGTGACCCCGCCTTTCTCCTGCAGCTCCGTGCTCAAGTCCGCCCTTGGTAAGCATCCCGCAGGGTGACGGGGCCAGGGTGCTGAGCCGCCCCGCCTCCCCAGTAGCTGTGAGTACACACCGAATCCTTAGGATCTGAGGTTCGTGTCTACACCTCCCAACACCCTCCCCACAGTCCCTGCTGGGCAGCATTCTGGGGTCAGGAATAGTGATTCTCCTAGGAGCGGGCACAGGAATGTCTCCCTGGGTCCCGACTGGCAGGGCAGGTCAGCCCCCTTCCCCATCCCCCAGAACAGGAACACGCAGCCAGTGGTCCAGGCCCCGGGGCTGGTGGGGACTCACCTTTCAGACACCTCGTACCCCCCTCACCCCAGGCTGCCCTTAGGTCTGACACTGATAAAGAGACCTTTCTGTGCCGCTCCAGCTCCCATGGCCTTGGGGACGCAGAGCAGTCGCTGGCTGAGTTGGCACCAGGACATACTTTGCTTCTGTCTCTAAAATGCCAGCAGGATGATGGCACGTCAGCTGCCGCCTCACGGGCTCCTGAGGCTGCGGAGAGAAAGGGGCGTCGTGCTGCCTGTGGTCACTCTCCCTGGGGAAGGAAGGTCCCAGAAAACTGGCTGCCCCGTGGCGACCACTGGCCTGTAGCCCGTCTATCTCAAGTTCAGGACACGCTCTTAGGCCTCTTATTTCACATGTCTGTTCGTTCCCCTGGCATCTTGAAATCACTGGCATCGTCGGTTTGCAACTGAGAAAACTAAGCCTCAGAGGAAACGACTTAAAAGGTTCTAACGTGTGCCCAGCCAGTGTTGCTCAGTGGTTAAGTGTCAACCTATGAACCAGGAAGTCACGGTTCAATTCCCAGTCAGAGCACATGCCCGGGTTGGGGGCTTGATCCCCAGTAGGGGGCGTGCAGGAGGCAGCCAATCCATGATTTTCTCTTATCATTGATGTTTCTCTCTCTCCCTCTCCCTCTCCCTCTCTCTCTCCCTCTCCCTCTCCCTCTCCCTCTCCCTCTCCCTCTCCCTCTCCCTCTCCCTCTCCCTCTCTTTCTCTCTCTCTCCCTCCCTCCCTCCCTTCCTCTCTCTCCCTCTCCCTCTCCCTTTCCCTCTCTCTTTCTCTCTCCCTCTCCTTCTCCCTTCTTCTCTGAAATTAATAAAAATATTTTTATATTTTTTAAAAAGGCTCTAACATGAGCCTGTTCCAACAGGTATTTTGGAAACACCATTTGTCAAGGCTGGACATCCAGGTGTTTCCAGCTCTTTATAAATAACGTCATGTCTTTGTTAAACTCTTTTTCTCAATTTTAGGCCAATTTCTTTGTGATAAATTGCCTAAATTGGGATTATCAGATTAATAGGAGTGAACATTTTTAAGGCTCTTGATACTTATTGCCAAAAGGTGCTGGTGATGCTTCCACCAGGATGTGTGAGGGCAGCCGAGCTGGTCTGGCTCAGTTGGCTGAGTGTCATTCCATGCCTGGGTTGTGCAGGAGATAGTTGATCGATGTTTCTATCCCTCTCTCTCCATCTCCTTCCTCTCTCTCTCAAACCAATAAAAACCTATTTTAAAAAAGAAAAGAAATGTGAGAGTGTAACAGAGGCCCCGGCCCATCACCGGAAAGTAAAGGTGGCATGTGTCAGCCCTGGCTGGCGTTGCTCAGTGGTTAGAGGTCAGCCGGACCTCCAAAGGGTTTCCTGGTCAAGGGCAGGTATCTGGGTTGCAGTTTCGATTCCCAGTCCCAGTAAGGGCACGGCTGGGAGGAAACCAATTGCTGTGTCTCTCTTGCATCGATGATTCTCTCTCCCTTTCATTCTCTCTAAAATTCAATAGGAAAAATATACTTGGGTGAGAATTTAAAAAACAAACAAAAAAGAAAGGCCTGCCAGTCCTGGCATGGCTTGCAGTCAGCGGTGACACCCCCCGGGTGCTGGGTTCCTGAGTGGGTGGGTCCTGTGGGGCGGGATGATAGGCGTGGACTAACCTGCTGTGAGGAGGGCATCTCCTCATGGAAGGAAGGAGGAAATGTACTGGATCATTCTCAGAGTGGAAATATCACTGATTTGGAAGGTTTTGTATTTGTTTGTTTAATGCAGGACTTCTTTGATTAAACACAGAATGTATAGGTTGATCAGTCTTCACATTTTTAATCATGTGTACACTTTGTGATTTCAATTGAAGCTCTTAATGATCTGCATGCTTGGCTTTTTCTTTTGTGAGCTCATTTTAATGTGGGGTCATTGAACTTTCTAGAATGCCCCTCACAACTTCCCCCAAATCTTGGAAATATTATGAGGATGGGGTGTGTGTGTGTGCTTGTGTCCAGAGGGGCGCACAGAGAGTGGGTGCCCCCTTCGGTCTCTCTCCTTTTACTTCTTCAGAGCAGTCCTGTGGTGTGGAAAGGACTGGTGGTGGTACCGTTTTGTACTGAAAATACCTAAAGTCTATATCATTTATTTTTTTTGGAATAAAGGAACTTTAGACTGTTCAGTTATTTTGAACCACAGTGATAAATCTTTGTGATGTGTATGTGGTGTAGGCGGGGGCCTTTGAAATTTTTTAGGCTGGCAGACTCAGTAAATCTGATAGTAAATTTTAATTTACCATAGACTGGTCAAAAGAAAATTATGATAAAGTCATGAACAGAGAAAACAGGAAATGTGAAAAGTTTTTAAAATCAAGACCTCGCTTCTAAGAATATAATGACTAGCTTTACATTTATTTCATTCGTGTATTAAAAATGTCTTGGTTATATAAAGTACTTTTTGAGTCTGTAGGCTTCTCATTTTGCTGTTGCAGATTGGTATTTAATATATGGATTAAAAACATAGTCTGTACTTTAAAAAAAAGAAAAGAATGACACATGCCACATGGGGACTAGGTGCCTCCAGCAAGCCGAGGTCACAGGCCTCTGGGTGATGGAGGGACATCTGGTTCCATCCCCCTCAGGTCCAGACGTCGTCTGTCGTTGGTGGACGTCTGCCATCACCATGGTCATCAGCTGGCTCCAGGGAGACGACGCGGCTGTGCGTGCTCACTTCACCGACGCAGAGCGGGTCCCCAAGGCCCTGGAAGTGGCCGAGTGAGTAAGCCTCTGGCCACTTACTTCCCAGCTCGCTGGTCTGGGTTAGCGGGTTGCCATCGGGGTAAAGGGTCAGGCCTCTGGGGAACAAATGACAGAAGGAGAGCTAGTGAGAGGGAGGATGATGCTGCTTCTCTATGTGGAACCTTCTCCCTAGAGATCCACCCCGTTCACTCAGGTCTCTGCTGGAATGTCACCTTCTCAGGGAGCCATCCTTGACCGCTCTTCATCAGCGCCATCCCCTTCCCCCGTGCCTTCCTCCGGGCCCTGCAGCACCCCCGCTGTGCTTCCCGTGTTTGCTTCCCCTGCTTAGTGTCCGCTCCCTCACTGGAAGAGCGTGCTGGAAGGAGGGGCTATGGGTGGGAGCCACCCCCGCTCAGGGCTGGAACCTCCGTGGCAGCATTTGAGTCAACACACCTACATGTCATGGCAGTTTGGGGTGCGGTAGTCACCTGTTCAGGCTCCCCTCACACTCCCTCCTTCCTCTCACCTGCCTCTCCCCGCCCAGGAGCCCCCTGGTGAAGGCCGTCCTCCACGCCTGCAGAGCCATGCACGCCTCCCTCCCCGGGAAGGCGGACGGGCAGCAGAGTTCCCTCTGCCACTGTGAGAGGGCCAGCGGTCACCTGTGGAGCAGCCTCAATGTCAGTGGGGCCACCTGCGACCCCACCCTCAATCACGTGAGTGGCTGCTCTGGAGGTGCCCCACGGTGCGGGAGCTGCTGGAGAGCCAGAGGCTAGGCAAGCAACCTCCTGCACCTTTCCTAGACTCCCAAGTCCCAGGTCCTACCGGCCAGGACTCTGCATTTACTGCAGGCAGCTCGCACAACCCCCCTGTCCCTGCAGGCCAGCGTGGGAGCGGGCCCCACCCTCACGTGCACCGCGGCATCCTCGCGGGCGGCTGTGGTGCATTGTAGTTGCATTGCATGTTCTGGTGGTACCATGCAATGTTTCCGCAGTGCATCACAGAGGCCCGTTCGGCCCTCGAGAGGCTTCCCCGCAGGGCCATGGGGGGCGGGAGGGAGGCGTGCATGCAGCTGGGAGTGCAGCATCGTGGGAGGAGCGGGGTGTCCCTCCAGAGAGGGCGGGACGGGGTATGTCCTGGAGAGTCAGACTCTGAGCCCCTCGTTGGAGTTTGGTCCGCGGCAAGCAGGCTGACACTTCTGGCCAGAGGTTGCCAGTGGCCAGGACAGCATGCCAGCCCTATGGGACAGAATGGGTCCAAGACCAAAGGCCTGTGGGGGCCACACCCCATTTGTGCCTTTTGTCTGCTGGTCTTCAGGAGAGAACCAGTCTCTGCTGAGTTTGGGGAGAGAGAGGCTGCCAGCACCCTCGGGGCTCTTTCTGGGTGGCAGCTCTGGGTGGGAGAACAGGCCCAGAGGAGGGGTCGCCATCCAGGTCACAGCTCTCAGAACCAGTCCCAGGCGACTGCGCCACCCAAAGGTGCTCCCCTCACTGAGCTCTTAAAGGTGCCAGGTTTTGTTTGACGTGGTGGCCTCGTCCTGGAGCTGCCAGGGGCTGGGCTGGGAAGGGCCTGGTAAGTGCTGGGACCTCTACCCCAGCACCAGACCCGTCACCTGTCTCCCCCCCTGGCCCGCCCACAGGTGATCCAGCTGCTGATCGCTGACCTGCTGCTGTCGCTGCGGACAGCACTCTGGCAGAAGCAGGCGGGAGCCAGCCAGGCCCTGGGGGAGACCTACCACGCGTCTGGTGCTGAGCTGGCTGGCTTCCAGCGGGACCTGGGCAGCCTGCGCAGGCTGGCACACAGCTTCTGCCCCGCCTACCACAAGGTGAGCCCCAGCTGCCTGGTGGGGCGGGCAGATTGGGGCCCCAGGGCCCAGCCAGCACCAGCGTAGGGTCAGGGAGTCGGTCCTTGGGGGTCACCCAGCTGCCTGTCAGGCACTGGCTTAGGTGCCGTGTCCTCTTGTTCAGCTCCTGAGGGTTGAGGATCTGCTGTGTGGCTGGTCCTGGAGTGTGTGGTGAGCAGGGGTGGGAAGCACCCGAGGGTGGCTCTGTGGTCTCCCAGCTGGCGGCAGTGGCCGGCTCCTCAGACCGCAGTTCCTCCTCCTGAGCCGCTGGGCTACGGCTCTGCTGCCTAGAGCTCCGAGTAGCATCCGCTCGCAGTGGCCCCGGGTCTGACTGGGCACGGATGGAGAGGACCCCGCTTTCCCCGTCCCTGCGCCTCCCCAGGTGTTCCTGCACGAGGCCACGGTGCGGCTGATGGCGGGAGCCAGCCCCACCCGCACCCACCAGCTGCTGGAGCACAGCCTGCGGCGGCGCTCCGCGCAGAGCACAAAGCACGGTGAGTCCCGCGCCCAGCTGGGCCCTCTGGTGTGCGGAGGAGGGAGCCTGAGGCCCGGCGCGGGGGTGCTTGGAGGGTTCCTAACGGCTCGCGGGGGTCCGGGGGGCTGGGGGGCCCCAGTGCAGGAGCCAGACGCACGGCTCCTTCTCGGGCCGATGGCAATAGCCGAGTGATGCCACCAAGTTCATCTCCTCCCTGTAACCCAGGCGAGCGAGGCCGGGGCAGAGTCCACGTCGGGCTCTCAGCGAGCACTCCAGCATCTCCCTCTTCCCACAGGAGAGGTGGACGCCTGGCCCGGCCAGCGAGAGCGGGCCACCGCCATCCTGCTGGCCTGCCGCCACCTCCCCCTCTCGTTCCTCTCCTCCCCGGGCCAGCGGGCGGTGCTGCTGGCCGAGGCGGCCCGCACCCTGGAGAAGGTGGGCGACCGGCGCTCCTCCAACGACTGCCAGCAGATGATCGTCAAGCTGGGCGGCGGCACCGCCATCGCCGCCTCCTGACCACGGACCCTGCCACCTTGGCCCACTGTCTTCCTGTCTCTCAGTCTCCCTCTTTCTCCTCTGCTTCTCCCTCCTCTCTCCCTCCCTCTCCCCCCCCCTTTCCCCCCCTCTCTTTGGGGGCTGAGCCTTGTCCTCTGAGGTGTCACCTGTTAAGGCTGTTGGGCCACCTCAGGCCAGTGGACCCTGGGCAGAGGCTCGTAGAGCTGGTGGGGCAGATGCAGATGGTCCCGGGCTCCGTGCCCTGAGAGGAAGACGGGGCAGGGTGGCGGACCCTGACTGGAAAGCAGCAGGGGGAGCTCCCGGCTGCCCAGCCCGCCTGCAGCCCTCCAGGATTCTCTCTCTGGACGTCTCTCCCCTTCCCTGCTTGTTTTTTACCAGGCTTTCCCTCGGGGGACACGGGTGTCTGGGCACCAGAGCACTTCACCCTGGCACTGCGCCCAGCACGCACTCGCCCCTTTTTATACGAATGTTTTTGTATCAGTGTGCTTGGGTTTGCCGTGATGCAGGACGAAGTTGCTGTGGCATCTTATTTCTCTCCCTGGTCTGCGTTCGCTCCCCGGTGCCTGACAAACCAGTTCATAGTTTGCTCCTCCTTACCCAGGACAGCAGGGTGAAGGGGAGCCCAGCCTTGGGGGGCGGTAGGGAAGCAGGGGACAAGCCTGGGGATGGATGAAATAATGTCGGCATTATTTTTTAATTTTTTAAAAATAAATGGTATCTTATTTAATTGTCCTGTTCCTTCCCACGTCCCCACCCCCTGGAGGGGTCGGCCCAGGGACCGGAGAGACGAAGCCACCCATTGGGACGGGACGGGGTCTTCCGTGTGGCTTCTCAGCTCCCTCCCACCCCCTCCTCCCTAATTCCTCACCTGAAAATAAGCCAGGGTGACAGGGACCAGCCTCAATGACAGGCCCCTTTGGGATGGGCACCAGGAATGAGGCCCTGCCCTGATGGGGGTCCTGGGAGGGAAAGTGGTGCCACCTTTCTGGTTCCCTGGCTTGGTGCCTCCTCTGAGGTGGCTTCTTCGGGGCCTGAGGGCTGCTGGGTACCCAGAGCCCGCCGGGACAGAGGGCTGTCCTGCCTCCTCCCTCCCTGTGCTGCTCAGCCCCTCAGGCTGGTTGGGTCAGAGTGTGGGCAGGGGCCCAGCACAGGTTGGGACATGCGCACGGTGGGGGCTCCCCTGATGTGAGTGCAGGTCAGAGCAGGTCAGCCTGGACCTGGCCCACTTCCTTTCTCTTGCCCCCGCCTCCCTCCCACTGTAACGTATGGCCCCTGGCCACGGGGTGAGCCCGCCCTGTGTCACGTGTATATACTGTGCCTTTTCTCATTGTTGAGGGTGGGAGGGAGTGGTTTTTCACTGAAAGGGGGGATACACCCATGGCAGCCTTGATGTGGAACATGCACCATGTCCTGGATGTAGGTGACTCAATAAACACAGATGGTACCACCCAGTGAGGTGTGTGAGGGTCTGTAGTGTGACCGCTGTGGGGACAGCCAGGTGGCTGCATGGCTTGGCCTCCAGTGGGCCAGGCACTGAGGACGCCCCCTCCCCTCCCGTGTGCCTGCCCTCCTTCCGGTGCTGGCCACCTGGCACACTCCACGCCGGGACAGGGCCTGCTCGTTGCCTCCAGGACAGAGCTGGCTGGTTGGCTGGCAGCAGTTCTTGGGGGCTTGGGGTGTTCACCCCTCTCAGATCCATCTCCCTTATTGGGTGGCTGCCCCAGTTTTCCATCCTCCCTGGGGCAGGGAGACAGAGGAGACCTGGGCCCACAGTCACATGCAAGTCCAGCTCCTCTCTTCCCAGCTGGTCACTAGGGTGGCCTCAGCCTCTGCTGCCATGTGTGCAGAATGGGTGGCAGCCCCTGCCTTCCTTCGGCCACAGTTCCCGGTCTGTCAGCTGGGTGGAAGGTGCCAGTTTATGGCCGGTGCCTTGTGAGGCTGGCGAGGGGCCAGACCACAGGAGCGATGGGGCAGGAGATGGAGTGCTGTGTGGTAATGAGCCCGGGGCCTGAAGTTCATGGTCACCCGTCCTGGCTGAGGAATGGGCCCAGGCCCTCAGCTCTCTCAGCCACTGCCTCTGGAGCAGTCACAGCATCCGCACGGTCCCGCTGCAGCTGGTCCGTCCACAGCTCTTAAAGCAGCAGAGGGGTGGAGGCCCAGGGTCCTTGGGACCTCGAAGGAGAGGTAGAGGCCATCTCCCCAGCACAGCACAGCCAGGGCCTGTCACCAGGTGGGTGAGCGTGGGTGGCCGATGTGCCCAGGAACCTGATCCTTTTCTGTGACTCTGGGCTGGCTACACCCCTCAGTACCCACCCTCTCCCCGGGCTCCCCACAGCTCAGGAGAGGCCTGGAGCACCCCACCCCACTCTGGGTTGAGGATGTGAAGCTGTCTCCCCAATAAACCATTGGGGCCCTCCCAGCAGGCAAGACATGGGCTCTAGGTTCTGCTCTGCTCTTGGGGCTTCTGGGCCTCGGTTTCCTCAACAGCCTTCAGACTGAGCTGCTGGCTCGGGGCCTCGGCAGCCCAGCCGGTGGGAGGAAGGTCTGAGACTGCCTGTGCCCTGGGGCCCTCTACCAGCACCACTGCCCACTGCAGCCATGCCATCGGGGTCACAGGCGGAGAATATGGAGGACCAGACACGAGTCAGCCAGGGGACCTTGGCAAGCTTAGGTCTCAAAACCTGTTTCCTTATTTGTAAAGCCATATACCCACGGAGCTTCTGTGAGATTTAAATGGAAGAAACAGCAACAAATGGTGGCTATTTTTATTAAAACGGGATACCATGCCTAGGGTACACAGAGGGAAAGGCCCACCTGGGTGGCTTTGTTGGGTGGCCCAACCCTCAGCCTCCCCAGTAGAACCTGTCACAGAAAGTTGACACACGCAGGCTGCTGGCCCCGCCCTGGGCCACAGCCAGGTACTGGAGCCTGCCTGGCAGGAAAGGAGAGAGCTGGCAGTGCCAAGCATGTGTGGTGTGAGCACCCCTGTGGGGGCACTGCCAAGGCTCAGGGTGTAGCATCACCATCCCCTTTCCCCCCAGAGCAGCTACTGGGCGGAGACTGCACCCCGAGCACCAGCTGTCCACCGGGCTGCCTGCCCAAGCCCATTAGGGGGGTGGCTCTGGGCCAAGCTGACCAAGTGGCCTGCAGGCAGGGGCCGGCCCAGCGCCAGGCGATGTCAATGGAGATCAGCCTGCTCGGCCAACTCGGGCGGTAAAGTGGGCGATCTGTGGGAGGGGGTGCCCACCTGCAGTAAGGGACATAGACCCTCCAACCCTCACCTCTGCAGGAGCCTCAGGATGGCTAGGGCCTAACTCCTCTGCCATGGTCTGCTGGTGTTGACATTCAGCCCTTACCATGCCCTCCAGCCACTTCTCCCAGCTCCCAGAACACGCCCCGGACCCCCAATAGTTCTGGGGAACAGTCCTCTGCTCTTGCATATGCTGTGCCCTCTGCCTGCACTGCCGGCTGTCCAGTCTGACCAGTACCTGCCATCTGAGCCATACTGGGCTCCTTTATTCTCAGGGAGGAGCCACAGAAAAGGGTTATTTACATGAGGAACCCGGGCCTAGGACCCCCGACAGGCCCCTTCTCAGCCCCGCAGGCTCCAGGGCCCCGGTCCAGTCTGGGCAGGAGGAAGGGCTGGACTGGGGGGGGGGGCAACCCTAGCCCCCGTGACCCCTCCCCGCCCCCCACGAGGCTGACGGCGGATCCTTGGTAGAGGGGATGCTTCGGGAGAACCGCAGCCCCGGCTTCACACGGTGACCTCCGCTTTGCTGTTGGTGCTCAGGTGTCCGCGGACCGCGCAGCTGTACGGGCCGGGGGGCTGCGGGCGGAAGGCCTTGGGCAGCTTCTCCACGCGCCGGGGGTGGCCCGGCCGCCGGGGGGCGGGGGCGGCCTGAGCCCCGGGGGGGCCGCGGGGGTTCGGCCGGGCCGGGCGGCCGGTGGTCCAGGCCTTGCAGGGGCCCCCCGGGCCGGGGCGGGCGGGGGGCGCGTAGCCGGGCGGCGCCCAGGGGCAGGCGTCGAGCAGCGCGGACCAGTCCTCCGGGGCCCGCGGGGGCCGCGCGGGCAGCGTGAGCGGGGCGGGCGCCGGGCGGGGCGGGTAGAAGTCCTGCGGGGCGGCCTCTGCGGGA
The DNA here is from genome assembly GCF_014108245.1 of Pipistrellus kuhlii. NCBI lineage: Eukaryota > Metazoa > Chordata > Mammalia > Chiroptera > Vespertilionidae > Pipistrellus > Pipistrellus kuhlii. The sequence goes on from NW_023425586.1 coordinate 158,540, forward strand.
CAGGGGGGCGGGCGGGGTTGGCGGGGGCGGGGCGGAGGCCACCCCCACCCCCGGCCGGAGCCGCAGGGGCGCAGCCAGGCTGCGGAGCCAGGGCCGGGCCGAGGCCGAGGCCACCGGAAGCCGGCTGCGCGCTGGCCCTGCACCCGGGCCCGGCCCGCGCACGGACCCGCCACTCACCTGAGGCCGTGAGCGCGGCCGCCGGGCGGGCGGCGAACTTGGCGAAGTCCGGCCGCGGCGTGAGGCTGCCCTGCGGCCGCGGGCCGCGCGGGGGGCCCGGCGTGGCCGCCCCCAGGGGCGCGCGGTCCTGGCGGCTGTTGTCTGAGCGGGAGGGGAGGGGCAGGTGAGACGGGCGGGCCGGACACACTCCCGCCCCGCCGCCTCCCGGGCCGCTCCCGGCGGCGGGTCAGCGGGCAGTTCGGCTGGATGGCTATTTGGGACAAACTGGAACCTGTCTTCGCGGCAGAATCTCCAGCGCCCGTGAGAGGGTCTGGCTTATAGTAACATGCATAGCAACATATAGTAACATGTTATAGTAACGTGCATAGTAACATGTAGTAATATGTCATAGTAACGTTATAGTGACATATAGTAACAGCCAGTCCTGAGTGGGTGCTAATCTAATGGGTGACCCGCAGCATGTTCAGCTTGAGCCAGGCAGAGCCCCCCAAACCTGCTCCTGGTGCCTGTGGCGATGGAGGGGGTGTCTGAGGATTAGAACCCACAGAGGAGGAAGTGGGGAGGGGGGGAAAGGGGTGCAGTCAAGCCTGACTCTGCAATGAGAGGCCAAGAGGGAAGTTTCAGCTGCAAGGAAAGGCTGCAGGGCCCACAGACCCGGGCCAGGCAGCCCCGCCACGCTGAGCCTGGAACCACAGCTGAGCCAGGGATCCCGGAATCAATCGGGAACCTTCCTCAGAGTCCTGAGGCTGGAGGCTGCAGGACCCCTGCGGGGGCGAGGGGGGGGGGCGTTCTCCCCCAGGAGAGCTGACCAGTGTGCCCGGCCCCCACCCGCAGAGGCCGCAGCTCATTTCCATTGGGAAACAGCCTGCTCAGAGCCATTCCTCTGGGCACCCCTTCCCCGGGCCCAGGCCCCTGTCAGACAGGGAGGCCGTGCTGTCCATCAGACAGCACCCGCCCCCAGCCACTCACCGGCGCTGTCCTGGGGGGAGCCCCGGGGGAGGCCATCGCCCATCTGCACTTGGACACAGCTGCCCAGAGGGGGCCCCAGAGGCGGGGGCAGTGGCTCCTGGGGGCCTGGCTGCTTCAGAAGCTCCGTCAGCGTCCTGTGAGGAGAGGGAGGAGGAGCTGAGGGGAGCACAGGCCTCCAGCCTCCGCTTCCCCATCGCCAGGCCCTGCCCTGTCCGAGGCCAGCTCCCACCAGCACTGGCGTGGAGGACAGAGAGAGGGAAGGGGTCCGGTGCCCCTGTGGCCGCTGTGACCTTGAGCAGTGCCTCCCTGGGTATCAGGGCATCCAGTCCCCCCGCCCCCAGCTGTGACAGCGTCTCACAGCCTTCCCAGCAGACAGCCAGAGCCAGCCTTCAGCCCAGCTGCTCCAGTGCCCAGAACCCATGATTTTCTCCCCGCTCCGTCTGACCTCCTTCTGGGGTCAGGGCCTCAAGGGGCTGGTTCTGAAGAAGCACACGGGGTGGGCACCTGGGGCAGGGCAGCTTGGCTGCAGCAGGGCGGGCCTGAAAGCCTCCAGCCTTCAGGTGCCCACCAGGGCTGACCTCCATGCCCGCCCACGCCCTGGCTGCCCGCCGTGTTCTCTCATCTCCACAAACACCCTCAGCGGCTCTGCGAACACCCGAGCAGTTCCTCTGCCTTTGGGCTTCGCACGAACTCTCTCTAGGGACCGACTCCTCTCCCTCCCAGCCCTCTGCCCAGCCTTCCCTGACCCCGTCAGTGTCCACAGGCAGGATGAGGGTGAGGCTTGGGAGGGAGCACAGGGGTTCAGCACACCCACCCCTGAGCACAAGTTGGGTTCCAGTCTCCCCCGAGGAGAAAGGGAGTCGGGGCACACGGGGGCCTGCAGCTCGGAGAGGAAAGGACCGCCCCCGCCCCCCCCCCCCCCAGCGCTCGTTAGGGGGCGGGGGGGGGGGCAGCTCCTCCTGACCTCCCACCCGACCCGCTTCCCCGATGGAGGAGGTTCAAGGTGAACCTCCCATCTGTACCACCGCAGCTTCCGTTCCTGCTGCCCTCTGGTCCCGGGCCTGCTCCATCTCTCCCCTCACCCAGCCCGAGGGCCTCCCAGCTCCGGAGGCCCAGGCCCGCCCGCCGCCTGGGACCCAGGCTGAGAGCCCCCATGGCACCGGCAGCACAGACGCGGCGGCCAGGGTCCCAGCTCGGAGGCGTGACTCCGTGGTCTGGAGTCGGGGTACAGTGGCGTGCCCCAAAGCGCTCCTCTGCCCCTGAGGCCCTGGAGAGAGCAGCGTCTCCTGCGGGCCCTCCCAGGCACAGGGCCTCTCTCTGTCGTCACTTCTAAATGCCAGCCTGCCACCCGCAGTGCCAGCAGCCTACTCGCCCACGGAGACAGGCCCCGGGTGAGCGAAGAGGGCCAAGGACCCCGACGAGACGGTGGCTGAGGGTGTGGGTGTGGGGTGTGGGCTCCAGGATCAGAATCCCCGAGTCCCTGAGTGAGGACGGGACCCTGGGCCCCGTACATCCCACCTGGCAGAGCTCAGGACTCAGCCGGCACTGGTCCGGGCCTCCCAGCGGCCAGCCCCTTTCCGCACCAGGGACCCTCGCCTGTGGGTACTGAGTGGGGTGAGTGTGGGGGGGCTTCTGAAACCCCAGGGAAAGGTCAGGCCTGAGTCACAGTTATGGGGGGCAGGGAAGGAGGGAGGGAAACGTGAGGGGACCAGCTGGAGGGCGAGAGCCCAGGGAGGTACAGAATAGCCCTCCCCCTCCATTCCCCCCACCGCGGCCCAAGACACCCACACACCAGCCACGCCCCCACGCCCGCAATGGGACCCGGACCCCAGACCTCCTCCCCTGGGAGCAGACATGGTGCCCTCTGAAGGCGACCAGCCGGCCCAGCACCCAGCTCCCCGGAAGGTCAAGGGGAGACGCGGTATCAGCTGTCTCCCTCCGTGAAAGGGGTGGGGGTGGGGGGTGAAGGAAAACACCTTGGAGACAGAGACAGAGACAGACAGGGAGGGAGGTCCCGGAGGAAGAGGACCAGAGTTGGGGGGCAGGCAGGGCGGGGCGGGGGGCGGGCAGGAAGGATGAGGGTGGGGAGGGCCCGGGGCAGGAGGGCCGCCGGCGGGAGCGGGGCGCGGGCCTCACCTGGTCACCGGGCGCCGCGCGCGGGGGCTGCGCGCCCGCTCCAGGCCCAGGCGCAGCGCCACGCCCGCCAGCACGAGCAGCGCCGCGACGCCGCAGACCGCGGACACCGCCGTGTGGCTGCGCTCGCGGCCCGGGTCGCGGTGCGCGGCGGCGGCGTCGCGGGCGCGCGCGGGCGGCCGGCCGGTCTGCACCCAGGCGGGCGTGTCGTAGTTGGAGCAGCGGCTCTGGTCCAGGCGCCGCGGGCCGTCGTGGCAGCAGAAGCGGTAGCCGCACGTGCCGCAGCAGAAGCTGTAGGCGCCGGAGCTGCAGTTGAAGGGCGGGTCCCACTGGCCCATCACGTCGTAGTAGCCGCGGCAGCGGTCTCCCCGCGCCGGCGCCGCCGTGCCGGGCGCCGCGGGCTCCGCCGCCTCCGGGGCCCCCGCGCGGCCCGACGGCGGCCCCGCCAGCAGCCCCAGCCCGAGCGCCAGCCGCAGCCCGGCCCGCGCCATCGGCGCCTCCGCTACAGCGCCCCCCGCATGGCCCCGGGGGCGCGGGGCGCGGGGCTCCGGGCGCTGCGCCCGCGAGGCCTCCTCGGCCGTCCGGCGCCGCCGAGAAGCCCGGTCCGGGGGCTCCGCCTGCGCCCCGGCCGGTGAGCGTCCTCCGCCCGGGCCCCCTCGGACCCGGGCCGCTCAGTCCGCGCCCGGGCGCCCCGGGCCGGGAGGGGGTGTCCCTGCGCGGCCCGGCCTCCGCCCGGAGCGGGAGCGGGTCCGGCCGGCAGCGCCTTCCCGCCGCTCCGCTGCCCGCGCTCCGGCTGCGGCTCCGGCGGCGGCTCCGCTCGGGCTCCGGGCGGCGGGCGGGGCGGAGGGAGCGGGAAGGAGGCGGGAAGGAGCGGGCGGATCCGGGGAGGAGCGCGGCGCCGCCGGGCGGGAGGGGCGCGGGGCCCGCGGGCCGGTGCCCCCCGGGAGCCCCCAGACCGCTCCTCGCCTCCGGGCGCTCCCTGCATCGGGACTGTCGCTGCCGGGCGAGGGGACGAGCGGCGCGGGAGCGCGGCCATCGCGCCCCACCCGCCCTGGCTCCCGGCCCTCCGTCCGCTCCGCTCCAGGCCGAGAGGTGAGGCCGGGCAGGTCCGCGCCCCGCTCCGCTCCGCCTTCCCGCCCGGCCGGAGCGAGGGACCCAGGACCGAGCACGGCCCCCGCGCCGCCGGGCGCAGCCCGAACAGGGGGCTCGGCCCGGTCCCAGGGCCTCCCGGACGCGGGTTGGGGTCCGGGGCGCCCCGCACCCACAGCCCCGCCGTCGGAGAAGGCGAGGCCGCCGGGGACCCTCAGGCCGGCCACAGCCCGGGCCGGGCGGACCGGCGGGAGCTGGAGAATGTGACCAACCGGCAGCTCTTTGCTTCCCGCTGCCTCTGTTTCTCATCTTAACGTTAAAAACAAGCAAACAAAACGCACTTCGTGGGGGCAGATTCCTCCTGCGCCCGCTCCAAGAGGCGGGGTCAGTGTGGTGTCCACATGGCAATGGGGAGTGGGTTCAGTTGTGCCCGTGTCTCCACAAAGCACAGCCTCCCCGACCCGCAGAAGGATGAAGGAATGAATGAATGAATGGATGAATGAATGAATGAAGTGACTCTGGTCTCTGGTGTCTATAACATGCAGACTTTGGGCTCAGAGGGTCCGCTCCCCTTGGCGTCCTCTCCTCACCAGCCACCGGGATCAGCTTATAAAAAGGGAGGCGGTGGGAGAAGAGGGAGGAGGATTTACATTTTAAGGAGGATCACGGGAAGGGCTGGCGGACTAATTTCGGGTTTTATGGGCTGAGACAGGAAAGGTGATGGGATGAACACCCCCTCCAGGTGCCTGTGCCCTGGCCAATGGCCGCCTCCCCCTCCCACACCAGCACAGCCTCCTCCATGAAAACTGTTACCCAAAAGAAGATAAACGCCAAAGGGGTACAATGAAATCACCTTCATCCCATCACCAGGGACGGCTGGTGCTGACCTATGCCGCACCTCACACACCATCTCGTAACCGGCTTTTAGCCTGCCTTTGCTGTTGTTGAAGATGGTAAATCATCTGGTGCCATGTATTTGGCTCCGTTCACTTAGTTCACTTTCCGACGTCAAACTTCCCGTGTGCTCTGTTTGGAACTCCGCAGCTGTATTTGCTGATTGTCCTTTTCTACTCCTCGGGGACGTTCCTAGAAATAGACTCCGTGGCACGCTCCCCTCGGCATCAGTGCCCCCACGCGCCTGCCAAGCCGCCCCCCGCCTCACCGGGCTCCGAGGGTGGCCGCTCCCCGCCCTCCTGCTGGGCACGAGGTTTGAAGAGGCTTGTCTCACCCTAGCTGGTGTGGCTCAGTGGATAGAGCGTCGGCCTGCGAACTGAAGGGTGCCAAGTTCGATTCCAGTCAAGGGCACGTACCTTGGTAGTGGGCACATTCCCAGTGTGGGGTGTGCAGGAGGCAGCTGATCGATGATTCTCTCTCATCCATGTATCTGACTCTCTGTCCCTCTCCCTTCCTCTCTGTAAAAAAATCAATAAAATATATTTAAAAATAAAAAAATAAAGAGGCTTGTGTCTGCCTCCTGGGACTGTGGCCTCTCCTAGGTAGGGTGACTGCCAGGCCCAGAGCCCCTGTCCACTGGCCCCACAAAGAAGCAGATCCCAGTCCCCACGCCCAGGGACCGATGTCCACCTCCAGCTCCTCCACATCCTCGCTTCCCCCCAGCTCGGCTGGTTCAGTGGTCCGCCAGCAGCCAGAGGCGCCCACAGCCACAGGCCCATGCCAGGCGCCAGTGTCTCTCCATAGGACCCCCCAGCCTGGGGGGGGAGGGGGCAGCAGCTGGCTGGCTGAGACCCGGGAGATGCCAGTTATTCAGCTGACCCCCCCAGGTACCCACCCATGTGCCGGGCAAGGGGGTGTGGACATGAGCAGCCCAGCTTCCCGGCTGCCCCCGGGCCCGGGTCTCCCTCCACAGCAGAGCGCTGCCTCTGGTCTCTGCTCGCCGCCCCCCACGCCTGTGTCACCGAGAGTCGCCATTGATCCAGGCTTAAAATAACCCCGGGCATCTGCAGCGAGCCCGCGGGCGGGCGGGAGCTCTCTGAGCCGGAAGGGCACCTGCCCCGCCCCCCAGCTGCAGCTGCGTGTGCGGGGCCCGCGTGCTCCTGGGTGCGAGTGTGCGGGGTCCGTGTGCTCCTGGGTGTGAGGGTGCGGGGTCCACGTGCTCCTGGGTGTGAGTGTGCGGGGTCCGTGTGCTCCTGGGTGTGAGTGTGCGGTCCGTGTGCTCCTGGGTGTGAGTGTGCGAGGTCTGTGTGCTCCTGGGTGTGAATGTGCGGGGTCTGTGTGCTCCTGAGTGTGAGTGTGTGGGTTCTGTGTGCTCCTGGGTGTGAGTGTGCGGTCCGTGTGCTCCTGGGTGCGAGTGTGCGGGGTCTGTGTGCTCCTGGGTGCGAGTGTGCGGGGTCTGTGTGCTCCTGGGTGTGAGTGTGCGGTCTGTGTGCTCCTGGGTGTGAGTGTGTGGGGCCCGTGTGCTCCTGGGTGCGAGGGTGCGGGGTCTGTGTGCTCCTGGGTGTGAGTGTGCGGTCTGTGTGCTCACAGGTGTGAGTGAGTGTGCCTGTCCAGGGCCAGAATGACTACGGTGGCCTTCCCTGCACCAGGCATGTGTGTACACGTGTGTGTTCGTGTGGACGTACCTGCAAAAGCATGTTCTTTCCTCGCTGCTGAGCCCTCACTCGGTGCCCGGCTGTGGCTATGCCTGGCTCAGGGAGAGCCTCCTGCCCCTCAGTGTCCCCACTTTAGATGGGGGGCCGGTCTGGGCAGCCCTGGCCCGGGGAGACCCAGAGGGAGGTGACCGCTGTGCCCGCACAGAGCCGGGACGGCTGGGGTCTGCCAGGGGAGCCAGACCTGCCTGCCAGCCGGGTCAGTGGAAACAGAGAAGCTGGAGGCCCTGGCCCAGCAGTGCTCCCACCCCGACAGCACACCCCCCGCCGGCCAACACTGACCCGCCTGAGGCCCCCCACGCCGGCACGGCCCACACCTGCCCACGGTCTCCCCGCGATGCCCCCACCCCTCACCGGAGAGTTCTGAGCCTTTCTGAGCCGATAACACCCACTGCGATCCCTGCCCTAACGGCCATTCGGCCTCCTGGGCCTCCGTGTTCTCTCAGCCAGACGGGCTGCCGGCACCGGGCACAGGGTGCGGGAGAGGCGCAGACACAGGCCGCCCATGGGCCTGACAGCCGGTGAGAGCCGGTGAGAGCCGGTGAGAGCCGGTGAGAGCTGGTGACAGCCGCGAGGGGCCACCACGGCCCAAAGCCCGGCTCCGGGCGCTGGGCTCCCATGTCCCGGCTGGCAGAGGCAGCGGCAGGCAGAGGCCCGGACTGGTGCGGGCAGAGGGGTGCAGGGCTGGGGGGGCTGAGGGGTGCAGGGCTGGGGGGGGCAGATGGGTGCAGGGCTGGAGGGCAGATGGGTGCAGGGCTGGGGGGACAGATGGGTGCAGGGCTGGGGGGGCAGAGGGGTGCAGGGCTGGCTGCTGGCAGAGGGGTGCAGGGCTGGCTGTGGGCAGAGGTGTGCAGGGCTGGCTGCTGGCAGAGGGGTGCAGGGCTGGGGGGCAGAGGGGTGCAGGGCTGGGGGGGCAGAGGGGTGCAGGGCTGGGGGGCAGATGGGTGCAGGGCTGGGGGGGCAGAGGGGTGCAGGGCTTGGGGGGCAGATGGGTGCAGGGCTGGGGGGGCAGAGGGGTGCAGGGCTGGGGGGAAAGATGGGGGCAGGGCTGGCTGCTGGCAGAGGGGTGCAGGGCTGAGGGGGCAGGTGGGTGCAGGGCCGGAGGGGGCTGGCGGGAGGGCCCCGCGCTCTTTGTCTCCCGGAGGGAGAGGAGAGGCAGCCGGTGACTCAGGCTCCAGCTGCGGGTGGGAGGAGGGGTGCGGGCTCGGGGCCGGAGCGAGGGGGGCCTGGGAGCTGCGGCTCAGGCTCCGTCCCCATCCCCCGAGCGCCCGCTCCCCGCTCCCCCGGCGGCTGCAGACCCACATGACCGCCTGCTGGGCGCCCACCGGCCTCCCGCGGCCCCAAAAGCGGGCGCCACCGGCCAGGGCGGGGCAGGTGCGGCGCGGGCCGGGCTGGGCCCCACCGCGTCCGTCCGACCGCCCGCCCGCGGGTCCCCGGACACAGCTGCGAGGTCCGCTCCGCGCCCCCAAAGCCGGAGCCTCCTGCGCCCCCCAAACACCGCGCCCCGCACCCGGGCCTCGGCGCGTGGGGACCGGGAGCCGCTGGACGCGGAGCGGGTTTGGGGGGTCCGGTGGGCGCGTTCCGGGGGGCCCCACCCCCTTTTCCTCCGCCCCCTCCGCCCCAGCCCCCCGCTCCGCGGGTCCGGGCTCGGGGTCCCTGAGCCCCGCGCCCCTGACCCTGTGGGAGCCCAGGCCGCGCCGGCGGTTGGCAGCCGGGGTGCCGCCAGGCTGACCGCGGAACCCGCAGGGCGCTTTCGCCGGAACCTTCCCTGAGAGTCCGGAGGGAAGGCCGGGCTGCCTGCTCCTCCCCGCACCCTGACCCTAGGCCACCCCCCACCCCCCACCCCTGGTCCTGGGCCCCGCCCCCCCCCGCCCCCACCCCTACCCCTTACCCCCCACCCCCTCTTACCCGCCCTGGTCCTGGGCCACCTCCCCCACCCCCACCCCCCACCTCCATCCCCCACCCACCACCCCTGGCCCTGGGCCACCCCCCCACCCCCCACCTCCATCCCCCACCCCCCACCACCCCTGGCCCTGGGCCACCTCCCCCACCCCCCACCACCCCTGGTCCTGGGCCACCCCCCACCCCCCCCCTCCGTCCCCCCCCCCCCCCCGCCCCTGGTCCTGGGCCGCCCTCCGGGCCGGACGGGCAGCTGAGGGGGGAGGGGGAGCAGATGGGAGCGGAGTCAGAGCTCAGCCTGGGGCCGGAGCGGCTCCGCAGAGCCATCGGAGCGCATCCCCTAGCGGCCGGCCTCCGCGGGGCTGGAGGGGCGCTGGGGTTCCCCGCCCACCCCTCCCGCTTCTCCCCTGCCCCTGCTCGCTCCCCCTCCTGCAGCCCTTAGCACACAGTCCCCGGGACAGAATCCCTGAACCTCCTCAGGACTCAGGGCCTCCGCCTCCTCTGCAGCCTCCCTGCAGGCCGGACTGCCACCCCCCACCCCCCCCCCACCCCCCGGACACTCCCGGCCCCTGGGGGTCGCCCTGCGCTGTCCCTGCGCCCGGCCTGGCCTCTCCCATCAGACTGGGACCCAGTGCAAGGCCGGGGCTGGCCTCCCGGCACCCCAGCGTGGCCCAGGCACAAGCCGGGTGCCGGGATCAGTGTGATCATGGACAGTGAGTGCGGGCGGTCCCTGCTGAGCCCGGAGCCCCCACCAGCTCTGAGGAGCCATCGGCAGAGGGGCTGCTGGAGGCGGGGGCTCTGGGCAGCGAGTGCCCGTCCCTGGGAAGGAAGGAGGTGGAGGCACGCCTCGGTGTCACATGACCTCTTTAATTTTTGAAAAACAATTTTTTAATTGATTCCAGAGAGAGAGAGAGAAACGAATCATTGGTCAGCTGCCTCCTGCACACCCCACACTGGGATGGAGCCCACCACTGGGCCTATGGCCGGACTGGGAATCCACTGGGAATGGGACGGTGACCTCCCGGTTAATCAGCCCATGCTCAGCCGCCGAACCCCTTTCATCCCCAGCAGCTGGGGCCCAGCTCCGTGTCGAAGCCGGGAAATGGCCGGAGAGATGGCACCCGCTTCTAGAGGTGGGGCCTGCGGGGCCTCCTGTGAGGCAGAGGGAGGTAAGGGGCCGGTCCTCCTCCCTGGCCCGCCAGCTGGGCCTCCCGCCCCCACCCGGCCAGGCTGCGCAGGAAGTGAAAGGTGCCTGCAGGAAGCCCAGGAGGAACCGAGACTTCAGCCCATCAGCCACCCCGCCCCGCCCCTCCTTCGGGAGAAACTGGCCGGACCAGGGGGACTAGGGGGAGGGCTTCCCCGGTCCCCACCCCAACAAGCAGCTCTTCCAGTCTCTTTGGATGCCTCTCCCTGCAGGAGACCAGCTGCGGAGGACAGCTTTGAAGGGTGAGGAAATGAGTAGGACCGGGGTCAGTCCCTGACGCAGGGCCCCTGTGTCCATGGCTTCCGGATGGGGCGGGGCCGGGACCCACGCCTGGGTCTAGCCCAGCTCCACCCCTGCTCATTGAATCTCGGGCCGGGTCCCTGACCTCCTCGGCCTCTCTTTTCCTGTCAGCAAAACGTGCCATATAACCGGTCCCCATTTGCAGAAAAGCAATTCAACCAACAGGAGCCGTTAAAAAGGTCAAGGCCTTGTCTGGCCAGTGTTGCTCAATGGTTAAACATCAACCAGTGAACCAGGAGGCCTTGGTCCGATTCCTGGTCAGGACACATGCCCAGGGTTCAGGCTCAATCCCCAGTAGGGGGTGTGCAGGAGGCAGTCAATCTACGATTCTCTCATCATTGATGTCTCTATCCCTCTCTCCCCCTTCCTCTCTCTGAAATCAATAAAAACATATTTAAAAATAAATAAATAGGAAGGTCGAGGCCTCTGGTTGCAACAACTCTTCTGGGACACAGAGACGTAGGCCAAGATTTATCTACAAGAAGGTGCTACTGCCCAGCTGGTTTGGCTCAGTGGGTAGAGCATAAAGGGTCCCAGGTTTGATTCCAGTCAAGGGCACTGTGGGGGCCCTGACCAGAGTACGCCGGAGGTTCAAGGCCGACTCGCCGTTCCTACGCGTATGGGCAAGGACACAGCAGTATTGCCAGAGGCCCCTTGTGCCCTGCGCATGCGCGGGGCAATGACTCAGCAGTCGCACACCTTTATGTCACCTGCTGATGGTAATGTGGCACTGGTGGCACTGACTGGCAGGAGGACTCTTGAGTGTGTGTGTGTGTGTGTGTGTGTGTGTCTGGTGTTTCTGTGTGTGTGTTTCTCTGTGTGTGTGTTTCTGTGTGTGCGTGTGTGTGTGTGTGTGTGTGTGGACAAGGTGCCACTGACAGTTGTGGCTGCTTTGTTCCTAATAAAGCATGTCCCACCCACCTATTGTCACTCGTGTGCTCTTCCAATTTCCTGCACCCGGAGGGGAGGGGTCAGGTCGGCTGCAGAACTTGTCCCAGCAGGCTCCTACCTCATCTGCAGGTTCCATTCCTGGCCCTGGTAGGGCCGTGTGTGGGAGGCAACCAATCTACGTGTCTCTCTCACATCGATGTTTCTCTCCCTCTCCCTTCCACTCTCCAAAAAAAATCAGTGGAAAAATATCCTCAGGTGAGGATTAACAAAACAAAGCAGGCATGCCGAAACCGGTTTGGCTCAGTGGTAGAGCATCGGTCTGCGGGCTGAAAGGTCCCAGGTTCGATTCCGGTCAAGGGCATGTACCTGGGTTGCGGGCACATCCCCAGTAGGGGGTGTGCAAGAGGCAGCTGGTCGATGTTTCTCTCTCATCAATGTTTCTAGCTCTCTCTCTCCCTTCCTCTCTGTAAAAAATCAATAAAAAAATATTTAAACAACAACAACAACAAAAAACAAAGCAGGCGCTACTGCCTCCGTTACAATCTCAGTGGTCTCCCCTGAGCCGTGGGAGAGTGGGTCCGAGACCCCCAGGGGATGCCAACGACAGTGCTGAACCCCACATGTACCATGCTTTTCCCTATAACACATTCCTGTAATAAACTTTAGTGTATAAAGCAGGCCCAGGAGGAGATTGGCACAATAACCCATAACAGCACAGTGATAACCACGCTCTGTAATGACAGTTGTGTGGCGTGGGCTTCTCTCCTCAGGCGTCTTCTCGGTCTGTGGCTCATGCTTTCTGGCCCAATGCGCCGCCCTCGGCCAGAACCTGTTTTCCGTTCAAGCCTCTCACTCACAAACGTAAGGTCCTTTCCATCCTGACCCAGCACTCACCACCCCCTGTGCTGCAGCTTGGGCAGTCTGAGGCGCAACAGCAAAACCAGCACCAATTCCTGTGGCCCCTTCACGATTTCACGGGGAGAAGATGTGTTCTCACTGTAAGGTGACCGGGCGTCCCGCTTTTTAACTATTTGTTCCTCGTCCCGCGGCGTTTTAAAAAAGTCCCGATTTTTGGCAAAAATCGGGAGGTCTGGTCACCTTAACTTTGTGGCTTCTGTTTGGTTCTATGAATTGCTGGCACCACCACTCTGGTGTTGGGGGGATGACTAAGTAGAATAAGGGGGACTCAGCACCAGCACCGCGAGGCCAAGGTGGCCAGGTGGCCAAGAGGCTGGGGGGGGATCGTGGATGGCGCGGAGTCTGGCCGGAGGGGGATCCACGGCCGGGCAGGTGGGAGCAGGGCGGCACTCAGGACAGCGCGCAATTTAAAACCCACAGACGGTTTCGTTTGGGAATCCTCCGTTTAATGTCCTGGCCCTCGGTCACCAGAAAGGGAGCTGCGGAAGAGGGGGAACATGTGGAACCGAATGCTGCAGCGCCAGCTTCTCCACGTTCGTAAGTTTTCATCTTGTGGATGAAGCGCTCAAAGAGGAGACTCCTGTGTGACAGCCCAGACGTGACCGCGCGTGTGCGGGACGATTGCAGTGAGGCAGACCCACCACGTGGCCCGGTGCTGCTGGATGAGGGGCCTTTTCTCTGCAGACTCCATCCCGGCTCGCTGTCTCAAACTTCCCAAAGCGGCCGCAGAATGCATGCCTTGATTTTTAAAATTTAAAACATCTGCTAGAAGCAAACACAGCCTCCCCCACCCCTCCAGCAGGTGCTGCAATAAAGACCAAATGAGGGCATCTTCCAAGGCTCCTTAGAAAGCAGTGCCGAGGACAGAGGGTCAGAGACTCGAGGCCCTGGGGGGGAGGGGGTCCCTCTGGGGGTGGGGCGAGGCTCACTGCCTCCTTGGCCACCCCTCCCCTGGCCTCTGCTGCCGGTTCGTCCCTAGTTAACTCCCCTTCTGTTATTTGCTGGATGACAATGCTGGCAAGTCTTCTCCTTCTCTGGGTCTCAGTTTCCTCATCTGTAAAATGGGCGGGGGGGGGGGTGCGTGGAGGAGGGAATGAGGATTCGCCAAGGTTCCAGTCCTCCACTGAGGGTCACGGGCCAAAGAGAACTTTGTGTCCGGCCCCCAGTTTTCTGAAAAGGAAACTGAGACTGGAGAGGAAGCGGCACATCGGCCAGAGGCTCAGCCAGGACTCGGCGGGGCAGAGCTTTGCATGTCTAGGCCCCAGAGGCGTTTCAACCACTTGTTTCCCCTCCAGGCGGCGGCCGGGCTCCGGTGGAAAAGGGGCTGGGGGAGGGGTGGCCTGAGACAGCTCAGAAGGAGGAGCGTGCATGAGGGCCGTGGAGGGCCTGCCCCTCACCCTCCTGCCTACTGTGTCACCCGACCATTCCTCCCCCCCCCCGCCCCCGCCACCTGGCCCCGTGGAGGGAGGGCATCTGAGCTGTGGGGGGAGGGAGCGGCTGGGAAGAGACTTAGACGTGAGTGTCCAGGTCCTGGGGGGAAACTGGCTGGTGATGGCTCCTGAGCTGGGAGAGGATGGGGATCTGCCGGGCAGTTCTGATGTCCGGTGGGGAAGAGGGGAGCATCAGTACACGGGACAGCGGTGGCCAAGGCCCCACAGGGGACAAAACGGCCCCCAGACCCCATCTCCCGACTCCCAGCGCAGTGCTCCTTTTGAGACGCTGAGCTGTAAGCAGGTCCAAGGCCGCCTCCCAGGAGGAGTCCCGGTCAGGAGAGCTGAGCCCACGCAGGAGGCTGGCAAGACAGGCTGAGGGAGCACCGCACCTCAGTCAGAGGAGCAGTCCCACTGGGAAGTGGGTGGGCCCAGGGGCTGGGCCTAGGACTTGGGGAGGGCAGGCCACAGGCCTGTGACGAAGCCTCCTGCAGGCCCTGGGCCCGGGCCGGCTGAGTGAGCTCTGCCCGCACCTCCAGTGAGCGTGAAGCCAGCCCCGGAGGGGGGAGGCGGCGCCAGGGGGAGCCAGGGCCTTGGAAGCCGCCCCGGAGTGGCAATGCCCAGGGTGCCAGGTGCCGAGCGTCCGCGCAATCCAGGCTGTTCCGAGGAGCCACCTTGTGTTAAATCCCGAAGGAGCCCTCTCGGGCCTCGGGCAGCCACGTCCGGGTAGAAGCGGGCAGCTGAGGGTGAGAGCTAAAGACGTTCCAAACCAGCTCCGGGCCCTTCTGGACGCGCTCGCGTGGCGGGGCTCCCCGCTCAGTGCTCCTGTCACAGCGCCCGGCTCCTCGGCACAGCCTGCGAGGCCCCAGCACGATGGGCGTCCGTCCCACACGCCAGTGTCTGCGGCTCTGCGGGCTCGGCCCGGAGCGGCCTGGTTCCAGGAAGGGGCAGGTGGACGGGGCGAAGAGCCGATCGACCTCCAGCCCCTCAGCCGATGGCCCCGGGAGGCCAGGGCCCTCCTGCCCCGCCCATGGCTACTGCTGCTCAGGCCCGGCCGTCTTCGTGGTCACCAGCTCGGTGGAGCCCAGCTCCGTGGCGGGCACGGGGACGCTGTGGGCCGGGGGCATGGTGGCTGGGTCTTCCCCGGGGGCAGGCCAGACGGGCCCGGGGGCATCCAGGGGCCCGGAAGAGAGGACGATGACGGTGTCCAGGGGCTCTGAGGGGGAGGGGGCGCAGGGTCAGGGATGGTCCGGCCTCCCAGCCTTCGGGGCTCCCTGAGGCCAGCCCTCCCACAGGGAAGTGCTGGAGGCTCCCTGGGGTGACGTGAGGGCCCGCAGGACAGGAAGTGCTGAGAGGGAGCCAAGTGGGGGTGCTGCCAGGAGAGAGGAAGTGTGGCAGCCAGTGTGCCCACCCGGAGAGACCAGGCCAGACCCCTACCCTGGGCTCCCGGCCGGGACTCCTCACGGGGGGCTGGTAGCCACCGCGGTCCCCCCCAATCTCCCCCTTCTCCCCACCCCTCGGCTCGGCCTGAGACCCTCCGAGCAGCTTCTCCCCTTTTGTCCCCTCCCCAGCCCTCCCCACTCGCCCCCCTCGGGCCGGGCAGCGCCCCCGGGCCTCACGCAGAACCTACCGTCGTCCAGCGCGGTGTCCGGGGCCTCGGGGGGCGCGGGCCGCCGCAGCCGCCGCCAGCCCAGCGCGGCCGCCAGCACCAGGGCCAGCGCCAGGCCCAGCAGCGCGGGGGCGCCCAGCAGCAGCGCCCCGGGCCCCGCGCCCGCCTCCCGCGGCCACACCGCCGTCCCCGCCGCCGCGCTGCTCGGCTCGGCCGCTAGAGGGGGGGGCGGGGAGCGGGGCAGCAGGCGGGGGTCGGGGGGCGAGGCTGGACCGGGGGAGGGGGGGGGGGGAGAGGAGGAGAGGGAGGGGAAGGGTGCACGGAGAGGGGGAGAGGGGGAGAGGGGTGCACAGAGAGGGGTGGCGGGGCGCACGGAGAGGGGTGGCGGGGCGCACGGAGAGGGGTGGCGGGGCGCACAGAGAGGGAGAGGACGGTAAGGGCCACGCGGGACGCTGGTCCCCACCCAGGCCCGGCCCAGGACCCCAATTCGCCCCCCTCGGTCCTGGGACGCGGGGTGCTGTGCCAGGGGTTACCCCTCTCCCCGCTCCCTTCCCCCTCTGCCCCCGGCCCCTGCCCCCTCCCGGTCCCCCCAGGCCCCGCGAGCAGCCGTCGCGCCTACCCGGGGGCTCCGGCGTGCGGAGGAGGCTGCAGGCCACGCACACGCGCACCAGCGGGTCGAAGCACTCGGGCTGCGGGCACCGCGAGGGCGGCCCGCTGCGGCCCCGCCGGCCCCGCGCCCCCATGCTGCCCCGCCGGCGCCCGGCTGGCACTGAGGCCGCGCCCGGAGGAAAGGGGGGGGAAAGGGGGACCCAATCACCGCCGGCCCCGCCCTCCCGCCGCTGGGTGGGACCTCTCGCCCCGGGCCGGGCCGGGCCCTGCACCCCAGGCCCTGCTGCCTGCGGTTCCTCCATCCAAGCACCCAACCATCACCCGTGGGTGCCCGCTGGCGGGGCCAGGGCCCAGGGACCGGGCTGGGCAGCGGAGGAAGGGCTGCAGCCAGGACAGACTCTGGGCGGCCCCCTCTGTCCTGCTCCCAAGCTGGTGGCCACAGGCAACCTCCTGCAGCCGCTGCCCACCCTCCTCCTCTGGGGACCCTCCGCCTTCCCCGCACAGCTGCTCAGGTCATCAGTCCCCCCGGGGCGCACTGGCTGTGCCCCAGGGGAGGCCCACACTGCCCGCCGCCTGCCGCAGCGCTGCTGACACCACCACGAGGGTGCAGGGCTATGGAGATGGGGGGGGGCTGGATGGAGGGGCGGGGGCAGGATGGAGGGGGTCTGACACAAGGGGCCTGGGGTGCAAAGGCCTCAAGGCCCGAACACGCAGGCCAGGGAGTGCTCGGGAGGCTGGCCTGGGCCTGGACGTCTGGCCGGAAGGCTGAGGAACTGCCAGGGCTTCAAGCAGGGAATGTCACATTGTCTGCTGGCAAGGAACCCAGCACAGGGGGCACGGGGGCACGGGGCACGGGGGGGCATGGGGCACGGGGGCACGGGGCACGGGGGAGCACGGGGGACACGGGGGCATGGGGGGCATGGGGGGCACAGGGGCACGGGGGGCACGGGGCATGGGGAGCACGGGGGACACGGGGGCACGGGGGGGCACGGGGGCACGGGGGAGCACGGGGGAGCACGGGGGGCACGGGGCACGCGGGCAGCCAAGGGCCCAGAGAGCTCTGTCTCCAGACCCTCAGCTGGAGGGAGGCTCAGATCTGCAGGTGGACAGGCAGACCCAGTACCCTCCCCACCCCCCCACACTCTGCACTGCTTTCTCCGGGGACTGGGTGCCGGCCGCTCACCTCTGTTTCACAAAGCCCCTAGGTCTGTCTCCCTTTCCCAGTTTGGGCTCCCCATCTTGACTCTCACCCCTCACTCTCACACTGTCTCTCTCACACACGCACGCACGCACGCACGCATGCACGCACGCACATGCACACGCACACGCACAGACATGCACTCCCCCTCCCCTTCACTTCGGCTGCCCCTCCCTGGGGCAGGGCTGGCAGAGACCAGCGTGGAGCTCACTTAGTGCCTCGTGGTGGGCCACACCGGCCCCTCAGCACCCAGGGCCAGAGACACAGAGGAAGGAGGACCTGCCAGGGGCTGGGGAGCCAGCTTGGGGCAGGAGTGGCTCTCTGGCAGGTACAGGGGGCTGGGGACCTTCCAGGCAGAGAGACTAGTGGGGGCAGAGGCCTGGAGGGTGCAGGGGGCGCTCTGGGGGACAGGCCTAGCCCCTGCCTCAGGCAATGATGCAGGGGGGGCTGCGGCCACAGGCGCCCAGGCAGGAGGAGCCGGGAGTGTCCTGCTGGAGGGGCTCCGGCCGCGTGGAGCTGGAGATGGCAGTGAGGAGGCTGGCACAGGGTCCGGGGCGGGGAGCCATGCCCCGTCCTCCGGGAGGAGGAATGACTGGAGCAGGGGAGCCGGACTGGCCCCGGCTCTGGCTCGGGGCCTCTGGGACTCACAGAGCCCCAGGGGCAGCCTGAGAAGCCCTGGTCCGCTGCCTCCCCGCCCCTGCCCACGGGCCAGCGCCTCGGGGCAGGAAGGTGTAGGTGGTGGAGCAGCTGGGAAGGAGAAGTGGGTGTGGGTGTGGGTGTGGGTAGGGGTGTGGGTGTGGGTGTGGGTGTGGGTGGGGGTGTGGGTGGGGGTGTGATGAGGGGGTGGAGGAGCCAGGAGCCTGCACGGGAACCAGGCAGGGAAGGCCCTCCTATAGGGCAGAGGAGTGAGGGTGAGGGGAGAAGACTGGGCCCCCGCCACCCCCATGCCCGCTGGTGTTATCCCCCGTCACCCTCCGGCCTGCAGAGCCCTCACCGAACCCCGTACCAGACCCTGGGGCAGGCGGAGGCCGATCCGGGGAGAGGGTGGGCCGGTCTGAGGTCACTCGTAGGAGCCTGCTCTGACCCCCGGCAGAGAGCAGAGCAGGGGGTGGCCCTCGGGCCCAGCCTGAGCAGGGGCTGGCCTGGGCAGCCCCGAGGGGGACGCAGGGGCTCTTACAGGACACCGAGGTCTTCTGGGGCCTCCACTGCCCGCAGGGCAGGTGCCAGGGCAAAGCGGGCAGCCCGGGAAGGCCTGTGGGGTCCGTGCCAGCGGTGTGTGCCGGTGCCGGGCCCCCACAGCCCTTCTCACTGTGCCTCCTAAGTGGGGGGCCTCCCAGCTCTGCTCGGACGCTTCGCAGTTAAGGGAGATGTCACCTCAGACCCAGGGGGGAACGGAGTCGCCCTCCATGGAGCCTTTTCTTCTTCGCAGCAGTATGTCTGCTCATTGCGTCCCTCCCGTCCTCAGCACCACCACTGACGGCAAGACGTGGCCGAGAGGGAGGAGCTGACGTTTCTAAAATCGCTGTGGTTCTTGCAAATTTTCCTCGTTCTTTTAATAGTTCTGACTTTAAACGACGCGTTCTTGGGAAGACGCTCGGGACCTGGTTCTGAGAAGCCCTTCGTACCGGATCTGTGTTGTCGTTTTCTCGGGTTTTCGTTCACCGATGAAGTGTCTTTGGACGAACTTTTTAAAAGGATGATTCATTTGGGGTCTGTCCGGGAGAGGGGCATCTCCCTGGTCCTTGTCCCCAAATTCCCCGCAGAGCGCCCTCCCAGCGCCGCTGCCCCGGCCCTGGCACAGCCGTCTTTTCAGATGGACCCGGGCTCCGAGGGGCAGGGGTGACCCAGCACATCCAGGGCCCCGGCGGGGGTCTGAGCTCAGCCAGCCGTGTGGCGGGGCCTGCCCTTCACGCCTCGGGGACGGGTGGGGAAGTGGGAAGCTCAGGGGCCGCCGGACAAGCCCGGTGCTGTGGGGGGGCAGTCCCTCAGGGCAGAGAGGCCCAGCCCCCAGATCTGGATGTGAAAATGCCGAGGCCCGGATACACCGTGTACTTGGCTAAAAATACGTTTGTGTGTGATTCTGTGAGTAATACCTGAACACATTCTCATGGAAAAAACCCCAAACAGCCTGGAGCCTGAGTAAGAAAGGGCATTCCCCTGTGCCCCCCCCCCCCCCACGCCCTGTGGGAGCCTCTCCTCACACTGAGGTCTGCCATCCAGGCCTGGGGGGGTGTGAGGAAACTCCGGGCCTGCAGGCTCTGGCCCTGGGTGGGGGGTGCGGGGTGCAGGGCGGGCTCCCCATACAGACACCGCCTCTCATCTCCCAAATCCTCACCCACACCGGCTGGCTCAGGCCGTTCCAGGCTCTGGGACAGAGCAGGCAGCCAGAGACCAAGCCCAGACAGCGCCGCCATTGAGCCTGGGAGGGGAACCTGGGAGAAAGTTCCGGAGGGAAGGGGGCCCGGGGGGCAGCGCGTCAGGGAAGGCCTGGCCAGACCTTGGGACAGGGGACAGAAATGAGGGGGCCCCTGAGGGCACCTGGGGAGGAGCGGCGAGGCCGGCCACACCGGTCATGGGAGATGGAACCGCCCGGCCCTGTGCCTCAGCCCTGTGGGGAGGTGGCATCGATTTGACTATTTATTTTAAAACAAACATATATATATAATTTTTTTAAAATATATTTTTCTTATTGATTTTTCACAGAGAGGAAGGGAGAGGGATAGAGAGTTAGGGACATTGATCTGCTGCCTCCTGCACATTCCCTACTGGGGATGTGCCCGCAACCAAGGTACATGCCCTTGACCAGAATCGAACCTGGGACCCTTGACATTCTATCCACTGAGCCAAACCGGTCAGGGCAGATTCTACTTTACAAAGAGGAAAGCAAGCTCAGAAGGACAGGGCTGAGCCAGGCAGCCCCTCACCCGACAGACACACGTCGGGGGCCATGCTCTCCCAGAGGTGGCTGGACGGGCCTGCGGCCGAGCACAGTAGAAAGGAACCAAGTGCTGGGCACCCAACCCCTCCGGCTTGGCTTTGCAGGGTCATCAGTCAAACCAGGAGAGTACCAGATGTTCCCGACCCCCCCCCCCCAAAGTGTTTGGTTTAGTCCCAAGGAAGGCTGCCTCCCACCCAGGTCAGGGGCACTGGGGACTGCCCCCCACTGTCCCTCCCGGAGCTGGTCCTCAGAGACCCCAGTCCATAGAGGGACTCAGATTTGGGGAGTGCAGGCCCCTCCCCTCCCACCCTGGGCCTGCCAGTGTCTGAATGAAGTCCGTTCACAATGACTCACTGCTGCCCGCAAGGCCCTGGGGAGCTGCGGGAAGGGGGTGACGCCGGCGGGACTGTGGAGAGGGGCCCTTTGTATGGGGGTCCTCCCTGCTCCCCTCGCCTACCTCAGACCCTCCAGCCACTGTCTGCGGACAGACACCGGACAGCGCCGGGGGGAAGGGCGGGTCAGCCTCACAGAGGCTCTGGGGTTCAGGGACGGGAAGTGGCTGCACCAGGTGACACTGCAGGTCGGCCAGGCCTTTCCCGCTGCATCACTTCCCCTCCCACAGCCCAGGCTGCCCTGCCTTTGCCAGGCGGGGAGACAGGCGCCATGCTGACCCCCCTCCTCACCAGGAGGCCCTGCCGTCTGAGCAGCCAGGATCCTTGGGCCTGGGCCATCCTGGCAGACCTGAGTCCTGGGGCAGGCCTGGGGGTGGGGGGGAGGGCGCGGAGAGAGCTGCCCACAGCCAGGTGGCCTGAGGGGACAACAGAACCCCCGGAGGGCCCTGGCTGCGGGAAGGGGCTCAGCTCCTTGGGGGACGAGGTGGCTGCTGGGTCCCAGCCCGCAGGCTCGCAGGTGCTGGCAGCCGGGACAGCGTCGCGTATCATCGCTCCCTTCCCACCCCCCCACCCCTGCCTGACGCTTGGCCTGACACTTGGACGGCTTCCAGGTCCTCGGCTGAGGTGCCACTTCTCTCGTTCAAGGGCACCAGGTGGCAAAGAAAACATGGCACAGGACTGGAGAGAGGTGCCTGAGCTGGCTGGGGAGGGAGGGAGGACGGACGCTCCCTTGGTCTCCTGCAAAAAGTGACGCCTGGGGCAGGCTGGGCACAGGCTGCTTCCCTGCTCACCCTCTCCTCTCGAAGGCTCCTGAGCTGGGTGCCCCCCAGTCCTGTCCTGAGGGGCAGAGCCCCGCAGGGGAGGGGAGTGACTGCAGACTGTCCCGCATCCCCCTCTCCCACCCCCCAGCGGCCACTTTCCCAGGCACAGGCCACAGGCCCACGTCTCGCTGTGTCCCAGTCCAGGGCCTGCCAAGCCTTTGCTCACCAGCTGGCCAAGTAAGAGAGCAACTAGAGCCGGCCGGTGTGGCTCAGTAGCCGGGCTTCGACCTGTGAACCAGGGGGTCACGGTTCAATCCCGGTCAGGGCACATGCGGGTTGGGGGCTCGACCCCCAGCGTGGGGTGTGCGGGAGGCACCTGATGGAGAGAGGATTCCCTCGTCATTGATGTTCCTCTCCCTCTCTCTCTGAGATCAATACAAACATTAAAAACCAACGAGAAAACCGGGGGGAAAGCCGAGGGCTGGCCAGACGTGGGCTCCGCAGCCGAGCGGCTCTGAGGCCGGGCACACCTCCGATCAGTCTCGGTTTCACTCGCTGTGAAATGGGGAAGCAGCCGGCTCGCAGGCTGCGGGGGAGACGGGTGGCTGAGAAGGCTCTGCAGAGCGTGACGTGCTCCGAGGCCGGGACATCGGGCCTCGGCGGAAACCCTGGGGCTGAGCACTCGCGGGCAGGAGGCTGCCCGAGACAGGCAGGTGTCTGCCACCTGAGCGAGGGGTGGGCGCGGGCTGGCTCTGGCTCTGGCAGAGCGCCATGGCGAGGGCCAGCGGGCCCCACCCTCAGGACGGTTTCAAGCTGGCCCCTCCAATGGGGTGATGCTGGGCCAGAGCTGACCCCCGCGGTGCTGGCACTGCCCAGGGCATCCAGCAGGATCCCTCCAGACGCCTGAGGACGGAGGGCGGGTCTGGGAGCAGGAGGTGGGGTGTGGAGGTGCTGGCCCGCCCCCGGGAGCCGTGACCGGCTCTTCCCGCAGACCTCCCACCCTCCCCAGGCCCCTGGCTCACCGGGGACCTGACTCCAGCCCTGGCACTCCCCCACGTTCTGCTCAGGCCCCAGGGAGAAGGCAGGCAGTGGTCGCGCCCAGCCCCTCGCTGCCCACCCAGAAACCAGCTCCTCTCACGCCCCTCGCACACCGGAATCCCACGAGCCATCCGGGTTTCACCAGGGTTTGGCCTTAGCTGTGTGAATCCAAATAACAGTCACCATTTGCCGGGTGCTTCCCTGGGCCCGCAAGGCGCTAACAGTTTATTATCCGCACGTGAGCAAGCGCAGGGCACACCAGCTCGGCCCTTCGCCGCTGTCATTTCATTCGGTCCCCACAGCACCACAAGGGAGAGCAAGCTCGTCTCATCCGGGGAAACTGAGGCTCCGAGGGGCAACAAGCAGGCTCTCCAAGAATGCAAGGCCCGGATGTGGAGTCAGACTGGCTCCTGGAGGCCAGGGTCCCCGCCCCCACCCTACGTGTCATTGTTCTGAGTCCGTTCATCTGCAAAGTCGAAGCGGTGGCTGAGAGCGTTTCTAACTGCTTTTGGTCACAGACTCTCTGCTCAGTGGAGTCCACAGGGGGAACGGCCGTGTCTGATGGATACAGGCTCCACTGGAGCGAGCGTGGGAGTGGGCGGCCGGCTGCTCCGCCGAGGGCTCCCAGCCCTCCTGCGGGAGCACAGAGCTCGGTCCCGCCCTCACAGGTCCTCCAGGCAGGGGCTCTCCGAGCTCCTCAGCAGGGACAGCAGGCTCAGGGCCGAGACGCCGGGCACGTGGCCCGCGCAGACCTGCAGCATGCGGACCAGGCGCTGCGCCATGGAGACCCGGAAGCCTTCCACCTGCGGGGAGAGGGGGGCAGGTCAGAGTGGCCACACAGGCCTCCCGAGGGGCTGGGCTGGAGACGTGGGGACAGCGCAGGGCACCACCGCCCAGCACGGCCATGACCCTGTCCGCGGCCAGGACCCTGTCCACCGCCATGACCCTGCCCACGGCCAGGACCCTGTCCGCCGCCATGACCCTGCCCGCCGCCATGACCCTGTCCACGGCCAGGACCCTGCCCGCCGCCAGGACCCTGTCCGCCGCCATGACCCTGCCCGCCGCCAGGACCCTGCCCGCCGCCAGGACCCTGCCCGCCGCCAGGACCCTGCCCGCCGCCAGGACCCTGCCCGCCGCCAGGACCCTGTCCGCCGCCATGACCCTGCCCGCCGCCATGACCCTGCCCGCCGCCAGGACCCTGTCCGCCGCCATGACCCTGTCCACGGCCATGACCCTGTCCACCGCCATGACCCTGCCCACGGCCAGGACCCTCCCCGCCGCCAGGACCCTGTCCGCCGCCATGACCCTGTCCGCCGCCAGGACCCTGCCCGCCGCCATGACCCTGCCCGCCGCCATGACCCTGCCCGCCGCCAGGACCCTGCCCGCCGCCAGGACCCTGCCCGCCGCCATGACCCTGCCCGCCGCCATGACCCTGCCCGCCGCCAGGACCCTGCCCGCCGCCAGGACCCTGCCCGCCGCCAGGACCCTGCCCACGGCCAGGACCCAGTCCAGGGCGCACCTCTCCACGCCGCGTCCGCCATCTCAGCTCACAAGTGCCTCCAGCACCCCCGGGGAAGCCCTTCTCTGGCGGACAGGACAGTGTGCCGTCGCTCACTGCATCTGAGAGGAGGGCGGTGCCCGACTCCCTGTGCGCTCAGGAGCAGCACGGCCTGTGGCAGGGCTAGAACATCACTTCACTGGGGCATCCCACAGCCCCGCGCGGGCTTCCTCATGTGTAAAATGGGGTGATAGTTCTTGCCACACAAAGACTCAAACGATGGCGAGGCCCAAACGTGGTCATGCAGAGGCGCGTGCCCTGAGAGACCGCACGGCAGGGGGCTCCCCGGGGAAGCCAGGTCTGTTCCCAGCGGTCTGCGCTGGAAACAGACAGCAGGCCGCAGTCCTCAGTGCTCAGGCGCAGAACGGCCCAGGGCTGGCGTGGCCTGCCACCTACTGGCCACACACAGAATGGCACCACCCGCCGTAAGATCAGCACCACGTGCACCTGCCAACAGTCACAGATTCTGTAAAACTAGTGACGGCTCTGGCCCACACCCAGGATGCTCAGTTTCACGGAGAGGTTAGTAAAGTGAAAGTTCACAGGTCCCCTGAATTCTACTCTCAGGTCAGAGGGGTCCCCAGGCTCCAGAAGAACCCCTGGTCCCCGATACTGGGGATCCCTGAAGCAGCCCCCGGAGCGCTGACTGCCCGTCCCCGCACCAGACGCCCTCACCTCCAGGTCACAGAAGAGCAGGGGGCTCCGGTAGGCGCGGGCCAGCTTCAGCACGGTGTTCCGGTGCACGCTGCAGTGGCTGTCCCGCCCGGCTGCGAAGAAGCAGAGTGCCACGCTGTGAGCGCCCCCTGCCGGCGGCCAGAGGGACCCTGGGCAAAGCAGCCCTCTTCGGGGGATACACACACACACACACACACACACACACACACAATCCTGGCACCTTCTCTTCAGGGCTCTGAGATCAGGTTAGCAGACAAGGCGAAAGGGGCTCTGAAAACATGGCTTCTCGTCTATAAAGTGAGGATGGCAGCAGCCCCACTGAGTTACTATGGAGACTCGGTGAACTGATGTATAAGTGAACTGGCACTCATTTATTCACTAATGCTTTTTATTTTCATCAAAATTAGATTGAGATTTTTAGAGAGGGGGAGAGAGAGAAACGTTGATGTGAAAGCAAAATAGCCATTGGCTGCCCCCTGCATACCCCCTACTGAGGATTGAGCCCACGTGTGCCCCCATCCGGAATGGAACCTGGTGCACGGGATGACACCCAACCCACTGAGCCACACTGGCCAGGGCTACCAATGCTTTTGAAGATAAACCGTGCCAGGTGCTCCCCAAAAGGGGCTCCCAGTTCAGCTCAGACACACCATCCGTGCGGGGTGGGTGCCCGCAGGGACCAGATTGCAGGGCTGGTCAGGGAAGCCTTCCCAGGACGCGGAAAGGAGGTGTCAGCTAGACGGACGGGAAGAGGACCTGAGAGAAGCGCATGGCTCAGGAATAGGACTCTCCAGGTATGGACCTCAGCTCTCCCACTGTCCAGCTCTGGGGCCTGGGCAGGTTCCGCATCTCCTGACCAGGCTCCTCAGCTTCAACGAGAGCGAATACCCACCTCGAGAGCTGCTTGTGAGGATGACACAGAAGCACGTGCTCAGAGCGGTGTCTGGGCAGTGAGTGCTCAGGGGAGGGTAGCAGGCACTGTCCCCACTGCTGGGAAGAGCCCGGAGTCAGCAGGACTCGCTCAGAGCCACAGGCTGAACCAGAGCGGGAGTGTCAGAGGTGAGGCGGCAGGAAGGCAGAGGCCAGGGGAGTCTGGGTTTTACTCTAAAACCACTCGGCCATCCACGCAAGGATCTCGGCAGAACCACTCCGGAATGCCCTGCCCGGCTGTGCTCTTAGGAAGAACGACGGCCGGTCAGACTCCGAGGCCCGCTCCTCCCATCGGCCCGGCCTCAGCGAGGAGGACCCCGGCACAGGGCCCTCGGCGGGCGGGGCCACTTACCGCCCGTGACCAGGAAGCCCACCTTCCCCAGGAAGAAGGTGGTGTCCACGTGGCGCAGGGACTCCTCCACGTTCTGCAGGCTGGGAGGCCAGGCCGGGGCGAGAAAACAGACCTTACCACAGAGAAGGCAGTCTCCCCCCCTCCCCCACCCAGAGGCCGGAGACCACGGAGGAGGTGACAGGACTCTGCCCAGAGCATTGGAATCCTTCGTCCTTTCATTGTGTCAAACTCTTTTAATTACACCTCCGTCTGTGCCCCCAGGAGGGAGAGGGCGGACATCCTCTGCCTCCACCGGGCTGCCAGCACCACAGGGAGGCCGGGCCGGGCCGGGCCGGCCCCTCCTGCTGCCACGGCCACGGCCCCACTAGCCTGGGCTCCTGACCTCCCACAGGCCTTACTCGTCTTTCTTCTAAACACACTGTCCTTTTTACATGAACTCCTCGCCTGGAACATGGAGCTCACTCCGTCTGTACCTGCTAAGTCCGCCTCATCTGTCAGGTGTTGCCTCCACCAGAAAGCCCACCCTGACTAAGTCCTGAGCGGCAGAGGCCTGTGTGGGCCCTCACACGTGTGCGGAAGTCCCGCCTCCTCCTGCAACGGGCTAGGAGCACACTGAGGCCAGGGGTCTGTTTCTTTCATCTCTGTGCCTGCTGTCAGGGACAGAGTGAACCTCAGGGCGCATTAGTTAAATGGCAGGGGACCCTGCCAGGATTCATCAGTATCTCCAAACATCTCGCACGGGCCACTGCTCCCCCTCCTCCCGCTCCAGGTTAACCCCAGGCAGCCTCTCCCTCCCTCCTCTCCTTCCCATCACAAGTGAGGTCATGCCCCAGCACACCCCTAAGCCAGGGCCACCTGAGCCCCCACAGCCCCACCGCCCGGCTCTCACCTGTATTTGCTGTGAAGGTTGATCACAAACACAATCAGGTCAATCCGGGGGCGATTCACATCGGAGGGCAAAGGGAGGGAATGCGCCAAGTGGCTGAAAAACAAGAAAGGTCAGGACCAAAGATACATGCACCGACATTTCACGTGCTGTCAGAGGTGCCTGACCTCTTCACCTGATGTCCTTCTGGGCAAGGCTCCTCAGGGGAGCGGAGGGGCAGGACAGGGCTGCTCCCACCCACATTACCTTCTCCTGACGCCTCTGGCAGAAGGGAGTTCTGTTTAATAGCCACCTTGGTAAGAGGGAGCTTTGGGTAGAAGATGGCAAGGGCTAGCTAGCTGCACTGCATGCTGGGCGGGAGGCCAGGCTCAGAGGCGGGTGCTGAACTGTGAAGATTAGGGGCTGAGACTGGACTCCTTTGGAGGGCGACGGAAGGGGGTTCAAATCTCAGTTCTGCAAATTACCAGCTGTGTGCCCTTGGACAAATCACCTCATCATTCTCCTGGACTTGGGCCCTGGCTGTCAGATACCTTCCTGAAGGTTTTTGGTTTTTTTTGTTTTTAATATATTTTATTGATTTTGTACAGAAAGGAAGGGAGAGAGATAGAGAGTTAGAAACATCGATGAGAGAGAGTCATCGATCAGCTGCCTCTTGCACGCCCCCTTCTGGGGATATGCCCGCAACCAAGGTACATGCCCTTGACCGGAATCAAACCCAGACCCTTCAGTCCCCAAGCCGACACTCTATCCATTGAGCCAAACCGGTTTCAGCCCTCCTGAAGGTTTTTATTGGACCTTCTATTTCTGCCCATTTCCATGTATGCCTACCACCCAGCTCCTCCCATCCTCCACCTTATAATTCAGGAAACATCAAAAAGGACAGCCCAGCCGGTCTGGCTCAGTGGTTGACCATGGTCACCTGAACCAGGAAGTCACAGTTCAATTTCTGGTAAAGGGCACACACCTGGGTTGCCGGCTTGATCCCAGTAGGGGGCATGTAGGAGGCAGCCAATTGATGGTTCTTTCTCATCGTTGATATTTCTTTCTCTCTCTCTCTCTCTCTCTCTCTCTCTCTCTCTCTCTCTCTCCCTCCCTCCCTCCCTCCCTCCCTCCCTCCCTCTCTTTTCCTCTCTGAAATCAATAAAAATATATTTAAAAAACAAACAAAAACACCACACACTCCTAAAAGTCCAGTTACCCAGAAATTACTATTAACTAACATTAGAGCATTTTTCCAAACATATCTTCATGTACACAACATACTATACACTTTCAGATACTAGAATAGATATAATCTAAAAATAGGTCCTGATCAGTTTGACTCAGTGGATAGAGCTCTCTGTCCCTCTCTTTTCCTCTCTGTAAAAAATCAAATATATATATATATATATATATATATATATATATATATATATATATATATAAAAATAAAAGACAGTGGGGCCAAAACCGGTTTGGCTCAGTGTCGGCCTGCGGACTGAAAGGTCCCGGGTTCGATTCTGGTCAAGGGCAATACCTTGGTTGCGGGCACATCCCTAGTAGGGGGTGTGCAAGAGGCAGCTGATCGATGATTCTCTCTCATCGATAATTCTAACTCTCTCTCTGCCTTCCTCTCTATAAAAAAATCAATAAAAATATATGTATTTTAAAAAGACACTGGGGAGTCACCAGTGAACAAAAGTCAAAGCCCCTGCCCTCCAGGGACTGGCCCTGGGGGCCATGCCGGGTAGACTGGAAACAAGTAAACGAACAGCGACCAGGGAAGTTTCTTACGGTGCCAAGTGTTAGAGGAAGAGAACAAGAGCGTGGGCGGGAGTGATGGAGGAGGGTACCTTAGCCAGGGCTCCACCAGGTGCTGCGGGCCAGCGAGAATGGTTGAGGGGCTGGCCTCCCCGCTCCCCCTGGGCCGCCTCTCGGGCGGCTCCTGGGCTCTCCTTCCCGCCCAGCCAGCGTTCAGACCACAGCCGAGCGATCGGACACCCGTCTCCGCTACTTACACCTTCAGCGAGGAGGCGCAGTCCTCCTTGAGCATCGAGTCGGCCAGCTGCTGCAGAAGAGCATCCTCCTTGCCCACCAGCTGCCCAGAGAGAGAAGGGGGCGATGTCCCTCTGAGGACATGGGGATCCGGGCACCGCCCCACGGCGGCCAGCACCCCCAGGATGCTGGCTCCTGCGCACAGGGCGCCATTCGCCGAAAGAAGACTCCGCCAGGCACCGGCTGAGCGCCTGAGGTCTACCCCCTCTCCCGGTCTCCCCGCGCGGCACTTGCTACATTGCGGACCCTCCGCTGACAGCCCGGCCACTCCGGGAGCCGGACTCAGACTCACCCCCGGCTTGGAACTCAGCCTCCGGACCAGAAGCCAATCAGAAGCCAGGAAAAAACCCGCCGCGCGCCTATTGGCTGGGCGTCCTTCAGCCTCAGAGAGCGGCTATTCTGATTGGGGAAGAATATGGCTATCCCGCCCACCACCTCTTCCGGAACAGCGCGCGCCGGCCCGCCGAAGAGCGCGGCAAACGGGCCGCTGAGGCACAGCCAGGGAGGGGAGGGGAGGGGAGAGGAGGCCCCGGGGAAGCGGGCGGCTGGCGCCTACCAAGATGGTGGCCGCGTTCAGGCCAGGCAGCTGGTCCTGCGGCCGCAACACCGACATCCCAGCCGCTGGCTGAGCCGCCGCTCCGCGCCTCACTTTCAACCCCCGCTGTGGGCCCGCCCTAGTGCTCCCGAGCGCACGTGACCCTCCCTAGGCGGGGTTTTCCGTCGCGACGCCCCTTAAAGGAACCGCACCCTCCTTTTGGGAGCTCCAGACTCTGAAGGTGCTGTCCATGGTGCAGGCCTTCTGTTTCTCGCCTCGGAGAAAGAAGGTGTGCAGTGATCCGGCCCGTTCATTTATGCGCAGTCACCGACCTGGCAGCTGCTCAGAACAAAACCGTGGGGTCGTTCTGGCTCCTCTTCGCCCCAACCCACAGCCAGTCCTTAATTGAGCAAGCCCCTGGAGTCTCATTTTAAAATGGATCCAGAAGTTGACCGCTTCTCATCGCCTGGCCTACTACCTCCACTACCACCAGGCAAGCCACGGCCTTTGCCTACTGGGCCTGTTATAACAGCCTTCTCACTGGCTCCCCGTTTGCAGCCGGGTCCCCAGGGCCCCAGGCTGCTCTCCACACAGCAATCAGAGTCAACTTTTACCGCAGAAATTAGAATAGGCCACATCTCTCATCAAAACCCACCAGGACTGCCCATCTCACAGTACATGGCACTCACCGTCACAGGCTTGGAGGCTCCGCGTGTTCTGGCCCCAGCCTCATCTGCTGCTCATCTCCCTGACCTGTCTTCAGCTCCTCTCTGTCACAGGGGCCATCAGGCTGTTTCTCAAATGCTCAGAGTGCCCTCTTACCTCAGGACCTGTGCCCGTGTCCCCTCTGGCTGAAATGCTCTTCTCTCAGGCAGTCACATTGCTTGTGTCCTCACTTATTCGTGTTTCCATGCAGTGTCACCTTATCAGCGGGTCTTTCTTTCTTTTTTTTTTTAATGAATTTTTATTGATTTTTTACAGAGAGGAAGGGAGAGAGATAGAGAGCTAGAAACGTCGATGAGAGAGAAACATCGACCAGCTGCCTCTTGCACACCCCCTACCGGGGATGTGCCCACAACCAACAAACATGTCCTTGACCGGAATCGGACCTGGGACCTTTCAGTCCGCAGACCGATGCTCTACCGCTGAGCCAAACCGGTTTCGGCTAGCGGTGTCTTTCTTAACTACCACTCGCTAATAGCGAGTCCCACGCCCTGGTCGGGTTGCCGGGTTGGTTAGAGCATCTTCTGAATAAGCCACGGTTGTGGGTTCGATCCCCAGTCAGGGCACATACAAGAGTCAACCAGTGAAGGCATAAATAAGCGGAACAACAAACTGCTCACTCGCTCACTCTCTCTTCCTGTCTCTAAAATCAATTTTGACTAAATACAATAAAATAGCAAGCAAGCCCCTCCATACGCCCTATCTACCCTTTTCTGCTCTCTTTTCTTAATAGCTCTAATCCCCACTTAATACATCATCAAAAACTGTGCAGCCTCAGATTTTACCATACTTACAAACTAATAAACCGCTCACTACGCTTTGGTCATGGCCTTATGTCCCCGTGGATCCTGGCAGAAGCCATGCGGTTCCTTAAGAGACAAAGGACTGTCTTACTCGGTAGAAGCAATAGCCAGGGCTTTGTGCTTGTGTCAGTTCCCACGTTCTGCAGCCCCACAAGGACCCGTCATGGCTGCCTGTGCACCTGGGGGTGACATACAGGACCTGAGGGTCGCTGCTTTTACAGTGAGTGGGAGGCCTGCTCTTTCCCCCAGGAGGGCGGGGTTCCCTCATTCCTCAAGGTTGCCGGTTGCAAACAGCCCTGAGAGACGGCCAGGGGTGAAGAGAGAAGCACGTTGTGGTACACTGATCCGTGCCACAGCGATGAGGGCAGAAGCACTGTGCCGAGCGCCAAGCCAGACACCAAAGAGTGTATGCCGTGTGACCCCATGGAGATGGAATTCCAGGACAGGCAAACCAATCTATGGTGATAGAAGTCAGATCAGCGCGTGCCTGTGGGAAGGAGGTATTGCCTCACAAAGGCAGGCGGGAGCTGCCTACGGTGATGGAAGCATGCCAGACATTGATCTGGTGGTGGTTGCACAAGTGCGTGCATTTAAGATTTGCATTTAAAAATTCATCACTAAAGCCGAAACCGGTTTGGCTCAGTGGATAGAGCGTTGGTCTGCGGACTGAAAGGTCCCGGGTCGATTCTGGTCAAGGGCATGTACCTTGGTTGCGGTCACATCCTCAGTAGGGGGTGTGCAGGAGGCAGCTGGTCGATGGTTCTCTCTCATCGTTTCTAGCTCTCTATCCTTCTCCCTTCCTCTCTGTAAAAAATCAATAATATATAAATATTTTTAAAAATCACCCCTGAAGATTTACATTTTTTTGCCCTGGCTAGTATGGCTCAGTGGTTAGATTGTCAGGCCTGTGGACCGAAGGATCTTGGTTTGGGTCCCAGTCAAGGGCACTGGGGTGAGTGCAGGAAGCAACCAATTGATGAGTCTCTTTTACATTGATGCGGTTTTTTCCCCTCTCTCTCCGCCCCCTCCCTTCCTCTCTCTCTAAAAGTCAATGGAAAAATATCCTTGGATGAGGATTTACAATAAAATAAAATGAAGATTTGTATTTTCCTGGATGCACCCTAAATGTCAATGAAAATCTCTCTATGAAGTCCGATTCACCTTCTTTGCCCCACGGATGCTGGCGAGGACCCCACGCTTGCAGAGCCCAGATCTTTCAGAGCTGGCAGGGTGTGTATGGGGTGGGGATCAAAGTCAGCTCACCCATAGCCTTTCCCACCAGCCTCCCCTCACCGGCTGCACTGCTGTGTCCCCACCCACTTGCCAGGACCCAGTCTCTCCCTATTTTCAAAGGGCAAGCCTCCGGACCCTGCCAGTTATCGCAGTCGGGATCCCCTCCTCTCCAGACCTCCAGCTGGAGGGCCCAGCGGCCTGCTGGGTGGCTCCCACTCCTGTCCGGGTCCCCCCAAACCCGCCCTGCCTGTCATCTCTGAACCCCCTGCACAGTGGGAGGGAGCCAGAAAAGGCTAGTTGCCTGGGTAACGGAGGATAAAGCCCTTGCTCTGCTAGGCTGCTGATTGGCCGAGATAGGTCCCGCCTCCTGCCATCCTGAGGTTTGGGGCCAGAAGGAAGGGTCTCCGATGGGCAGGGAGAGGTACCAGGGTGCCCAGCCAGTCCAGGACTGTCCCTTGCTGGCCTCCCCCTCCCCTGACCCCCAAGCCCTGCGCCTGGGAAGCTCTGCCTCCCAGGGGGGACATTGGCCCGTCCTTCCTCTGCCTCCAGCACCCAGGATGGCCGCAGCCGGCAGTGACTGTGGGGACAGCAGCCGTGACTAAGTCCACTGGCCGGTGCCGAGCCGCTGAGCCGAGCTAAGGTGCTGTGCTGCGCGCAGAGCCCCTGGAACAGGCATCTGCAGGGCGAGGTGGGTCTTGGGCACGCGGGGGGGCGGGGCGAGGCGCCCCGGGATGTCTGTGGCTCCGGAGGCAGGGAGAGGGGCCCTGCAGCCTCACACTGCTCTGTGCGAACCGTGGCTGGAATGTTTCTGGAACATTCCTTCTAGATCCTCTGACAACCCCCCCCCGCCCCCGCCCCTGTGCATGGGGAACCCTGAGGTCCAGAGAGGGCGAGGAGTGGCCCAAGGTCACAGAGGAGGCCTGTGCGTGTTCTGCTTCGGCTAGGCCAGCCCCCGAGAGCCGGGCGCAGGGCCGGGTGCCCGGGGTTCTGTTCCGAGGGCTGGAGAGGTTGGGGGACCCTGGGCTCTGCTTCATGGGAATGCCTTCTGCCCTGCGGGGCCCCCTGCTCATGTTTACGCTGAAAGGAGTCTGGGGTCCTGGCTGGGGCCAGGGGAGGGGGCACCAACCACCTTGGTTTTAGGCAGGCTGGTTCAGAGCAGCCTGTCTGCTTGGGGACCCCTGCCCCACCTCCCCCCACCCAGGCAGCACCAGGCAGCTCTGAACTTCCTCTGGAGTTCCAGCAAGGCACCGGGAAAGGAGGGCACCGCTGGCCTGACTCCGCGCCATCCAGGCTCTCTTCGCCTGACTGCTCCGTGAGCAGGGCACCAGGGAAGCGTGGGGCCAGGCCTGCGCTCCAGACAGCCAGCGGGGACCTGGGGCGGGGACGCAGGACAGGCACGCAGCACCTCCCTTCTCTGGGCCACAGCCCCCCTCCCAGACCCACCTGCAAGCAGCATGCAGGAGGCCCTGGAGCAGAGAGAGTCCCACTCAGCCTGCCTGGAGGCCATCCATCCCGCCCTCTCCCCTCCCCGCAGGCCAGGGGGGCCTCTGCTCCTGTCTTTCCTGCCCAGGAGGACTCAGACCTCAGGACATCACCGGGTTTGGGGTCTGGCTGTCGCCTCCCAGTTGGGTAACCCAGGCCCAGTGCGTGAACCTCTCTGGGCCCCGTTCTGAGTGTGGACAGCCACCCAGCCCATCGGCCTTTCCAATGGCATCTCCCTTCCCTGCGGGCGGCAGGCAGAGGGCTCCTCCACCCGCCCCTCCTCACAGCTTAGGGAGGGTTTGGGGGGGTCACATGGTCCTGCTTTGCCCCGTTTCTGGAGATGATGTGTGATCTGGCTTTGGAAGTATGAATTGGAGTTTGCCAGGTGGACATGAATGAGAGGCCATTGCGGGCGGGGGGTGGGGGGAAAAAGGCTGGGGACATGCAGGTGCGGAGGTCTGAGAGCAGATCCACAGGAGGCGTGGGGGGGGGGGGAGGCGGGGAGGCTGGCAGAGAGCGATGTGAGCGCCTCGGGACCATTCTTACCGTCTGGGCATCTGTAACGTGGGTTTGCCCGGCTCCCCACACGGCTACCCCCCTGCCCTGCCCTGGTCCACTGGGAATGACAATCCGGTAGCCACTCCTCAGGGAGTGCTGGTCCCTTGCCGGCAGCCTGGTGCTCGGTGCACTCAGGCACTGTCTCCTTAACCATTCACACTGACCTCGGGAATGCGGCCTACTTTGATTCCCATTCTGCAGGAAAGGAAACTGAGGCTCAGAGAATAAGAACAGACTTACTATGTAACACTTATGTGCCAGGCCCTGGCTCTAAACATTCCATGTAAATTAATTCGTTTAAAGGGTCACAATTGCCCTATGACCTTAGGCATTATCTTTGTTCCCATTTTACAGATGTGGAAACCAAGGCCCACGGTGTTTGCCTGCACCCATACTCTCCTAACGATGAGATTGGGCTTGGGCCTGAATTCCGGAGCCTCTGTGGCCCCTGTGAATTCAACCAGGTCCCCTGGGGGTGGGTGCTTTTCCACCCCACTTTTACCAGCCACACCTGCCAGGATGGTGCGGGCCGGGGACCGGCCGTCTGGGAGGGACGGACGGGCAGCGGCAGCTCCTGGGACTAACGGGGCCGGGCTGTTAGGGCAGCTGAGAGGAGGCATCTCCCACGCGGTCCCTTATGAGAGCTCTGGGGGGCAGTCACCTCCGTGGACCCCACGAGGCTCTCTTAGGGTCCTCTTCCTCGGGGAGGACTGAGGCCCAGCGTGGGCAGGCGCCTCGCCCGAGGCCATGTGCCCGAGAGGCTGAGCCGGAGCCACAGCCCCCCTCACGGTGAGTGGGAGCCCGGGGGGCCCCTGTGATGGGGCAGCTCTGCTCAGTCAGGGAGCCGGTCCCGACCAGATGCTGCCCCCACCCTCCTGGGCCTCAGTCTATGGAGTGGCTCTCGGGCCTGGCTCTGTGGCCTCTGTGACCTCTGACGGGCGGGCAGGACCAGGTCGCTCCGGCCCTCACCCCCCGTGTCCCACAGCCGGCCGCCGCGATGCCGCACTTCCTGGACTGGTTCGTGCCCCTGTACCTGGTCATCTCCGTCCTCGTCCTGGCCGGCTTCGGCGCCTGCATCTACTACTTCGAGCCGGGCCTGCAGGAGGCGCACAAGTGGCGGATGCAGCGCCCCGCGGTGGACCGGGACCTCCGTAAGACGCTGATGGTCCGCGACAACCTGGCCTTCGGGGGCCCAGAGGCCTGAGCCGCGGGCACCGCCCAGCCCGCCCAGCCTGGAGGCTGTGGGAAGATGGGGTGTGGGTGCCTTGAGGTGTCACTGCTGCTGGCCCAGGGCTTGCCCCCCACCTCCAGCTCGCTCCCCTGCCCGCCTTCTCCAGCTCTGGGGACACCCCCGACGGCCCCCCAGTGCCTTTTGCTGCCAGCACTCCTGCCCTCCCTCCACCTGAGCCTCCTGGTCTCCCATTTCCCACCGAGTCCCCGGTTACCCCAGATGGCACCCACCCACAGCATCCGGGCAGGCTGCCAAGCTCGCCCAGGGGCAAGGCCCGTCTGGAGGGAGGTCAGCTCGGTCCAGCCCAGCCCACCCCTCTGGACTGAGACTTGGCATTGGTGTGTGGAGGGGCACGAGGGGGCAAGACCATAGGGGAAGGAGGGTGAGTGTGTGTGTGTGTGTGTGTGTGTGTGAGAGAGAGAGAGAGAGAGAGAGAGAGAGAGAGAGAGAGAGGCTTTACAAAGTGGACAGACAGGTGGCGGGGAGGCACATGTGTATGTGAGAGGGAAGGTGGGAGGTGTGGGGAGGGGGTGGGCCCCGCGGGCAGTGTGGGGCCAGCAGCAGCTTCTCCCCCCCCCCCCCCCCGCTGGACTTCCAGGGCTGAGCCCAGGACCCCGAGCCAGGCCCCCAGCCCCACTCCACCCTGGAGGCCCCTCTCCTGGGAGCCTCATGCGGACCTCACTCTCCTCCTCGGGCTTCCGTCTCAGTTACTGCAATAAAAGACTTCGCGCCGTCTTTGCGGGCCTGTTTCCGTCCCTGGAGGTGGGGTCATGCCCGTCACCTCGCTGGGGGGGACTCAGATCAGGACGGACCTCCGCGGGGCAGAGCAGAACGTCTCACGGCGGCACCGGGACATTCCTGACCCGATCGCTCTCTGCCGGGGGTGGGGCTGGCCCGGCTGCAGGTGACGGACACCCGGGGTCTCCACCAGGAGCTCTTGCCCCCTCCCAGGAATCCCTGCGGTGGAGAACCCGCAGGATTATAAATTCAGGAGCAGAGAGAAACAAAACAAAACAAAACAAAACCCCAGCAGGGCCCCATGGTACACTGGCGGGGGGGGGGGGGGGGGGGAGGTTGTCCAGGGCTGGTGCAGTGGTCAGGGACCGAAGCGGCTCCCTCTGGCTGCTTCATTGCGCCGGGCAGTTGGCCTGATCCAGGGGCGTCCTCTACATCCCCAGCAGCGTGGGGTGGGGGTGGGGGTGGAAGAGGCTGCCCCCTCCATTGACAGACCCTCCCTGACAGGCCGCACCCCCTACTCCCCCTTATTTCCCACTGTCAACACTTAGGCACCTGCTAGTCCTAGCTGCCAGGGAGGCTGGGAAGTGTAGTCTTTAGCTGGGTGGCTACATGTCCATGGAAATGTGGGGACAGGTGAGACAGGGATTTGTCTGAGGCCACAGGGCAGCAGGCTGAGCGGGGGCTGGCTCCGCTGACCCCAGACCAGGGCCCATTCTCCCGCGTCCTCTAAGGAGCCGGGGAGGGCAGCGCTGCCTTCTCACCATGAGGGCCCTGCTGCTCTCCCTGGACAAAGCCAGGAGCTGTCCTACTGAGCAGCGGGCTGGGGTGCGGCCAGAGGGGCCTCTCAGGGGCACAGCTGGGTGTGTCCTCCAGTTCCCTGACCTGGGCACCTCTCTTGCCACATCCTGACCAGCCCCCTGCTGCCCTGAGCCTCCCAGCGGGATCTCCTCACCCTCCCACCCCAGTCCGCCCCCTCACTATTGCCCGGACTCCTGCAGGCACAGGAGACCAGACAGAAAGCAGCGGGAATAAAAGGGGTCGGTTCTGGGCTCCAGGCCGTCACCAGCTCCACCCTCTGTCCCACTCAGCGCCGCTTCCTTCTCAGAGGGACCGTCTCCTCGCAGCCTAAGGCGCCCGGCTGGCCCAGCTCACGCAGCCCTCAGCGCCTTGATGTCAGGGGACGGCACCTTGATTTCGTTCCTGCCAAAGCCCAGGGTGTGGACTCCCATGGGCCCCTCAGGAGCTCAGGGGATGGGGTGCCCGGATTGCCACGCAGCTCTGGTCCCCACCACTGTCACGTGGCCTGAGGCTTTAGGTAGCGGCTACTCCCTAAAGGAGGGAAGAGAGGCTGGTGGAAAACAAGAAGTTTTAGGTAAATGCCTGAAACCAACGTAATGATGTATGTCAATTGTAATTGAAAATAAGAAAATTATTTTTAAAAGAAAAGAAAACACCCAAGAATATTAGGACCCTGTTGCATGGAGGAGGAAACCAGCTCAGGGAGAAGCCACTGGGGTCCCCCCGGGGTTTCTGCCCCCCAGGGGGTGGGACTGGAAGTCTGAAGCAGAGGGAGGGTAGACAGGAACCCCCAAGTTTGGTGAGCTTGTGAGCTGGGCTCTAAGTGCAGGCTGCCAGGTCGGGGGTGGCAGAGGCAGGTGGGCAGGGAGTGGAAACTCTTTGGAGCACCTTCCAGATCACCCAGCTCAGAAATGGAGGGACCAGCCCAAACCGATTTTGCTCAGTGGACAGAGTGTCGGTCTGCAGACTGAAAGGTCCCAGGTCCGGTTCCGGTCAAGGGCATGTACCTTGGTTGTGGGCACAACCCCAGTGGGAGGTGTGCAGGAGGCAGCTGATCGATGTTTCTCTCTCATCGATGTTTCTAACTATCTCTCTCCCTTCTTCTCTGTGAAAAATCAATTAAAAAAATTTTTTTTAAAGTCTTGCCAAAAGCTACCCATCTGTGTAGAGACTAAGATTTAGAGAAACTTGCAGGCTTCCTGGGGGTCAAGCTATTGTGCAAGTTTTTAAAACGCCTTGGGTCCAGCCAGGGCACACGCCTGGGTTGTGGGCTCAATCCCTTGTAGGGGGCGTGCAGGAGGCAGCTGTCCAGTGATTCTCTCTCATCATTGATGTTTCCACCTCTCTCTGAAATCAATAAAAATATATTTTAAAATAATAATACAATGCCTTGGAGGTTTTACGAAGTCCCGGGAGCTGTGGGGATGGGGTGGGTGTGTCTGGGCGGGGCCCAGAGCAGGAGGACAGGAGGGGGAGGTGCAGGTCCCTGCCTAGGAATGGCCGCAATGTTCGGACTCTGGCCTGTGGGGTGGCACAGGCTGGCCATTGTTCCGCCCCCTCGGCTCTCCGCTCTGAGAGACCAGCTCTGGAGCAGGCAGAGGCCGCAGTCTCACTCAGAAGGCCGTCCAATGTCTGTCGGCACCCTACAGAGAACCGGGGCGGGGAAGACCCCTCAGCACCACCCGTCACGGGGGAGGGGCGCAGAATTCGGACCCTGGAGACCGGCGTCCAGCAACTGGTTCACTGTGGGAACCTTGGCAAGCCCATGCCCCTCTCTGTCCTCAGCTGTGAACATCTGGAATCGATCCTGAAGTCACAGGAAATCGTGAGGATAAATAAAAAAGGACATCAGAATTGCAAGGCAACAGTTTTAATGGCTAACATGGCCTGAGCTCATTGCACCCCTCACCGCACTCTTACCCCCATGGAGTGGGTCACAGTGCTGCTCACCCAATACTGCTGGCTCCTCGGTGCTCACACTCGGCAGGGATACTCCTCCTCCTGTTGGGTGGGGCCATGAGGCCAGTTCTCGCCAGCAAGTTGTGATCAGAAGTGAATCCAGGCCAAAGCACCCGGTAGCTAGTGCAGGATTCAGCACGCTCCCTCCCCTCCGCCACAATGCCCAGCGGCTCCTGGCGTGGCTGCCCGGCCCCAGGACGAAGATGACGCGGAGCAGAGTCTCAGCTGACCCAAACCACCACGCACCCGAGGCACGAATGAGGAATAAACCTTAGTTGTTAAAAGCTACTGGGATTTTGGAATTGTTTGTTACTGCAGCATAATTTAACCCATCCTGACTGATTCAATCCTCATTTCACAGATGGAGGAACTGGAGCTCAGAGGGACTGTGACTTGTTCAGAACCACACAGCTGTAGTAAACCTGTGCCACTTGTCCGGGAGGCCACCACAGTGACTTTTTTTGCTTAGGCGGTCTGCCCTCCGAGGCCACTTCCAGGCATGTCAGTCTTTCCTTGTGGGGGAAAGAAGGCTGTGTACACGAAGTAATTGGCACTTTGGGCCTCTAGAGAGCAGCAGAACCCAGGTTTGTAATTGCTGTGCTGGGCAGGTGCTGTCCTCCAGGCCTCGGCGCTGAAGAGAGGGCCAGGCAGGTGGGGGCGGGGCGCCAGTGTGTGTGTGTTGGGAGCGGGAGGGGGGGTACAGAGATGAATGACACTCATTCCTTGCTCTCGAGGTCTAACAGCCTGGCAGCGAGCGAGATGAAGGAATTCGAGTTAAAGCTAGAGGAGGCCACATGAGGACCTCTGGTCCCTGTTTGAAAAGGCAACTGAGGCCCAGCAGGGGGATCTGACAGAAGCTGCAGAACCAACTGTTGGCCAAAGTGGGGAGAGGCTTTCTGCACCTCTCCAGTCTCCCTTACCCTCCCACCCGGCCGCCCCTCCCTCAGACCCTCGGTTCCTCCTTGAGTCCGGCTGGCCGCAGGCCTCAAAGCAAAGAGGGAAGGGGGTTAGAACTCCAGGCGGCTCCCCTCCCCCACCCACTGGCCAGCCAGCAGGTTGCCCTGGTAACAAGCACACAGGCAAGTTTGAAAACCTTTAGCTCCGGAGGGAGGGAGCGGATGAGGGAAGGCCCCAGGTCCAGAGAGTCACCATTCATTCATTTATGGATTCATGGATTCCACAGACACGGACTGAGGCGGATTCTGCCAGGCCCCGGGGCCCCGTGAAGAATGAACCCAGGCCCTTCAGAACCTTACTGTGCCACAAGACAGCCACTGCACAAAATTAAATAAACCGCTCCCTCCTCCCCGCCGTCGCCACCTTGTAAGTGCTCAGCAGCCACCATGGCCAGCGCCTCCGGCATGGGACGGCACGGGCATAGAATATTCCCATTATCACCGAACGTTCCATTGGCCGGTGTGGCCCAGCAGCGGCCTCGCCGAGGGAGCAGTGCCCTGGGGACAGTGACCGCACAGCGCGGTGTGGGCCATGATGTCTCGCTGGCACCGAGCAGGTGACAGGCCCTGAGCTGAGATGGAGGGAGAACACAGCCCGGGCCCCGGCGCAGGGTGAGTCTGGGAGCCGGGCTGGGCCCTGGGGTCCGAGTTTCCGGAAGAGCTCCTCCCCAGCCTGGCGCTTCGTAAGGGCAGCTGCGATCATCGCCGCCTTTATCTTCACGATGTGTGGTCGGGGCAAAAGAGGGCGCCGGCCCACAATGCCGAGCCAGGCTGGGTGGTCCTGTGGGCCCCACAGGCCAGGGCTGTGCTGTGCTCCGGGCCTCAGGGCCTCAGGGCCGGGGCTCAGGGAACAGCCCGTCCGTGGCCTCCGGGAGCTCGAGGAAAGGCCTCAGCTGGCGGGCAAGGTGGCCCGAGGGTGACAGAACTAGGGATGTGGGGGCGATGCTGAGGGCAAGCAGAAGCGAGGTTGGCACTGTGACCACGACACAGGATGAGTGTGGCCATGTCTGAAGTGTCCCCCTTTCTTTCTGGAGACACCTCTCCAGGCGTCAGAGTCTGTGGGGAGGGCAGGCGGCAGGCGCGGAGCCCCGGTGGCCCTGACCCCGGCGCCCAGCCTGACTGTGAGGAGCCTCCAAGGCCCTCGGGGATTCCAGAGCCATTCCCCGCCCACTCCTGAGCAGCCAGCCTCCCCCTGCCCCAGCCCGGCCCAGCGGGGTGTGGCTGCTGGGACAGGTCAGAGAGGGCTGCGCCTCGGCCTGGAGACTGAGGGGACCACAGGGACAAGGCCCCTGAGCGTGTTGCCATGGCCACACTCGGGGCACAGAGGAGGTGAGGGGCCTGCACCAGCCTCAACTTCCCAGACCAAAGACTGCAGACCTTCTTGTTCTCTGAGCAAGGTGGGTGGGTGTTTTGTGTGCAGGGGGAGGGATAGGACCAAAGGACAATGTAGCCGGGGAGGGGGGAGGGGGGGGGAAGGAGTTGTGTCTATAAATCCTGGCCTGGCCTGTGAGTGTGCACGCTGAGGGCAGATGTTTATGGTGCAGGGTACATGCTTGTGCCCCGTACGTGTGGTGGTGAATAAGGGCAGGAGGGCAGGGCTGCAGGGCAATGTCAGGCAGGGGGTGATGGACGTCGGCAGAGGGATGAAGGGTGAGGGCGGGCGAAGGCCCGGCTCCAGACCTTGGGGGCCTGGCTACAGCAGCCCCCTCTCCTAGCGCCCTCCCGCTGGCCCTGGCCTGGCCCCGTTCCAGAAGGAGGGGCTCTCATCCACGTAGACACCATCTGGAGCCCCTCCCCCACCTCTTCTCTCCCCTACTTCCCACCTGCAGGCAGTCCCGTGGCTTCTCCCGCGTTACCCAACTTCTCTGCCCCACTGCCAGCCCACAGTGTTTCCGAGTGTCTCTGCCGATCCCCTCGCCTTCACTCTGCCCCTCCGTGTCCCCCTCCATGTCACACTGCCCCGGGGTGACGGTCCCACCTGCAGACCCGGCGGTCAGCTCCCAGGCCCTGAGCACCGCCGTGGCCTGGCCTGGCACCCGCAGCCCGCCCGCCCTTCCCGGATGGTCCAGACCCCAGGGGGGCTTTTCTAGATGCCACTCCTCTTCAGGCCTGCTGTGCCCACGCCCCAC
Source organism: Pipistrellus kuhlii (assembly GCF_014108245.1). Lineage (NCBI taxonomy): Eukaryota > Metazoa > Chordata > Mammalia > Chiroptera > Vespertilionidae > Pipistrellus > Pipistrellus kuhlii. The sequence continues at coordinate 200,281 of NW_023425586.1, forward strand.
CCAGGCCCTGCCTCCCTGCCCTGACCCCAACGCACAGCTCTAGCACGGCCCTGCCTCTCCTCGGCCTGCGGGCCCCCTGGGGGCGGGGGCGGGCTGGCTCACTGCTCCTCCTGCGAGCACCTGTCACTTCTCCACCGAGGCCCCTTCCCCAGGTCCTCCTCAGCCAGGCTCCAGCGGCAGGCCAGCCCAGGGCTCTTTCCGGGTTCGGGACAGGAGCCCCAGATGCAGACCCTGTTCCCGAGTGAATGCTCACCCCTCAGCCCCCCCACCCGGACACCTGACTCCTATTTGGCTGCCGTGGTGGGAACCCAGAGCCCGCTGGCACCTTCTAGAAGAGGCAGAGGTTCATTGCCCTTCTCCAGAGTCCCTGAACATGGTGTGTGGCCTCCACAGAGCTGTCCGTCGGGAGAGGGGACACGGCCCGGCCAGCGTGGCTCAGGAGTTGAGCACTGACCTACGAACCAGGTCTGGGTTCAATCCCCAGTCAGGGCACACGCCTGGATTATGGGCTCAAGTAGGAGGCAGCTAACTGATGATTCGCTCTCATCATTGATGTTTCTCTCTCTCACTCTCCCTTCTCTCTGAAATCAATAAAAATATATTTTTAAAAAGAGAGAGGGGACACACTTGGGCCCCCAAGCTCCCTCCTCACAGGAGCAGCCTGTTCCTGGAGGCCGTGTTGGTGGGACATTCCGCGTGTCCATGGGTGTGGTGCCTGGGCAGGCGTGTGAGGTGTGCGGGTGGTCACAGGCAGAGGGGGGAGGACTGCAGGAAGGGACGTGTGTACTCCGCCAAGGATCCCAGCGAGGCCCCTTTAGCCCGGCAATGTGAGGTGCTGGCCAGGAGGGGAGGGCGGGCACGCTGGGCCCAGCCTCACGGCCGCCTGGCCTCTCTGTTGACTGCCTCAGGGGAAGACGGACGTCCTGGGAGGACCACGACTTTGAGATGCAGCCGCACGGAGCTCCGGGGCCTGGGCCCTCCTCCTCCCAAGGCAACCTGCTGGGGCGCCCTGCCCCGCCCTCCAGGCTCCCCGGGAGGGCGTCCCCTCTCACCCCTGTCCTCAGGCAGACCGTCCGTCTGGATGCCTTCTCCCAAAGCTGCATCCCACAGGCCCCCGGCCGGCAGGGGCTTGCAGCCCGGGCCCAGAGCGTGCTCCCGCAGGAGATGGGCAGCAGGCTCGGGTCCAGGAAGCTCAGCTCCATCTCCTTGACGCTCCGGCCCAGCAGCCAGGCCTGGGAAGAGGTGCCCGCCCTGGGCAGGGGGGCTGCTGCCCATGGAAGAGGGACGATGCCCACTCCAGAGTCACCGTCTCTGGTCCTCGTGCCAGGGGGCAGGGTTCACTCTGGGGGCCCAGGGAACCCAGGTCTGGGCAGACCCAGCAGGATGCCTGTGATGGAGAAGCCGCTGGTGAGCTCCCACCTGGCCCTCCCTTTCCAGCTCCGGCTGGTCCAGGAGCCACGGGGCCCGGCAGGCCCGGCGGGTCAGCGGCTCCCTGTCCCCGCGGCGGCCCCAGCGCCTGCCAGAGCTTCCGCAGGAAGAGGCCGGCCCGGGCCCAGGGGGGTCCTGAGGCCGCGGCTGCATCTCCAAAGGGCCAACCCTCCCATGGCGCCAGCGCCGGCCGTGGATTGGGTGGCTCTGGACACAATGAGAGGCACAGTCAGACACTCAGCCACCATGGCCACCAACAGCTCCAGCCTGGCTGTCCACCCAGCCACATCAGACACACCCAGACTGGACACAGGCACAAAGTTCCCTGCTCTGGAAGCCAAACTGGGCACAGCCACAGAAGTGGCTACAGAAGGCACAGCCAAGCAGGGCATGGTCACAAATCCGGTAACGCCAGACCCAGGCAAGCTGGACAAAGCCACAGCCACAGCAGGCACAGCCAAGCCATATGCAACGACAGGGGCCACAGCCAAGGATTTGGCAGCCCCAGACCCGGCCAAGTTGGGCGCAGCCAGGCCAGACAGAGTCCTGGCTTTGGACAGAGCGGAGCCAGCCAGACGGGTAACTACGGGTTTTCCTGCTTTGCACACAAGCAGGCTGGGCGTAGGCATGGGTTTGGTCCTGCCGGCCCCCCTAAACCCGGCCATTGGAGGGGCCACACTTGACAGTGCCATTCAGCGGACCACATCGGACACTGCCACTCACCCATCGATGTCAGCCAGAAGCACAGACACAGCCCCAGGCCAAGTGACAACAGATGCTGCTACAGACCCGGCCAGAAAAGCCAAAGGTAAATGCAAAGGACTTGGCTGGGATGCACTGGGGTGTTCTGGGCTAGTGGGGGGAGAGGAGAGGAGGAGGAGGGCCTGAGACAGATTACACTTGGAAAGAGGCAGACCACAGGGGATGCGCCAGAAGCTGGGTAACTGCCAGTCAGAGTCAGGCTGAGGGCCGTCGCCAACAGGAGGTGTGTGGGGTAACTCGTGGAGGATCCATTGTGCCGAGTCCTTCCTTCAGCGTCTTCCACTCCCGGAAGCGGGGGAATCAGGGGATTGATAGGTGAGCGCAGCTGTGAAGCAAACCACCTACACCACATGTGTCAAACACAAGGCCCGCGGGCCAAATCCGTCCCGCCAGGCCTTGCAATGTGGCCCGCACCGCGCTGTCATCACTGCACTCCGCTGCATTTCCATCACAATGACAGTTTATGACTGTTCAGTAAACCATTCGGCCCGCGATTTAGGCTGGATTTTAGATTTTGGCCCCTTCTCTGATTGAGTTCGACACCCCTAACCTACACAGAATCACAGACCAGCACGGCAATCCGCGGCGATTGTCTGAGATTTGTCACTGCCGTGTTCCTCCAGCTGTGAGCAGGGACCTCCCTGAGCTGCTGGGTCATTGGGGTCAGCCTTGCGGGCAGGTTCCTGCTGCTTGAAGGAGCCTCACCTGGAACCCCCCTCCCCTTCAGTCCTGAAAGGTGAGCTGGGAACGTGCGCCCACGGAAGTCCGGCGCAGAAGGGCGATAGGCTGACAGGAGCAGAGACCGCAGCGGGGTCTCAGAGGGGCTGTGACGTGCTCAGTCCTGAGCTGGCTGGCAGCGGTGAGTTAAGGAGGAACCCAGATCCTGGGATTCTGCTTTGGGCATCGCATTCCCAGCATCCCCAAGGCTCAGGGCGTCTGGATCCGGCGGATGCTGGGGAGGCACCCGTCCAACACCCCCCCTGGGCCTCGGGGCCAGACCCCTTCCCATCATGCCGCACACTGGGTCTGGGGGAGCTCACCCAGCTTTCGTCTCCAGCACCCTCCGCGCCCTCAGGCCCCCTCTCTCCTGAAGTTCAGGCTCCTCTAGCTCCCTCCTGCCCTGCCTGGTCCGGCTCTCACCCAGAAACCTGGGCGTCCTCCTCCCATCCGGTCTATTCCCAACGCTGTGGATTTACACCCCCCCCCCCCCCCAACTGTCTGCCCGCCTGTCCCTCTGTCTGCCCCGCCCCAGCCCCGCCCCAGGGCGCTCCCGGCCGCTCACAGCTGCCCCTGGGACTCGGTGATGGCAGCACCCACAGCTTAACCGCTGGGACTCACCGTTATCCTCCCTCCAAGTCCCGCTCCTTACCCTGGCTCCGAGGCGCGGCCTCCCCGGCCTCCCCCTGCGTCCCTGCTCCTGTGGCCCTGAGCCTCCACCCGCCTCTGGGCTCCTCACTCCGCCTTCCCTCTCCCCGGAGCCCGTCCTTCTCCCTCCCGCCGCCTCCTCCCCATCCCTGCCCCGCCGCCTCCGGGAAGCCCTCCACGCCCTCTCCTCAGGGTGCCCCCTCCTGCCCCACGAACCCTGGGCATGCCCAGCCCTGCCTCGGGGCCGCCCAGCTTTCTGCCTCCCCGCCCCGGAACCGAGCCTGGAGGACGGGGATGGTCACCCACTCCCGTCCCCGGGCCGGCGCCGCCGCCCTCAGCGCCGCTCCATGCGCCGCGGACTTTCCCGCCGGGAACATCGGGGCGCAGGGAAGCTCCCGTGCAGCGCAGGGTCCCGGGACCCCCTTCCGGGGCCAGCCGGACCGGGCCTGGCTCCGAACCGCGGGCAGAACCGCCGAGCCAGCGCCAGGTCCAGCCGCCGCGTGACCCCCGCGCGCCCCGCCGCCGCGGCCACCGGTCCCGCGCCCCCGGCCCGGCCGGATAGCGAGGGCGGGAGCCGGTCCGGCGAGGCGGGGCCGGGATGCGGGCACCTCCCCGGCAGCACCTCCCTGGCGGCACCCCGGCTGCGAGCGCAGCGCCCGGTGCCGGTGCGGAGGCGGGAGCGGGCGGCGCGGGGCCGGCGGGGGCGGGGCGCGCGGCGGGGCGGCGGGTCACGTGGGGCGGCGGCGGCGGCGGCGGCGGCGGCGGCGGCGGCGGCTCGGTGCGCGGGCAGGGGCGGCGGCGCCGGCGAGCGGAGTGGGGTCCCGGGCGGGGGCGGCGGGGGTGCAGGGCAGCGCGGCGGGCGCGGGCCGGGCGGCGGGCAGAGCGCGCGGAGGGCGAGGCCGGCTGCAGGGCGGCTCGCCCGGGAGGAGCCCGCGCCCCGCTCAGCCTCGCAGCCCCGCGCCCTGAGCATCTCCCGGGAGGATCGGAGACAAAGGAGGATTCATGTCCAAAGGTAGGCCTCCGGCCCGGCACCGGCGCCCGCGGGAGGGGTTACTGCGCCCAGAAGCCCGGCGGAGGGGCTGCCAGGGGAGGGGACTGCGCGGGGAGCCCACGCGCGGTGACAGATGCGCGGGCACACGCACACCCGGTGCACACGCACACATGGTGCACACACCCCGAGACATGCATTCCCGGAGAAATCCGCCCACGGGAACCCTCCGACACACGAGTGGGGGCCCAGACGCGCACAGGGAGCACACCAGACACGCGCACACACGCACGCCCTGCACAGGTATCAGCCGCCCACACCGGAGAGACCTGCGCGCTCACACACGGAGGACCCTTCCCCCACACCCCGCACCCCCCGTGGTCTCCCAGGGAACCCGCTGGCCTCCGGAGGGCCGGGGTGGGGGAAGGGGGGTCCCAGAGCCCGTGGCTCCTGCGAATAGGAAAGGACTCAGATGCCTTTTGTAATTCTTTTTCCCAGAGTGGGGGCTGGAGGTGGGGTGGGCTGGAATTTGCCTCTGCGGGTGCGGGTGCGGGTACGGGTGGGTCTGGGGAGATCTTAAGCTCAGGAAGGAAGAGCCTCTTACCCCCCACCCCCCTCAGCGGAGGACGCAGGTGCTCTTCTGGAAGCTCTCCTCCCGCCTCTGTCACCTTCCCAACTGAGGGTGGGGTCCCCGTGCCAGACAAAGACAAAGCCGCTCATTTGCCTGGAACTGAGAGCGCCAGGTGCGGGCCGGGCAGGTGACGGAGGGGCCGTGTCTGTGGGGACTCAGAACGGAGTCAGGTGGACATGCCTCTCCCGCAAGCACGGGTGGAGCAGGTGGCTCCTGGCAGGGGGTGCCGCAGGCAGATGCTCCTCCTCCGGGGCCTCTGGGACAGCAGGGCGCCTGGGGGGCTCTAAGGACCATGGAGGCAGGGAGCCTGCGGGGGCTCTGTCCTGCTGTGACCCCATCCTGAGTCCTCTCCCCCTTGTTGTGGGGGAGGAAGCAGGTCTTTTATAGTCTGCCCCCCCGCCCCCGCCGGTGACCCCCACAGAGCCGGGTGCTGGCCGGGTGTCATCTGCTCTGCTAGAGGAGCTTCTGAGGGAGGAGAAAAGTGACATCAGACTCATTCATTCATTCATTCATTCATTCATCATTCATTCATTCATTCATTCATTGCTGGGGACCTGTGTCATGCTAGGGACATGGGGGCACAGCGGTCAGTATTTGTCCTGCACCCTGGAGGTCTCTGTGTACTTGTCAGGTTCTCTCAGCAGAGAGTGGGCCCTCGGGGGCAATGACCTTGTCTGGGGTCCCAAAGTGTCCTTGGCATTTGGTCTAGGGCTCGGCTGGAGTAGGCTCCGCTCTGACAGCATGGGGACCGGCCTGGCAGGAACGGTGGAATGCCTGATGCATGAATGAGTGGGTGCAATGATACAGGGTGGCTGTACCCAGCGGGGGGCAGCCCAGGAACTGACGGTGGAAGAGCAGGAATCGCCCGGCCTTCCCAGTGCCCCTGGCTGGTGGTGGTTACATGTAACGGATGTGTAATTGGCACGTGGTGGGGGGACCTGCCAGCTGCTGCTCTTCCCAGTGACACAGTAGGTGTTGATGGGGACTTGCTGGGAGGAGGAAGGGGATGTCTGCTCCCGCGCTGGCCCTGCCGCAGCCCGCCTAGCCCCCAGGAGTTGCTGGGAACCTGGTCGGCAGGCCCCTCCTGGCAGCCAGGGTCTGTCTTTGGGGAATGCCCTTTTCGGAAGGTGCATTGACGGCCAGGGCTAAGCAGGCTGCGGTGAGGACACCCACTTTATAAGGACACTTAGAAAAACTCCCATAAATAGTGCCAGACTCACTTTCCAGGGTGTCAAAAGGGCTGCCTGCATCTCTCACAGCATCAGCTGGGAGACCAACCAGGCTCAGCTGAGAGGCACAAGGGAGGTGGAAGGCCCACATGGGAGCAGCCGGGCAGGAAAAATGGGGCCGTGGCCCCAGCGCAGGGTGCTGACTGGGAGCCACGTGTGGAGATGGGCACAGGCCGGCGGACAGTCAGCTGCTGCGGGCTGAGCCAGTCTCCCGGCCAGCGCCTGGCGAGCACCAGCTTCCTGGGGAGCAGGAGGGAGCCCGGCCAGGCCCCGGGGAGGCCCGGAGCTTGGGCAGAGTTGGCTGTGACTGAGCGTGACAAGGAAAGAACATTTTCGCGCTGGGGGGGAGAGCCTGGCCAGGACCCAGGAAGGACCAGGTGGTGGGGGATGAGAACAGACTCCTGGCTGGGTTTGGGGTACAGGAGGGCGGAGCTCCCACCCTCTTGCCCTCTGGCCCCCCGGCTGTTCCATCAGCCCCCTTCCCCTGAAGCCTGAGCCTGCGTCGTGGAACCACCGGGTTCTAGAACGGCAAACCGGAAGGGGTGTTGGAGTGAGGGCACTTGGACACGTGCTTTCACACGCACCACTTCACCTCCCCTCTGACAGCTGAACCTGAAAGTGGGAGGGGCAGGAGTGGCTGAACTGGGAGGCGCTGTGTGGCGCTTCTAGGCATCATCTCTCATGTAGTGCTCACCATAGCCTTGACCGTGATCCCAAGCCCTTTACAGACGAGGAAGTGGGCTCCTGCAGGCAGGTGTCCCGCCCGAGCCCACCTTCTGGATGGGGAAATGGGGCCGCTGTCCGAAACCTGGCCCGGTGGACAGTGGCCCGATGGGGAAACGCCCAGGGCCCGCCAGCCCCAGCGGGAAGGGCCTTTCCCCTGCAGCAGGCTGTCCTCAGCCTCCCCTCTCCTCTGCCACCGCCATCCCAAAACACACAGCGCCACCTCCGGCGAGTGACCGCCCTCCCTGCGTCTCATCCTCTCCCTGCTGGTCCAAAGGGAAGACCTATTCTTCCCACAGATTTAAACCTCCAGGGAGGAGGGTGCCTGAGCACAGACACCCTGATTTGCAGCGGGCAGAGCGGGGCAGAGGCTGGCAGACAGGACTGGCGCTCACGCTGCAGGGGGCTGGCCTGTTTGCTTCTAAAGGACAAAGCAGCGCGGCCAGTGGCAGACGTCAGTGAAGTGAGGTCCAGCGCACTAGCTGGTCTTGGCCCTCTATGTGGGGAGGCAGGACTCAGGCCGGAACAACCGCAGACAGCCCCCCGCAATCCTCATTCTGCCCAAAGGGTCAGACCCCGGGGTCAGACACCCCCATGTGCGTTGGAGGCGGCCCAGCAGATGGAGAAGGGTCTGGTCCAGACTTCGCGCCTGACTTACTCTGTGCCCTTAAGCAAGTCCTTTCCTCCAGGCCTCAGTTTCCTCATCTGTAAAATGGACCCGCAGCGGATGCCCTCTAAGACCCCTCCCAGGGCCCACCCCATGTGTTGGTGAGCGGCACCGCGGCTCCCGTGCGGCCCCCGCGGCCCACCCTCCGCCTTGGCTTTGCAGGGCTCCCAGAGACCAGGACGGACGCAGCCATGTCAGAGCTGGTGCCCGAGCCCCGGCCGAAGCCGGTGGTGCCCATGAAGCCCGTCAGCATCAACGCCAACCTGCTGGGCTACATCGGCATCGACACCATCATCGAGCAGATGCGGAAGAAGACCATGAAGACCGGGTTCGACTTCAACATCATGGTCGTCGGTATGGAAGGCCGCGGGCCCCCCTCCCCGCCCAGGCCCGGGTGGGCGCGGCACGGAGGATACCGTTTCTGTCCCGGGGGTGACCTCGGCCCTGGCCTCTTTAGAATGAGCTCCTTCTCGGAGGGAAGGTTTCCCTGTGACGATCACAGAGACCTGACCCCCTCCTCCCTCTCAGGCTCGCTGACCCAGGGCGGGGGCTGTGGGGGCGGTCAGCCGGGCCCATCACCAGCTGGCAGACACAGGCAGCCTTTAGCCATGGCCAGCCTGCTTTCAGGTGTGTGCCTGGGGCTCATCAGTGTCCTCCCCCACCTGCGAGAGCTGGGGGAGGATCAGATGGAGGATGATCTCATTTCTTTTTCTTTTTAAAAAAAATATTTTTTATTGATTTTTTTATGGAGAGGAAGGGAGAGGGAAAGAGAGTTAGAAACATCGATGAGAGAGAATCATCGATCAGCTGCCTCCTACCAGGGATGTGCCGGCGACCAAGGTACATGCCCTTGACCGGAATCGAACCTGGGACCCTTCAGTCCCCAGGCAGACGCTCTATCCACTGAGCCACACCGGTCAGGGCAGAGGTTGATCTCATAAAGCTTAGGGGCACTGAGCGGTGGCTAAGTAGTGTCACCAGGTCACAGAGCAATCTCAGGGAGGCGCTCGGTCAGTTGCTGGGCTCCATCCTTCTTCCTTTATGTCCTGATCCAATCGGCCAAGCCCCGTCGGTCTTACTTGTAACTCTCTCTCAAGTCTGTCTACTCTCCGCATCACCACTGCTGCCTCCCTGGTCGAGCCAGCCCCTCACCTGGCCTGCCTCAGCCACCTGACTCCGTGCTGCTCTGAGTGGTTGCTAGGATGGCCCAGATGTGCGCCGGGCCAGAGTGCGAACATCTGGAAAACCGTGCTATTGTAAACATCGGCTACACTGAACGGTGTACTTACTGACATAGTTGACGTACCTTCTGGTGCAAACTTCTTCTCTCAAGAACCGGTAACAACTGGTTCATGGACCCTGGCTGCAAGCCACACTTTGAGCGCATTGACCCCCTCCTGTCTCCCTTCCTGTTCAATCCATCGCCCACCAATATCGGAATAACTTTTCCCACTGTGGAACTCGTCAAGCCACCCCTCAGTATGGTAAGTGGAAGGGTTTGAACTGCTAGGCTGGCCTGGCACTGCCTCTCCACACTTCTCTTACCACCTCCATGTAGCATTCTCCTCACAAGGGGACCGTTCTCCGGATGTTCTTGCCATACTCTTTCCTACCTCTGAGCCTTCGCATATGCTGTTCCCTCTGTCTAGAAACCCCGCCCAGCTTCTCATGGGTCATCCAAAGTCACTCTTCAGCTTTCGGCTTAGTTATCGCTTCTTCCTGGAAGGGAAACTGGATTCGATCCCCTTCTGCTTGCTGTTGTAACACCCTGTGGTTATCTCGTTCGTAGTGGTCATGGCAACACATTGTAATTGTCTGTGTATATTTTGGCCTCTCACATACTAAATGGGTCCTTGAAGGGAAGGATGACACCTCACTCCCCACTCTGTCTCCAACTCTAGCACAGCACTCGGCACACAATACCTAGTGAACAAATGACTTTAGAAAGCGTCCGGGCGTGAATGGCGAGCACAAGACGTGTGGGCCAGCTTTGTCCCAGGCGGCGCCATGGCAGACACAGCTGCTGAGCCTGGTGTGCGGGCTGAGCCCGGGTGGCCTCTTTTACATACGGGGCTTGGTGGCTACCAGCAGTCGGTCAGCTGGAATGGGAAATGCAGCTTACTGGTATTGCCATCCCAGGTCTCATTCAGTCCCTTCCCTCCCATCACGTATCAGTAAGGAAACAGAGGGGCAAGCACGGCCATCCCCAGGCACCCGGGAAACAGAACAGCTGAGTCTGTAGCTCAGGCTCTGGCCCCTGATCTCACTCAGGAACGCTGACTCCTGTCCACCTGACTCTTCCGGAAGCCCGTTAAGATGCCGATTCTGAAAATGCCAAGGCTGGGGGCGGGGGTGGTTGGGCTCCTGCGTTTCCTCCCAGCGTCCAGGTGATGCTGTGGCTTGCTGTGATCCTTGTGCGCATTAGAATTTGAGAAGCACTGCTCAGACCAGGCACTTCAAAGGGTTTCAAATGCCTTTTGGTTGTGGAGCGCCTTTTCATCTGCACCCCGGAACGAGATCTGTGGACCTGTGCGTGTAAAGGGGCAAGGAGCGGAGGTGAGGGGCAGGCCCTGCCCACCCATCTCCCTCCGCTCGCGGGGTCCTCTCGGCACTTATCTCACCAGATCTAACCCTGCGCCAGGGTGAAGAGTGGCGATGGGCCAGGAGGCTCCTTGGTTCAAGGCCCTGTCCTGCGTTTTTGAGTTAGGCCGCCTTGCACCTGTTACATTAAGTGGGGCTTAATCTCTCCCGCACCCCTTCGGCGGGAATTGAAGGCAGCTCTGTTGTGGGATTCTCGGGGCTGAAGGAAGGCCCGGTGTGAAAGTACCCACACACTGAGGCCATATCGGTGCCAAGCAATTCCACCATGACTTCTTGTATTAGTGAAGACGAAAAACTTAAGCAAAACGCACACAAAGGCAGAAGTGGGCCCGTTTTCTGCCGGTCCTGGGGCTCCAGAAAGGAGTGTGTGGGCTCTAACAGGTTGGCCATTCTCCCGCACACAGGAAACCATCACCCTCCACCCCCCCAGTCTGCAATCCCCGCTCAGCCCTTCCTTCCCTGTCAAACAGGGCGTGGCCAGCCCCAGAACTCTGCAAGCTCCCGGAGAGAGAATGGGGCTCAGGACGTGGCCGTGGGGGCCCTGCCTTCTCACCCCCTGTCTTGCTCAGGTCAGAGTGGACTGGGCAAGTCAACGCTGGTCAACACGCTCTTCAAATCCCAAGTGAGTCGCAAGTCCTCCAGCTGGAACCGCGAGGAGAAGATCCCCAAGACCGTGGAGATCAAGGCTGTGGGGCACGGTGAGGGCCCGAGGGGTCCCTGGGGCGTTGGCCAGGGGGCCTCTGCCAGGAAGGCGGGGGAATGGGGCTTCGTGGAGAGTGAGGCAAACGAAGGCAACCTCCACACAGAATAGAATTAAGCCCTAAACTCTGGAGCCAGCTCCTCAGACTGCAAGGCCAGCGCGGGAGGAAGAGGGGTGAGAAAGGGAAGCACTGGGGCTCAGGCTGGACCCTAAGGCTGGCGTGGGGTGTGGATAGGCAGAAGGAAGCAGGGAGGCCATTCAGGTGCAGGGAACAGCATGACAAAGGGGTGGAGGTGAGGGAGTCGCCGAACTTGACTCTTCCAATAGTTGATCATAAGATTGAAGGACCCCGGGTCTCCCTGGCTGGGGTCTCCCTGGCTGGGGGGCGGCAGGGCTCCCGCACCAACTGGAGGAGTCACCCCTGTGCCTCTCCTGCTCGTCCCCCAGTGATAGAGGAAGGCGGTGTCAAGATGAAGCTTACCGTCATCGACACGCCGGGCTTCGGAGACCAGATCAACAATGAGAACTGGTGTGTGTCTGCCCGTGGATGCGGTGCCCGCCCTCCACGCTGAGGGCTCCACGTCTCCCTGGAGGATGGGAGAGGGGAGAGGAGGCAAGGGCAGAGGTCTGGGGGGGGGGGGGTTGGGCGAGGGGGTGGAGGGGACAGGGCAGAGGGGATTTTGGCGGAGGGATGGTCTGGAGGTGGTGGTGGGGCCAAGCAGTCAGGCGGAACAAGGGGACCTGGGTGCAGCCCAGGCTGTGCTGAGGCGGCCGCAGGCTGCTTGGCCTGGCCAGGGGAGGGTGAGTGAGGAGCAGGAGGGAGGGAAGGGGCCATGAGGAGAGAGCCTCTGGGATCCACAGAGCAAAGCTGCAGTCCGAGTGCCACCAAGAAGGGATGAGGACGCAGATGGAAGGTTCCAGGCAAGAGTTTGCTTTCAGAGAGGCCCGGAGGCCTCAGGGCTCCTGCAGGGGGCCGGGCCCTGTCACTGCCAGGCAGGGCCGCCCAACAAGCCAGTTTAGAACAGACTTAGAGAAGCGAGGGTTTACGCATGCTCCTTGATGCAGAGAAGTCATTGTGACAGTGGCCGTGGTCATGACAGTGAGCCGTCGCCATGACTGAGTACTTCTGTGTGCACAGCTACGTCCCCTGCTGCGCACCCTTTCTTTTTGTCCTGCGTGCACCCGCCGGTCACTGCTCCTGTGAGAAATATGCAGGAGAAGGCCAGAGCCCCGGCTGAGAAGGAAGAGAGCTGGGGCCGCTGTGTGATGCCTTCTGGGGTGCGGCGGGCTCTGCAGGCTGGGAGAGGGCCAGGTCCCCGTGGGAGCGCCAGCCTGGCTGAGCAGGAAGCCACGGGGGCCGAGGGAGAATGGTCAGCGGGCACTCTGGCCCCCAGGGGCAGGAGGACATGAGACGGGTGAGGGCCCATGCCCAGGATGAGCTCCTAGGAGGTGCCCCTGCCGCTTCCCCCACAGCTGGGAGCCCATTGAGAAGTACATCAATGAGCAGTACGAGAAGTTCCTGAAGGAGGAGGTGAACATCGCCCGGAAGAAGCGCATCCCAGACACGCGTGTCCACTGCTGCCTCTACTTCATCTCCCCCACCGGACACTCGTATGTACTGCCCACCCCCCGAGGGCCTGGCTCTGTGCCCGTCTGTAATCGATAGTCAATACCTGGCTCCGCCGGGGAGGGCCAGCTGGGCCCCCTGATGCCCCACGCGCTCCCCACGCACGTTTGGCTTCCTTCCGGGAGAGGAAAGCCGGCCAGCACCAGACCCACGCTGCCCCTGGTGTTCTGGCACCGAGGCACCATTGTGCCTGTGGAGGGAAGTTGGTATATGTGAGCAGATGGCGTGCGTGCGTGTGTGTGTGTGTGTGTGTGTGTGTGTGTGTGTGCGCGTGGTGGTTGTTGTTAATCCTCACCCGAGGATGTTTTCCCATTGATTTTTAGAGAGAGTGGGAGAAAGGGAGGGGATCAGTGAGAGAGAGAGAGAAAGATTTCTGAAACATCAATGTGAAAGGAAAACATCAATTTGATTCCAATCAAGGGCATATATCCAGGTTGCAGGCTCGATCCCCAGCTGCTTCCTGCATATATGATTTTCCTGCTGATCAATGATTTTCTCTCATCATTGATGTTTCTATCTTTCTCTCCTCCCTTCCTCTCTGAAATCAATAAAAATATATTTTAAAAAAGAAAAAGAAAGAAAACAAAAGAAAGGAAGAAACTGCAACCTAGGGAGGTGCCCTTGGCTGGGAATCAAACCTGAGACCCTTCGGTGCACAGGCTGATGCTCTAACCGCTAAGCACACTGGCCAGAGCAGAGGACTCCTCATTCATTCAGTAGATGCCTGCTTTGCACGAGGCTGGGGTGGGGACAGCTAGAACTGTGAAGGGGGGGGAGGGCAGGGCTACTGGGTTGGGGCTGGTGTTTTAGGGGGGGCGTGGAATCCAGGTGTAGGCGTTTGGAGGGTGTCTAGAAATGAGGCTGGCAACAAGCAAGGCATGCTGGGAACTCTGGCTGTGCATAGCAGGTGGGGCTGCCTGGGAGGGAGAGGCCGGCAGAGGATGGAGGACCCACGTGGGCAAGCAGGCAGCCTTCCTGTTGGGCAGGTCTCTAACATTACTAAGCCCAGCCGCTGGGCCAGAGTGCATTCTGGACAGGTTGGCCCAAGCAAGGCAGGCCCCAGATTTTGGAGGAACAGGGTACTCAGCGGGTCCCATAATGGGGCCCGGGAATTCAATAAATTATCCCTCCCTGGAACCTGGGCTCAGGGTCTGCAAGGCAGCAGCGAGCCTGACTTAGTAAGCCCCCTGGAGTAAAACTGGGGCCAGATGGGGGCCCTGGGGTCTGGGGGGAGCTGGGTCCTTAGCCAGGGGACCCGTTGGCCGCCTGCAGGACAAAGTGGGGCTGAGAGGAAGCCTGTAGGAACAAGATACACACAAATAACATGACACAGGCCCTGTGGGATGCATATGTATGTGTGTGACTCCATAGCTGCTCCAGGTCAGAGACGATGCCATGAGGGTGGTTGGAGGGGGCTGTGGGAGGGGCAGGCCTGGAAGAGCAGGGCAGACGGTGACTGTGTGTCGGCAGTGACTGTGAGTCAGGGCTTGCTCTGCAGATGGTGAGACAGTGTTGTGTGTGGGGGGGAGAGCAGCGGCTTGGCCTCAGCCGGGTTCCTAGTCCTCCTGTCGTGTGGCTGAGTTGGGGAGGGCAGGTGGCCTGACACTCCGCCTTCTCCGGCCCCAGCTTGCGACCGCTGGACCTGGAGTTCATGAAACACCTCAGCAAAGTGGTGAACATCATTCCCGTCATAGCCAAGGCTGACACCATGACGCTGGAGGAAAAGTCCGAGTTCAAGCAGAGGGTGAGACGGCCCCTCCTTCTCCCCTCTCCCAACCTCCCTTCCCCCTCAGCCTTCCCCTCCCCCACTATTACATCCCCTCCCCCACTTCCACCCAGTTCCTACTGAATCATGGAAGAGACTGGACCACAGTGTCTGGGGACCACGGTGAAGAGAAGTCAGAGCATCTTCTGGCTGCCTCCTCCCCACCCTCCAACTTACCCCTAAGACCACCGAATACATAACTCACACGAGCCTGAGAAACCGCTCCTCACGTTAGGTGCTGAAGGGCTGGAGTGGTCAACAGGCTCGCTGTCCTTGTGGTGTCTTCCATAAACGCCTAGGCGCGGAGCATCCAGCTGGGGATGGGGTGGGGGTGGGGGTGGGGGAGCCAAGGGAAGTACAGACAGTGGCTCCCTCCAGGTAGACTGAAGAGATCTTGGGTAGCTTCCTGGGGGCAGAGAGGTTGGGTGGGGCCTCACTTCCTCCCTGCACACAGGGATAGGACACGTAGTGGCATGCACGCTGCCATGTGAAACCTGTGCTCAGCATGATGCTTATCAAAGTCTGAACCTCACAGACCCTGAGATGAGCAAGCTGCACCCCCAGACTGTTCCTCCTCTCAGGCGGAGCCCCGGTAATTGTACGCCTGAGGTTCACACCTGTTCAGGATCATCCTGCTGCCCAGGCCTCCGAGCCCAGAGACCAGTGGATTCCCAAGGCTGCGTTCATCCCTCACACACACACACACACACACACACACACACACACACACATACACACACGCACACACACCCCTCCCATTACCCTGGCACTTGGCTACCTGGCTTGTCTTCCTTCACCTCTAGGTTCGCAAGGAGCTTGAAGTACATGGCATTGAATTCTACCCACAGAAGGAATTTGATGAAGATTTGGAGGACAAGACGGAGAATGACAAAATCCGGGTGGGTGCCTGGGACTCCGCTCCATAGGTGCCCCAGGGTGCCGGTGGGATGTGTGTCACGCGCTGCCCCTGGCTTCCCACCTGCTTTTCCTTCCCATTCTCCCTACCTCACCCTGCCTGACCTGACCAGCAGTGACAGGGAGAGGATGAGGACCAGGGGCCTCGGCCAGGACTGTGTGCCCTGCACCCAGAGCCGCTATTCCCGTCATCCCCACACCACACAGCAGCCCTTCCCTCCCATGGGGCCCAGCAAAACAGAGCCCTGACTCAGTTTCCCCCTCCACAAAATGCAGAGGTCAAACCAAGTGAGTGGCTTATAGGTGTGATGTGTTTGGTTTTTTTCCTCTTGAAAGAACCCTTTAAAGAAATTAAATGCCAGACAGAACTCCAATATACAAACACAAAACCAGAGCTGCTTTGGCTAAGTGATGTAGGCATAAAGCCTTCTCAGCAGGCCCCAAGGTGTCTCCTGGAAGCCTAGGGCTTCAGGGAACCTGCTAATAAGCCACCAGCCTGTGTGATTTCTAAGGTCTCTTAGTTCGAACCCCCTGCCACCCGGACTCTGCCTCGGAGTCCTGGGGCCTCGTCTGGCCTTTTCCGCTAACCCACTGTCGCACAGGACAAGCCACTCATGTGCACTGGCCTTAGGTCTCCTCCTCTGGCGGGAGTGGGCAAGCTACTAAACTGCCCATATATGACGCAGAGGAGACAGGCAGCTGATCAGTTAATTGATGAAATCATTTAAAAGATGTACACAAATCATGTTTTTAATTTAAAAAAATACATTTTATTGATTTTCTACAGAGAGGAAGGGAGAGGAATAGAGAGTTAGAAACATCAGTGAGAAACATCAGCTGCCTCCTGCACACCCCTCACTAGGGATGTGCCTGCAACTAAGGTACATGCCCTTGACCGGAATTGAACTTGACCGACATTCTATCCACTGAGCCAAACCGGTTTTGGCACAAATAATGTTTTTAAATAGTTATTTTACTAAATTACTAAGTAAACATTCTCCTCTTCTTGGAGACTAAGTTTACTCACTATGCAGAAGCAACTCTGCTTTACCTAATTTTTCTGAAACATTCAACTTAATTTTCAGAGAAATAGCTCTCTACACACATATACCCTCAGCTTCCAGAATAATTAATTTATCCAATCATGACAACGAGCACACATCAGGCATATGCATGTGGAATAAACAGCTGCATCTTAGTGATCATGCAACCCACGTGTTAGAGCACAGGGGCCTCCACACCAGAAAGTGGCCTCCCAGCTGACGTGGGAGTGGGCCTCTGCCCGTAGGTTTCATGGGAGACCGTGTAAAAGCATGTCTGCTTGGTGGCTGTCCATCCTAGCTAGCTCACAGAATTGTTCCAGATCAAACCAAACGCGGACAGCTCTCTGAAAAGTCCCAAGCGTTATCCTGTTGAAGGAAAGCAACTTACTGAGGCTGACCAGCAAGGCTAGGTACAGTCAGAGTTGGATCCAGGACTTGGGACTCCCAGCCTAGTGCTCTTAAAAAAAAAAAAAAAAGATTGATTTCATAGAGGAAGGGGGATGGGAAATAGAAACATCAATGATGAGGGAGAATCCCCTATTGGGGATGGAGCCCGCAACCCAGGCACGTTCCCTGCCCAGGAATCTAACCCTGACCTCCTGGTTCCTAAGTTGATGCTCAACCACTGAGCCACACTGGCTGGGCTCCAGTGCTCTTGTGAAATGACAGGAGCCTTGCCCTTGCCTTCAGTGGGGTCACTGAATGAGCCTCAGAAGTGTGCAGTTTAAGGTTGGGGGCCGGATGCCCTCCTGTCCTCGGAGGCCCTGATGGCAGAGGACGACGTGGCGTTGTCTGGTTTGTCAGCAGGAGAGCATGCCCTTTGCCGTGGTGGGAAGTGACAAGGAATACCAAGTGAATGGCAAGCGGGTCCTCGGCAGGAAAACGCCGTGGGGGATCATCGAAGGTAATGCAACGTGCCTTTTGGAAGAACTGGCTGCTGGCCAGTTATGCTTATTTATAAAATTCATGCACTCAGGTCAGGGGTCCCTCAGCCTAGCACGCACCCTCTTGTAGTCTGAGAGCCCTCAGGGGATGTTCAACTGACGGCTTAGCGCTGCGGCGAAGGTGGGAAAGACTCTGCCATGCCACTGCGCTCGCCAGCCATGAGCCCGGCTTCTGGCTGAGGGGCCCTCCCCCTGTGGGAGTGCACTGACCACCAGGGGACAGCTCCTGCATTGAGTATCTGCCCCCTGGTGGTCAGTGCATGCCATAGCGCTCAGTCGTTTTGCTGTTCAGTCAATTTGCATATTAGCCTTTTATTATATAGGATGCATGTCTAGGTCATGGCACTGTGCTAGGATGTAGGATAGAAAGAGTGCCAGGCAGACCCCGCGGTAAGAGCTTACGGTCTATTGAGAGATGAGACTCTTAAGACAGGAAGCAATAAGACTGATTTAGCACATGTCTGGGCGGCACCGACTCACATGTCAAAGGCCCTCAGACCGTGGGGAGATGAATAAGGACCAGAAACGCCAGAGAAAGGCTTTCGCTTGAAAGCTGATGTGACCTGACAAATCGCTGAAGGGTTGTGGCAGATGTTGCCATTTTCGTTTTATTGGGAGTGGATGCGACCTTGAGAAGGTCGTAATGATTCTGAAAGTTTTCAACGAATTGCTTCAGTGATCTCATTCAATATGATAATCCTAAGGCAATGGTTCTCAACCTTCTGAAGCCACAGCCCTCTAATACAGTTCCTCATGTTGTGGTGACCCCCAACCATAAAATTATTTTCTTTGCTACTTCATAACTGTAATTTTGCTACAATTATGAATTGTAATGTAAATGTCTGTGATTCTGATGGTCTTAGGTGACTCTGCTAGCGGTTCTCAACCTGTGGGTCGCAACAGTAGCAAAATTATAGATATGAAGTAGCAACGAAAATAATTTTATGGTTGGGGGGTCACCATAACATGAGGAACTGTATTAAAGGGTTGCGGCAGTAGAAAGGTTGAGAACCACTGCATCTAGTGCATAGGCGATGCTCCAAGTAACTGAGCCACACCAGCCAGGGCAGGGTACATGTCTTAATCCTCTTCTGCTCCCACAATTGCTGGCAAGTGATTTGCAAATAGCAGGCACTCAATTTATATTGAATTGGGTTTATCATGTAGCGCATGACCTTTTTAAAGATGGCTCAATTGTTATTTTCTATATGTCACTGTCTTCCAGTCTGATTATAACCTCCTTAGGATAGGAACTGTGTTTTAGAGCTTGGGCAGCTTTCTTAGACTCCCTGGTATTTGCTTCCTTTTCTATAAAGTAGGGCATGTCATAGTCCCTGCCAGTATTGGACATGAAATAGTCACAGAGTCCAGAGCAGTATTGGGCCCTTGTAGCTGCTTAATAAATGTTTGTTCCATGAATGGAATTGAGTGCACTGAAGTGCCAAGATAGGCCGGCCTCTGACGGCTAGACACTGTCGGTGTCGCTCTCCTAACTGCGTCCACGTCCTGAACAGAAGCGCACCAGCTGGGTTGCTGCGTCAGGAAAATGACCACCTGTTTTGCTTTGTTTCATTTTGTTCTGTTCACAGTGGAAAACCTCCACCACTGTGAGTTTGCCCTGCTTCGAGATTTTGTCATCAGGTAAGATGACCCCCTGTCCTCGATGGCAGGTTTCATGATTTGGGGTCAGGAGGCCACCTGTTCAGACCCAGGGCCTCAGGCTCCCGGTCTCTCTGACGCGCCGTCTGCCCCGGTTCCAGGTCCCCTCCTGAAGCACAAGGGGCAGAAGGGGCGGAAGAGGCGGCGCTGGCCGCTGGCTCTCCCAGTCAGTCCCAGTGGGCCCAGGCCATGGAAGGGAGGTGTGAACCCTGGATGGGGTCACCTCTTCCTCCTCCCACCCCTAATCATATCCTTCTCTCTCCTCACCTGTGTCCCTCAGGACTCACCTCCAGGACCTCAAGGAAGTGACGCATAACATCCACTATGAGACCTACAGGGCCAAGCGGCTCAATGACAATGGAGGCCTCCCTCCGGTGAGCGTGGACACAGAGGGCAGCCACGACAGTAACCCATGATGACCCTTTCTCTACATCATCACACATCCCCACTTCTCCACACACACATCCCAGTACCACCACCAACCACCTTCTTCCTTTCTACTCTGTCCCACAGGCCTGTCTGGTATTCGTGGAGCATTTTGTCTACAGCATGTGTGCGCATGAGTGTGTGTGTGTGTGTGTGTGTGTGAGGGGAGGGGGGAGTGTGTGTGTGCCTGTTCAGGGTGAGGTATTTTCACTGCCCTCCCTGGAAAGTCCCTTGTAAGTTTGGTTTCTCCATGGCTGTCCATTATCTGTCTCCTTTCCTTGTGTCCCAGAACCAAGCCGTGTGCCTCACTCAAGAGGTCTGGGGAGGTTTCACTTAAAAATGAGGGTGCAGGTGAGCCACAGGTAACTTTCTTATCTCTGAACCTGCCCGCACACTGGGTCTGCGGAGAGTCTCCGAGAGGACAGGCAGCAGAGCGAGGCCTGGGAGGGGCGAGGCGTCCGGAATTCCCCCTGCCTGGAAGCCAGGTGGTCTGTGTAAGGCCAGGACTTCCTAGGAAGAAGGAAGGTCAGGGGACAACAGAGAAGTAGGCCGAGCTGGGCACCCACGAGAATTAGTGCCTAGAAGTGGAGACGAGAGCGCCACCCTTCGGTCTGTGTTGCATTCACCGTCCAAGAGCCACTGCCTGTCCTCACAGCCTGCTGTTTTCCACGCGTCATCCTCGCCTCAGCTCCCATGTTCTCCCTTTCTCCCCCTTTCCCTCATTTCTTCACCCTGCTCCCCCCTCACTTCTTTAATTTCCTTGTGGACTACTGCACTTCGGTTACATTTCTATATTTAGACTTTATGCCCAGTCTACTTCCAAAAATGACTTAGGCCACCTTAAAATAAAATCGCAGCTGGAAGCACAGGACAGAACAAACTGGGACTACGAGAGTGAGATCCATAGAGAGGAATGGGAACGCGTTTGTGCAGGCGAGCGTCAAGCTTGGTGCTGAGCTTGTGGGCAGCACGGGCAAAGGGCGAGGCACAGGGAGGGCTGCGCTTCCCAGTGTCTGGGTAAAGAAGCGCGCAGCTGGTCAAGTGAGACACTGTTTTCAGGCATTAAGTCCCAGAAGAACTGAGTTTAAAGAAGTATCAAGAACAAAATACTAGTACAATGTTTGTCTTTCTTGATAATTTGGCTTCAGAGACAAATTTTATTTGATTGATTTCAGAGAGAGGGAGGGAGAGGGAGAGGGAGAAACACCAATGAGAGAGAAACATTGATTAGCTGCCTCCTGCACACCCTCTACTGGGGATCCAGCCTGCAACCTGAGCGTGTCCCCTGACCGGGAATCCAACCGTGACCTCCTGGTGCGTGGGATGATGCTCTACCAGCTGGGCCACACCAGCCAGCCGAGACAAATTTTAAATTACACCTTTTTCTCTCCATTAGGAATCTTCCTCCTTAAAGCTGGCTTCTCTGTTGCTTCCTTCTTCCCATATGAACTTGACCTCCCTTTTCCCTCCTCTGTTCTCACTTTTGTGCTGAAGCTAATTGCATTTGGCTTGTCTGTCTTTCTCTGCTGCTTCCCCCTATTCCCGCTCCTGACACCTGTAGACATTCCCAGTGACACCCACAATCAGACATTTTGCCTTTTCTTGCCTCTCCCTTCGGCCCTGTATTTATTAATGCATATACACCCCATTTGTTTTACAAACAAGCGACTCCTCCTCTAGTCAGTGAGGCAGCTAAAATGTGGGGCTGGGGAAACAATATAGCTTTAGGCAAGGGAAATCGCCAAGGAATGGTTCACAGCGACCTACACAACCTCCTGGTCCATGTCCTGGTCCCCCCTAGTGTTCTGCAGGGCCACTGCGAACCCCAGCATTTACAGTCCCTTTTCATTCAGGTGCTAGGAAAACACAAAGACCAAGAGTCAGTGCACCAGGGGAAAGAGGTGGGTGATCGATCGCCAATGACCCAGAACCTGTGGCCTCAATCTTTCCTGGAGGCTCTTTACAATTCAACCCACATCCTCCCTTACGAAGTTACCCCAGTGGAGGCACCTGTCAGGATAAAGCAGCAATAGGGGTAGAGCCCAGAGGTTGCTGCACTTCAACTAGAGAGGGATCCCGGGCTATATAGTGAGCAGTCCTGTGCGGAAACGTGGGACTAGACCCCTAGGCCTATCAGGGAATATCTAAGGGTGGGGGTGGGCATGGGAGAGGCTGACTAGGAAATGTGGTGTGGTGCCCCCTAACCGCGATCTCGGCCTCCCTGGAGAAGCTGTTTTATATGTCTGGTGTCCACACCCTCAACCGTTCTCAACCCCCCGCAGGGAGAAGGCCTGGGCTCTGTCCTTCCACCCGTGCCAGCCACCCCCTGTCCCACTGCTGAATGAAGGCCATTTCAAGCACTGCTTCTCCCTCCATTCCTCTCAGCTGTCATGGCTGCAGGGCCATGACCTTTGAAGGGTGTGTTTGTCCAGCCACCTCCACAGCCCTTCTCTCTCTCTCTCTCTGGCCCTCAGCAGGTGGGAGGGGCCAGCTGCTTTAGGACAGTCGCCTTCTCCATTTATCCAAACACCCCTCTCCTCCCAGTGGAATGGAGCTCTCGCCAGCACTGCCCTCCTCCATCATCCGTGTCAGCTGGTCCCAGCCCATCTGTAGGGCGAAAGAACTCATCAAGAGCTCCTTCTGCCCTTGCAAACCCATGCCAGCTGCTTGCTACCATCTCCAAGGGACATGGCATTGCTCCCTGTCCGTCTGCATGAGCTACTCTTGGCTTCCTTAAGGGGTCAAGAAAGCCATTTTTCTGCTTGTCAGAGTCATTGATGTCAGCTGTGTGCGCCCTGATGTGGGACAAGAGGGTCTCCTTCATTGCTTAAAACTTATTTCTGAGGATGGGTCACTACAGATGTGGGGGAGTAAGGGCTAGGATCTCTCCTTTAAAAAATCACCACTTGTGGCTGGCCCAGCGTGTGGTCACACACCCTCCCCGCCCCATAATGCAGCCACTTAGGAAGAGTGCTTTTCCGAAGAGACATTTCTGGGTTGACTCCCTTATCCTCAACCTTAAAAAACTAACTAAACCCAGACAAAAAACTCCAGATCCCCAGAAGATGTGAACTCTAGGAAGAAAAAAAGCACCCATCTGTCTACTTAGCAATAAGAAGGATCTCTTCCCACCCACATTGATTATTCCTGCCCCCCCCAGTTAATGTGAGTAATGAGTCAGTCTGGCCACAGTTGGTCACTGTAGGCTAGTGGAAAATACCCAATGGAGGGCAAAGGCCCTTATCAGATGCATGAATGTTTGCGAATGTCAGCTGCCACTGCCCCACACACTGTATCTTTATGGAATCTCTCCCTGCCCACCCCTCCCCATCTCCACCTGGACGCAACTTGCTCAAAGGCTGGTGACTTGTGGGCCATTCATCCTCAACCAACTTCTGATGGAGCAAGAGGCCCAAGCCTAGGAGATGCAAGAAGGACCCATTTCTTAAATGTTACTAGTCCCAGCCAACCTTTTGGTGACATTATGGTTACATTTCCCAATTGAAAACAAGCCAATGACACTCAAACTGGTTGTGTAAATGTTGCTAGACTTTATGTATTGTACAACTAAACATTGCTGTTTGAACAATAACTGCCTGGCCTGTGTCTTATTTGTACTTCTCACTCCTTGGCCAAACAGACATGACATCATCTCAGCCATGTGTGGAGGGTGTGGCAGGGACTGTCTTAGTAAGAAGCCACAGAAATTAAAGATAGAGATCATTTTGTGAGGTTAGTTCATCTTTAGTTGGACCCCAGTCATTATCCCTGGGATTTGTACCCAAAATGAGTGATGAAACTCACACTTGATCTTGAGGGATGCATTGCATAGCCTGCTTCCTTCCATGAAAACAATGTTTCATTCAGCTAATTTTTCTAGCTTTTCCCCTCCTTTTTCCTAAAGGCATAAAAACCAAGTCTGTCAAAGGAGTGAACCTACCTTGCCTAGAGACTTGCCTACTTTACAATGAGTACTTTTATTTTTTATTTTTTAAAAAATATATTTTATTGATTTTGTACAGAGAGGAAGGGAGAGAGATAGGTAGAAACATTGATGAGAGATAGACATCGATCAGCTGCCTCTTGCACACCCTCTACTGGGGATGTGCCCGCAACCAAGGTACATGACCTTGACCAGAATCGAACCTGGGACCTTTCAGTCCCCAAGCCAACGCTCTATCCATTGAGCCAAATCGGTCTTGGCTACAATGAGTACTTTTAAGTGTTAAGAATTTTAAAAAATTAGATTTAAATCACTAGCTTGTCTCTTTTTTTAACTTAAACCCATCCCGCCTCTCTCTGAGGTTTATCCTCTCCTTTGTAACCAGTAAATAGCACAGCTCTTACCTGTATATTATTTCTCTAAATTTGGACATGATATGTCCATACATGCCATTGTGTTTGGGATGTCAATATTCTGTAAGGTGGGTGCAAGGTATAGACGAACAGTGAAGGGTCAAGACTGCAGGAAGACAAGTCAGGAGACTCTTGGGAGTCACTCAGATCAAATGAGGGCCAGAACTGGAGTGCGGCGCTATGCCTGGATGGGGAGAAGTGTGAAGCTGTGAGTGAGAGAGCAGTTTTTCCAACTTAAGATATTACTAGAAGAAACATAGGAGTTTTCAAGTCCAAAGTCCAGAGAGCATAATTAGCTTGTCTGAAGTTGCATGCTTAAGTACCAATGCAAGGAGACTAGATCTCAATGATCGTCCCACTGCTTCACACCATTCCTATTGTATTTATTTATTCTCATGGTCTTGCACTTAAAAATATATTTATTTCTGAAATCAGAATACAACTTACATCTGATGACATGTCAGTTTACTTGGCAACTCTTTTTCTTGGTGTGGAATACATTTAAATATGGTGCATCTTATAACTGACAGGATATTAAATTTGATGAAATACAGTAATCTGGATGTTCATGTCCTTTCTCTTGGAAGCCCTCTGGTGCTATTTGTGATGTTTAAAGGAAATCAGCATCTTAATCTTCAAAGCAATTCCGTGTGACGTATCTCGAGGGGTCTTCACAATCGCCCTCTGGGGGTGGCAGGGCAGGTACGATAGACGACGCAGGCTCTCTCCACCTTGGAGCAGCGCGGACTCCCCTTCGACTTCCAGACCAGCTCACACACCCCGTTCTGTAGGCCACATCCTAAGAAACCGGCTCTGATTCCAGGCTTTCTCTGGTGGGAAAAGGTTTTCACCTTCGAAGCGAGATACCATTCTGGATCCTTTCTCCAAAGGGCAGCAGCTTCCTGACCCGGGCAAGGGAGGACTGAGGAAGCGCCTGCTTTTAACTTTGATTTCCTGACAGGATGGGTTCAAGTTCGTGCTGATGATGCAGTGGCAGAGCAGGCAGGTGAAGGTCGCGAAGGCCACTCAGCCCTCCGTGCCCTGGGGGCGGAGTCAACTCCCTGGGCCCGCCTCCTTCCTGGTGAGGCCGGGCATCTCGCCTCTGATTCCATCACTGCGGCTCACTAGGCCAGCCGCCCCGCTCACCCCTGGTCTTTGCGCCATAATCGCCACCTCCGGTTTACAGCCCGGCCCCTCGGCTTGGTGCAGGCCCCGCCCCTTCCCATCTGCGGGGCGGCCGGAGGGGCCCGAGCAAGATGGCGGTGAACCAGAGCCACACGGAAAACCGCCGCAAGGCCTACATCCCTTACGGCGAGAGGTGCCTGACGGAAGCCGGGCGCTGTGGGAGGAGGGAGGGCACAGGCTGGGCGGAGCAGGCGGCTTGCGAGCTCTCAGCGAATCAGGGACTTTCGCGCCTTTTCCGACCAACCACGCTTAGCTCCGCCCCCGACGTTCGTTCGCATGCGTGTTCTCACGCTTGTTCCGGGGACCAGGAGGCAGCGCAGGCGGAAGCGTGTGGCCTCGCACCCGTGAGGGGCGGTAGCGCGCCTCTCGGCGCCTGAGGGCGGGGCGGGAGCTCCTCGGAAGAAAGGTGAGGGCGCCCTGGGGTGACGGGGAGTCGCATGGCCCCTGCGAAGGGCGTGCAGCTGCTGCTGGGCGTGAGGTAGCGACCTTTGTGGGGTGCCCGCCGCCCTCCCTACCCCCACTCTGGGGAACTGGGCCCTGGACTTCCGGAGGCGGAAGAGGCATTGTGTGGAACATTCTAGAAAGACTCCAAACTCTTGGGGGTTGGGGGGCTCAGTTGTCTTCAGAACTTCCCAAAGCCCCCTTCCTTACTTTCTGGCCCCGCCAGGGAGAGGCCTGCCCTTTATGGAAGAGGCTGGGACCAAAAGAAGCGACAACTGGGAAGGATGGCCCTGCCTTAAGTTGATTAATCCAGTGTCTTTCCTAATGGTCACTGAGGACATGTCTGCCTTCTTTGCCTCTGCAGTCTTAGCAAGTGGCGAGTGCTCCTAAATATTAATGAAAGAATGAACAACTGAATACTTGAATCCAGGTAATAACGCAAGCAACGGGGTGCTTTGCTCGGTGCCTGCCGTGTTGCTGCTCCCCCTCCTTTGGCCGCTTCCCAGGCTGTCTGGAGAGAGTGGGTTTATCCCCTCTCCGCCTCATACGCAATTCCCCGGCCCCCCAGTTTCTCAGAAACTTGTCTGCCCATCTGATCCCCTTAACCATGCCCCTCTCTGCTGGGATGGCCCTCTTTTTCCCTGGCAGTGCGGCCTGAACCCAAGTGCTGTGCTCAGGACGCCTGAGCCCCTTGGAATGCCAGGTAGCTCAGCTGGTAAGAGCATTGTCCCCACACGCTAAGGTTATGGGTTCGATCCCTGGTCAGAACGCATACAAGAATCAACCAGTGCACACATAAATAAGTGGAACAAGAAATTGGTGTTTCTTTCTTTTCTTTCGCATGTGCGGGAAGCAACTAATCCATGTTTCTCACAGTAATGTATGTCTCTCCCCCTCCCTTCCACTCTCTAAAAATCAATGGAAAAATATCCTCGGGTGGGAATTAAACCAAAAGAAGATCTTGGAACACTATTCACTCCTTAAGAATCAGCTCATATTTCAATCTTTCTATAGTCGTTCCTAATTACTTCAACCAAAACTAACCTCTCCTTTCACTCAGTTGCCGTGACATTTTTGTGCCATATATGTGATGTGTGTCATATGTTGCTTGTGTTATTACCTGGATTCATGTATTCAGTTGTTCATGCTTTCAGTTAATATTTAGTAGCACTCACCACTTGCTAAGACTGCAGTGGCAAAGAAGGCAGACATTGCCCTTAGTGATCATTAGGGAAGACATTGAACTAATCAACACATATAATAATTACTCAGAAAAACCAATAGGATTCTATGGATGAACCCAAGTTTTTCAGGTTAAGAGTGAGGGGAGAACATGAAAGGCAGAGGGAGCAACATGTGAGGATTCTGGAGCATTCTGCATGCCTCACCTTCTTTAACATTTCCTTCAGCACAGTGTTTGATAGTTCTTCGCAAGAAGTATAAGAATTCAAGAATTAACAGAAAGAATATAAGTAGTTTTACAAGAAAAATAATCCAGCCCTGGCTGGTGTGGCTCAGTTGGTTGTGCATTGTCCTGTGCACTGAAAAGTTGCTGGTTTGAGTCCTGGTCAGGGCATATAACCAGGTTACATGTTCGATCTTCAGTAGGGGGCATGCAGGAGGTAGCCCATGGAGGTTTGGCTCTTACATTGATATTTTTCTCTCTCTCTCTTAAAATCAATTAAAAAAAAGATATAAGATTCCTGATTGGTTTTCAATAAATATAATGGGAAAATTTAGAGAATGTAATCCAGAGATAAAGACAGAGAAGAATAAGTGTGAATTTTTAGGGAATAAAATAATTTAAAATTCTTTTTATGTCAATAAAGATAGTAGTAGGAGCAGCAGCTAACATTTATTGAGTGTCCAGGCTAGGAACTGTGCCAGGAGTTTTATGTTTGTCACTTCATATAACTTGTAAATTGTGTGCTGTCTGCCCTTTCTGTTCTGCAGTATCTTGAATCAGTGTAATGATGTGGACCTCTCCTTCCCAGAGCATCCATCAGGATCCAGTCTCTTTCATGGCACAAAGAGGGGAACGCTGCTTCTCACTTCATACCGGGTAATTTCTCTTTCTGCTCCTATTTTTTATTAACTCTATATTTGTTTTCTTTAAAATGGAGAGAGGGTAACTATTGAGTCTCAAAGTGTTTTAAAACATTTACACTTTGAGATTTTCCATGTTGAAGGATGATAGAAGAAAAGGATGATGCTTTTCAATTAGGCCAGAATGCCAAAGCAACCTTAACCATAGACATTTTTGTCTCAAACTATGGACAAATTGCATTCCTTTTTCAAAGTGACTTTCCTTTCTTAGGTGATCTTCATGACGTCACATTCCATCAGTGATCCCATGCTTTCTTTTATGATGCCATTTGATCTGATGAGTAACTGTTCCCTCGAACAGCCACTCTTTGCCCCCATCTACATTCAAGGAACTGTTCAGGCGGCTCCAGATGGTACGTGTTTACAGTCAGAAGTGTTTTTGTTTGTTTGTTTGTTTGTTTGTTTTCTTAAAAGCTTCCAGAAGGTTTAAGATTCAGACTTAGCTCATATTAGAATTCAAATAAAAGAAAGCCTGCTTCTTTGGGTAATGCTTCTGTCAGTGTTTGCATTAGTCAAGTTACCAGCTGTGCCAGCCTGCCTCGTAGTGAGTGTGTGCCGTTTCTTCCCCCAGGTGGCTGGGAAGGACAGGCTACTTTTAAGTTATCCTTCAGAAAAGGAGGTGCCATCAAATTTTTCCAGTTGATGATGAAAGCTGCCTCTGCTGGTGAGCGATAATGATAAAACTATTAAGCACTTTGGGTTTTTGAGGCTCGTGGAGTGAAAGCAGGACTGTTACCCAGTTAGGATTTTCTGGTCTCTGTGAGTAGGCACGTGGTAATTGCACATGCATGTATACAGCAAGCATTTCCTAAGTAGTATTGTACTCACACACATACTATGTGCTGAGTACAATACTACTACCTGTTGGGAAACATGATTCAGTCCCTCCCTACTCAGAAGGAGTTTGAAATCTAGTGGGAGCTTACCAGTCAGATACCTGAGTGACTAACTGTTCCTCATAATCTTTTATCCATCTAATTGCTGCTCTCATATATCACTCCCTAGTCTCTTTACATCAGGGAGCCTGGTTGCCTTAGCTCTTCTTCCCTGACATGCCTTTTTGTCGTCTCTTTTCTCTGGCTTTGCCTTTGTTTCTCTTAGGCTTAGTCCCTATCTTTGATGAGAGGAAGGAAGATGTAGCACTGCTCTAATGGATGGTACCAGAGACCTCTCTCACATTTTGAATACAAATAATTTGTATGATATATTTTTATTCAGTCTAACCTCACTCCATGCTCTTCACTCTCTCGCCTTTTGCATTCCAATCCAACTGGACTTCTTTGTGCCTGGTTCTCACATCTCTGAACCTTCATGATATTTCCTCTCTCTCTGGAGTGCTCTTTCCTTTCTCCCTTGCCTTCCATCCCCAACTTCAATCTAGTTGAGACTAACATAAACTAGTAGAGACAGGCATGCAATTATGTTATCTCATAGCATGTGCTGTAATAGAGACATGGATAAAGAGTTAGGACACACAGAAGGATGGAGTGAAGTTTCTAGCTTGAAGACTGGATTATGATTCTATAAACCATGGTCAAGAATATAAGAACTCTGGCTGGTGCTTCTCAGTGGTTAGAACCTCATGCACCAAAGGGTCGTGGGGTTGATTCGAGGGCATATACCTGGGTGGCAGGTTCACTCTCCACCCCGACCAGGGCACATCCAGCAGGCAAATGGTTGGTGTGTCTCTCACATCAATATGTTTCTTTCTCTCCCTCCCCTTTTCCCTCTCCCTTCTTCATTCTTCCCAAAGCGAAGGAAAAAATATCCTTTGGTGAGGATTAACAAAACAAAAAGGATATAAGAGACAGTCTAAGTTGGAGAGGAAATTAGGTTTTTAAAAATTATTTTTACCGCCGGGACCGGTTTGGCTCAGTGGATAGAGCGTCGGCCTGTGGACTGAAAGGTCCCGGGTTCGATTCCAATCAAGGGCATGTACCTTGGTTGCGGGCACATCCCCAGTAGGGGGTGTGCAAGAGGCAGCTGATCGATGATTCTCTCTCATCGATGTTTCTAACTCTTTATCCCTCTCTCTTCCTCTCTGTGAAAAAATCAATAAAATATATTTTAAAAAATTATTTTTACTGATTTTTAGAGAGTGGGGGGAGAGGAGAGAGAAAGTGAAACATCGAGAGGGGAACATCATTTGACTGCCCCCTGCATGTCTTTTGCTGGAGATCCATGAGCCTTGACTGGGAATCGAACTAGCAGCCTTCCTGTGCAGGGGCTGACACCCTATCAACTGAGCCACACTGGCCAGGGTGAGAGGAAATGAGTTTAATTTTAGACCTAATAGTACTAACTAGCATTTTTTCAATGCTTACTATATACTGGAGTGTTCCAAGTCCTTTACATGTATCAATTTATTTAATCCTCACAAAAACCTTAAGATGTAGGCACTAATAATTATCCCTGACTTATAGCTGGGGAAACTGAGTCAGTGATGGTTACATAATTTCCGAAGACTATACAATTAGTAAGTGATGGAGCTGGACTTTATACTTTAAACCTACTCTTTCTCTCTTATTAAACATTTTATTTTGGGGGAAAATTATATTGATTGAAAAGTTACACAAATATTACAATGAACTCCTATGGACCCTTCATCTAGATTTATCCATTATTAACATTTTCCCACATTTGCTTTATCTTTTTTTTCCCCTCTCTTGTTTTTTCCCCCTTCTTGTTTTTGTTGAAATATTTAGAAGTTACAAAGATCATTTCCTTCATGCCTAAGTATTCTAATGTATATCTCTTAAGAACAAGGCCATTCTCTTATCTAGTCATTGTACTTATTAAATTCAGAAAATTTAACATTGAAGCAGTATTATTAATATAGTTTATATTCAAATCCAAATGATTGTTCCATTACTGTTCCTAATTCTATTAGCTCTTTTTTTTTTCTCCTGCAATGCAGGATTTAATCCTGAATTACACATTGAATTTAATTGTCCTATTCTTTGTTCTCCTTTAATCTGGACTCAGCCTTTTTTTTTGTCTTTCATGACACTGAAATTATAAAACAAATACAGGCTTAATGTTTTGTAGAATGTATCTTAATTTGGGTTTGTCTGTTCTTTATGATTATATTCAGATTACATTTTGGTAAGAGTACTGTATAAGGGACTTTGTATACTTTTGAGCCTATACTCTTAATTCCTTAATACAAGTGTGAGATACATGGGAGTGCTAGAGGCCAGTGGATGTGCAGCTCAGAGCTCCAGAGATTAACTGTATCTAGAGACTGATTTGGAAATCTTTAGCACACTGGACATCTCGGGAGCTATCTGGTTGATGGGCTCATTCAATGAATTAAGGATGGTATTCCAAGAGTCCTCAACATTTAAGGAATGGGCAAGGAGGAGAGTGACCTATAATGAAGATTGAAGAATGACAGGGAGGTAGGAGGAGAATCAAGTGAGTTTATTATCCCGGAAGTCAAGAAAGGAGAAAGTCTCAAGCAATAGAGTGGTCAAATGTGGCAGCTATTGTAGACATGCTTGGTAAAATGAAAACTGAAAAATGTGCTTAGTGTGTGGAAATTTGAGGTTACTGGTCTTAGCAAGGGAGATTTTAGTGAAGAGAGATCTGGATGCCTGACAATGGATAACAGGGTGTCCTGGCAGGTAAAGGGAGTACAACTATGGGGAACCCAGGGTCAGGGGACCCTTGGAATTCCAATTTCTCTTTGCTGTAGATGTCTGGGGAACTCAGGGCAATTGCAAACTGGATCTTGAATTTCTTCTTAGTTTTAGCTTCATAGTACTAAGGGGGAGTTATTTTTAGGATTATGGGCTAAGGTTGAGGCAACTTTTGAGGATCCTCTTTGTGCTCACATTAAGATCTCCTTGCCCAGCCAAGATCGGTTTGGCTCAATGGATAGAGCGTCGGCTTGGGGACTGAAGGGTCCCGGGTTCGATTCCGGTCAAGGGCATGTGCCTTGGTTGCAGGCATATCCCCAGTAGGGGGTGTGCGAGAGGCAGCTGATCAATGACTCTCTCTCATCGATGTTTCTGACTCTCTATCTCTCTCCCTTCCTCTCTGTACAAAAATCAATAAAATATATTTAAAAAAAAAAAAAGATCTCCTTGCCCAGCTGGTATGGCTCAGTGGTTGAGCATTGACCCATGCATGAATCAGATTACAGTTTGTTCCCAGTCAGGACACATGCCTTGGTTTTGGGTTTGAACCTCAGTAAGGGGCAAGCAGGAGGCAGCCAATCAATGATTCTCTCTCATCATTGATATTTCTGTCTCCATCTCCCTTCTCCTTTCCTGTCTCTGAAATCAACCAAAACATTTTTTTTAAGAGATCTGCAAAGGTAGGCAGTTGCACAGCAACTTGGAAGGATTTAGTCAACTTATATGAACTTGGTCCAGTGTCTGAACTGCTCTGGGTCTCATGGTATCATGGCTTAGGTGTGGAAACCTACCTCTGCTACCCTGGCAAGGGTCAGTGCTTGTGAGATGGGCTTCCTTGAGGCCTTTGGAATTAACTATTCATTGTGCTTCATGATCTGATTTATTGACCAAGAATGATTCCCTTCCTCTCTGCAGAGTGGATTTGTCAGGAGTCTTTGAGTTATATTTATAGCAAATGTATATGGAATACTTACTGTGTGTCAAACACTAGGTGAGACAATTGGGAACACAACAGTGACTAAGACATACATGGTCCCTGCCTTTGTTAAACTTAGTCTAGTGAGAATCATATAAAAAATAAGCAAATATATAAGTGAATAAAATAATTACTTCTTCCAGAAAGGGCTACTCATAGTTATTGAAAAGGAGATGACCAGGGGTAAGGAAGACAACTTTAGATTTATAGTGAATTACTTAATGCCAGCTATTTAATCAGATAAACCCCAGATTATCAATGGTCTTACTAAGACAATAGTAGATACTAATGCTTATATAAAGGCCAATTATCAGGGCTAAAAGGGGAATCTGTTTCATATAGCCCTTCATGAACCCAGGGTAATAGAGTATCTGCCATCTTTAACACATAACACATGACCTGTTGGATAGCTGTCAGAAAGGGGAAGAGAGGAGATCTTACCTGGGAAGTTTTCATGGGCCAGGCCTGGAACTATTGTACATTACTTCTGGTCATATGATCAGAAATCAGTGTGGTAGGCTGATAATGACTCCCAAAGATATATCCTTATCCTAATTCTCAGAACCTGTGAATGACACCTTATTTATTTATTTTTTGTTTTTGTTTGTTTGTTTGTTTTTGAATAACACCTTATTTGTAAAAAGAAGTCTTTTTGGATGTTATTAATTTAAGGGTCTTGAGATGAGGAGATTACCCTCGATTATCTAGTGCAAGCATGTTTAACTCTTGGCCCATGGGACGCATGTGTCATTTATTTGGCCCGTGTTGGCCTTTGAGTTTGACATGCTTGATCTAGTGGGCCTCAGATGCCATCACAAGTGCCTTCAAAAGAGAGGGAGAAAAACAGAAGTGCTTTCCCCTGTACCACACAGCCATTAAATTGGTCTGTAATGGATATATCTTACCAACTTGATAGAATTTCTCACTTGGAAATTTTTCTGAATGCCTATCATGATAGGTGCCTTTATGCTAGACCCTAAATAAACACAGGCAAATAAGTCACAACCTCTGTCCTCAAGAAGCATAGAGTTCAGGACTAGGGCAATGTATATTCTTTATCTTGTATCCTGGAAACATTGTTGAACACTCAAGTAAGGTGATAGTTAATAGTTAATTATCTGGTTGATAGTTGCTATACATTTGACTTAAAAAAGAATGTTGCCAAATTTGTTTTTTCAGCTGCCCAGGGAGCTCCACTTCAAAGTATAACTTGCTGGTTTGGTGTTCCAGGACTGTTGATAGTTAGTGAGCAGGGGAGCATGACGTGCCACCAACAAAGGTCTAATCCAGGTAAGGTATGGCATAAGGTTCTTCCTGGGAGGTGGAAAAGTATGCCGGGGTTCAAAGATCTACTCACTGCTAGCTTGCCTCCAACCCTGCTGGCAGAAGAAGCGTCGGAGGTTTGGAGGTTGGAAAATGGTTGAGTATGTGACTTCATTTCCAGATCAAAACCCAGTGGCAAGTCAGTAAGTTTCAGGCTTATTTTTAATTAATAATATACAGATACAAAACATACTTAGGCAACTCCCAATATTGGAAACATTCACTTTCTGTTTTTGCAGCCTATGCAAAAACATATGCTCCTGTTCACTTCCTTCTTCCCATTTCACACAAGCACAGCCATCAAGCTTGCACCATGCCCTTCAGCTCACTAAGGATTCCAGCCCTGGGCTTCATGTCCTGTGCCCTTTAACAGTTGTGCCTGGCCACAGCTGCTGTCATGTTACTGGGAAGTGGTCAATGATTCTCAAATGTTGTCCACCACCTATCGGTAGACCACAAAGGGTCTCCTAATGGGTTGTCAACAGACCCCAAAATGTGGGCCCTTTCTTGGGTCTTGGAGCATGAAATATATATCATTGGCATTTAGTCTTGTATACAACTGAAGGATATTTATTTGTGCCCCTAATAGTTACCTAGTTGTAAAAGGTTATTAAACTGTAATACTGTGCCCAAAAATCTAAAATGTTGCTACAGTTTTATAAGTTTTTTTATTGAGTTGAAATTCATAGAACATAACATACAACAATTTTTTTAATATATTTTATTGATTTTGTACAGAGAGGAAGGGAGAGAGATAGTTAGAAACATCGATGAGAGAGTCATGGATCAACTGCCTCTTGCACACCCCCCACTGGGGATATGCCCTCAACCAAGGTACCGTATTTTTCGGACCATAAGACGCTCCGGACCATAAGACGCACCAGTTTTTAGAGAAGGGAAATGAAGAAAAAAAGATTCTGAAACAAATAGTGTCCTAAAATATTTTATGTGCATTAAAACCCAACATCACAGTCATAAACACATGTAATCAACCCTGTAAAGTAAACAGCAGCATTTAGAACCATTTTAGAGCCGGGCAAGCACACAGAGACCACACAGAGCCGGGCAAGTAAAAAAACTTTTTTTTTAAAGTATATGTGTAGGCTATATTTGGACCATAAGACGCAGGGACATTTCCCCCCCACTTTTGGAGGAAAAAAAGTGCGTCTTATGGTCCGAAAAATACGGTACATGCCCCTGACCGGAATCGAACCCGGGACCCTTCAGTCCCCAAGCCGATGCTCTATCCATTGAGCCAAATCGGTTTCGGCACATACAACAATTTTTAAATGTGCAATTGGTATTTAGTATATTCACAATGTGGTGCAACCATCAGCTCTCTAGTTTTAAAATTTTTCATCACTCCATAATTCCCCACTAAATAATAATTCTTCTCAACGCCTCTTAATATACTCTAATCTGCTATTTGTCTCTGGATTTGGTTATTCTGAATATATCACATAAAAGGAATCATACAGTACATCACCTTTTGAGTTTGGCTTATCACATCTAGCATAATGTTTTTAGGCTAATCCCAGTTATAGCATGCACTTTATTTTTTTGTGGCTGAATACTATTTCTCTGTACATATGTGTCATAATCTATTGTCTTTCCCCATTCTTTTACTTTCAATCTATTTGTGTCTTCAGACTTTTAATCTAAAGTAAGTCTCTGATTAAGCCCTGGCCAGTGTGGCTCAGTTGTTTGTCATCCCTTGCACTGGAAGGTTGCTGGTTCGATTTCCAGTCAGGGCACATGCCTGGGTTGCGAGCTCGATTCCCAGTGTGGGGAGGTGTAGGAGGCAGCCGATAGATGATTCTCTCTCATTGATGTGTCTATCTCTCCCTCTCTCTTCCTCTCTCTGAAATAAAAACATTTAAAATAAATAAAAAATTGAACAGTTATAATCATGATTACATAAACATATTAATAGATATTCTACAAAGAAATGCATTAAAATACTAAGTTTTTATGTTATGATTACATTATAGATGTCTTTTTTATTTTTTTAATATATTTTATTGATTTTTTTTTTTTTTTTCAGAGAGGAAAGGAGAGGGATAGAGAGTTAGAAACATCGATGAGAGAGAATCATCGATCAGCTGCCTCTTGCACACCTCCTAGTGGAGATGTGGCCGCAACCTAGGTACATGCCCTTGACCAGAATCGAACTCAGGACCCTTCAGTCCACAGGCTGACGCTCTATCCACTGAGCCAAACCGGTTTTGGCTATAGATGACTTTTAAAAATTCACCTTTTTTCTATTTTCCAAATACATATTCCTCATTAAGCATGTATTTTTTATAATCAAAGAAAACTTTGTTAAGTAAAACATGTATCTCTCTATATACAGCTATAATTAATGCAGAGATTAACTGGGTTATTTTCCTGTTTATTTTAATCCCTCTACAACAGGAAATGATAAAGTTTTCACTTCTTGGCGGATTCACAGCGAGAAGCGGGGAGGTCTGCGTGCGTGCGCACGTGGCCTCTCTGCCTGCGGTCCGGGGACTTTCCCCTAGGGAAATGATAAAGTTTTCAATTGGTGGTGGCTGAAGGATCTGGCTTTACCATTATTCTGCCTGATTCTCTTCCTGTGTTTGCTTCAGCATAATTTTTTTCTTCTTCCTTCGTCTCACTTATTCCTTGTCCACTCTAAGAAATAACTAATTTTTTTCTTCTCAATTTACCCAGTTGTTGTTCATGGGTCCCAACCTGTGATATATGGACCCCCACCACAAGGATATGGAGTTCCACCAGCGAGATACGCACCTCCACCAGCGGGATATGCACCTCCACCAGCGAGATACGCACCTCCACCAACGGGATATGCACCTCCACCAGCGGGATATGCACCCCCACCAGCGGGATATGCACCTCCACCAGCGAGATACGCACCTCCACCAACGGGATATGCACCCCCACCAGCGGGATATGCACCCCCACCAGCGGGATACGCACCCCCACCAGCGGGATATGAAGCCCCACCTCCGGGATACGCACCCCCACCAGCGGGATACGCACTCCCACCAGCGGGATATGAAGCCCCACCCCCGGGATATGAAGCCCCACCTCCGGGATATGAAGCCCCTCCTCTGGGATATGAAGCTCCACCTTCTGGAAATAGAACTGGGTCTCACAGTTTTGTGGCAGCCCAGCCTGATGGATATGCTGCTTCTCTTCCTTCCACCTCATCTCCTCAGCACCATTCACCACCTTCTAAGAACTAAACCCTGAAGATTCACCAACTGAAGTGGCACCCTAAAACTGAAATCTGGATAAGAAGGAGGACTCATGTATGTGTTTAAAGGCCTTTCTCAAGTAGTAGTCCCACCCTCTGGAAGGGCAGTCTTAGGGGGGAAATGAAGCTTTACTTCCATGCCTAGATTTTAGAAGCAAAGTCAACTCTTGATTATGTGCTAAAGGAAAAGTAGACTGGTATGGCTAATTCCCTAATAATTTGGTTGATATTGGGCTGCAGTTTTTAAAAATATGTTTTTGTTGATTTTAGAGAGGAAGAGAGAAGGAGGGAGAGAGAGAGAAGCATCGATTGCCTCCAGTATGCACCCAGACCAAGAAGTGAACCAATGACCTTTCAGAACACAGGTCGATGCTCAATCAACTGAGTCACACTAGTCAGGGCTGAGCTGTATTTTTAAAAAATATACTTTCTTATTGATTTCAGATAGGAAGAGAGAGGGAGAGAGAGAGAGAAACATCAATGATGAGAGAGCATCATTGATCTGCTGCCTCCTGCACACTCCCTAGTGGGAATTCAGCCCACAATCCGGCATGTGCCCTTGACCAGAATCCAAACTGGGACCCATGAGCAGGTGAATGCTCTGTCCACTGAGTCAAACCGGGTAGAGCTGAGCTGCATTTTTTTTTTTTTAACGTATCTTGAATGTGACTGTGGAAAAAGCTTTTTTCCCCTCTGCTATCCAAGAAGCATTTATTATGCTCAGATTTCTAGGCACTAAGATATATGTTAGAAACATCAAGTTGAACACATTTTTCACAGCATTGTTTATATTAATGAAAGGATGGGACAATCTAAATTTATAATAGTGACAGAGAATTTCATAAATTATGGTATTTCTATACAGTGGAATATTATGCAGCCATTGAAAATGATGGCTAGAGGTAGAAAAGCCTTTTTTTTTAAAATATATTTTATTGATTTTGTACAGAGAGGAAGGGAGAGAGATAGCGAATTAGAAACATCGATGAGAGAGAGTCATCGATCAGCTGCCTCTTGCACACCCCCTACTGGGGATGTGCCCACAACCAAGGTACATGCCCTTGACTGGAATCGAACCCGGGACCCTTCAGTCCTCAAGCCGACACTCTATCCACTGAGCCAAACCAGTTTCGGCTAGAAAAGCCTTCTTTAAGAATACCAAAACCAATGAAGCAATCAAGGAAAACAAAGTAAATATAATTTTGACTATCTTGATTTTTTTTTTAAATTCTGTATGACCAAAGTTAAAAGATAGGCAATAGAGTAGGAGAAAGTAATTTCCAGCATATATATTAAACAAACAAATAACTTTTACTCAGAATATATGAACTCCTACAAATCAACCCAAAAGAAAAATGGACAGAAGATATGAATACCCTATTAACAGGCAGTAGAGTGGCAATGGAGTGGCTGGCCAAGAAACATTTGAAAAGAGGTTTGTTCCACTCAACTAGTGTTAAGGAAGTACAACTTGAAAAGAGAAACACTTTTTCTTTCCAAAGGTTTACAAATATTAAAAAGATTGAAAAACGTAAGTGTTGGGAAAGATGTGAGAAATGGTTATTGTTATAAATTGTTGGAGGGAGTTTTTCAGTATGCCTTTTTAAAATATTATGTTTTAAATATATTTTTATTGATTTCAAAGAGGAAGGGAGAGAGATAGAAACATCAATGATGAGAGAGAATCATTGATGGGCTGTCTCCTGCACGCCCCTCACCAAGGATGGAGCCCACAGTCTGAGCATGTGTCCTGACTGGGAATCCAACCGTGACCTCCTAGTTCATAAGTCAACACTCAACCAGTGAGCCACATTGGATGGGCTCAGTGTGCCTTTTTAGAAAGCAATTCAGCAATGCCTTTTATTATTTTTTAATCCTTATCGGAAGATATGTTTTTCCTGGAGAGAGGGGTGGGGGGAGGGAGAGGAAGAGAGGGAGAGGGGGAGAGGGGGAGAGAGGGAGAGGGAGAGAGAGAGAGAGAAACATCGATATGAGGGAGAAACATTGATCAGTTGCCTTCTTTATGCACCCAACTGGGGGATGAACAAGCAATCTAGTTATGTGCCTTGACCGGAAATTGAGCCCACAACCTTTTGGTGTATGGAATGATGCTCCAGCTGACTGAGGCATGTCCCCACCCCTGCTAGGGCCAGCAGAACCTTTTAAAAGTTAAAATGAGTCTACTCTTAATTTAGTGCCTTGGCTTCTCGATATCTGTTTCTGAGAAGTACTTGCACATGTACACAAAAATGTAAGTGGAGAGATTTCATTACGTTCACTGTTTCTAACAACACAAAATTAGAAATAACCTATAGGTTTATTAATAGTAAACATTTAAATAAGCCAAGGCACATCCATACTATATATGCAAATCTTCTAAGTCTTATTGTTAAATGAGAAAAGCAAGTTTTAGGAAGTGTATATATAATAGAGAGATTTTCAGTCCCATCAGACTGAATGCCCCCTTTCAGAATTAATATAATGTTTCCTTTACTTCATTGGGATAAAATTTTCAGGCAACTGCATGTGATTCCACACCATTTCAGCCAAAATCAATAGAAGACTATAAATGTGATAGAAGAAGGAATAATAGGCCCTGGCCAGTGGGGCTCAGTTGGTTGAGTTCTGTCCCATGCATCAAGAAAGGCCGCTGGTCAGAGACAAAAGGTAGGGAGTGAGGGGGTTAGGGAACAACCAAAGGACTTGTATGCATGCATATTAGCATATCCAATGGACACAGGCACTGGGGCAGTGGGGTGGGAATGGCTGTGGCGGGGATCAATTAGGGGAAAAGAAGACATAATATAAAACTTTAGACAATAATAAAAAATAAAAATAAATAAAAACAAATTAGGAAGACAGAAAGAAAAAAAGAAAGGTCGCTGGTTAGATTTCCAGTCAGGGCACATGCCCAGGTTTTGGGTTCGATCCCTGCTTGGGTACAAAAGAGAGGCAATCAATTAATGTTTCTCTCTCACATTGATTTTTTTTTTCTCTCCCCATCTCCCTCCCTCCCTCTCTCTCAAATCAATTTTAGAAAAATAATTTGTAGTAAAATTGTAAGTATTTTAACATATAAATTCTCAGATTCTTCAGATACTAGAAGACTAACGAAGTAATCAAGTGGTAACAGTGTGGCCTCTGGGCTGGGGAACTGCATAGCTGGGGAAAAGGAGAGGAGACCTAGATTTTTATTACAAATTTTTAAAGTGCATGTGTGTACTATATGTTTCTATATTGAGAATGAGTTCTTTTAAGTATTTTTATATATACTTTTATTGATTTCAGAGAGGAAGGGAGAGGAGTGGGGGAGAGAGAATCATTGATCCTGCACACACCCTACTGGGGATGGAGCCCACAACCCAGGCATGTGCCCTTGATCAGAATCAAACCTGAGACCCTTCAGTCAGCAGGCCAATGCTCTGTCCACTGAGCCAAACCAACTAGGGCGGAATGAGTAATTTTTAAGCTAAATTAATAGCATGCTAGGCTCTGCCTTGTTTATAAATTGTGCAGTGGCTCCTCACAGCCTTCAGGATAAAGTCCAAACTCCTGGTTTTCACATATATGTAGGTCATATTATGCTCCTTTATATTCAAGACCCTGCAGATTGGCCCCTCCAGTGACCTCTCCAGCTGAGAGCCAGCTGAGCAGAACTAAATGCAGAAGTGCATGGCTTCTGCCTCTGCCTGCCTTCCTACTGCTTGCTACTTATTTTTCAAAAACAGCCAGAAGTTCTTCTAAGAAGCTTGTTCTAAGCTCCCCTTCTTTGCCCTTCTGCCAAGCTTGTATTGTACCCTCAGTGTGTTTCTGACAAAATACTGAACCACCTGGCCATGCCAATCTGCCATGGCCAGGTGGTTCAGTTGGTTGGAGCGTTGACCCATACACCAACAGGTTGTGGATTCAATTCCAGGTCAGGGCACATACCTGGGTTGCAGGTTTGATCCTCAGTTGGAGTGCATATGGGAGACACTAATGGATGTTTCTCTCTCACATCTATATTTCTCTCTCTCTCTCTCTCTCAAATCAATAAAAACTTATCCTTGAGTGAGGATTAAAAACATAACTGGGGCAATCCTGTTGAGATTGTTTGCATGTTCATCTCCCCCACAATCTGTGAGCTCCTTGAGAACAGAGGCCATGTCCCATTACAGGGGCCTAGCAGAAGGCAAGGGCCACAGTGGTACCTAGGTAATATTTGTTGAGTGAGTGAAGACATAAACAAATTGCGATTCTTGACTTAATATACACATGTACAACACATATAAACACTAAGTTCTGGTAACCAGCTGAATATTATAGTTTTCAGAATCAGTTTTGTTAGCATTAGAAGTTAAAATTTCAGAATTTAGAGAAAGCTGTCTTCTGTCTGGCTGGTTGAGTTGAATAGTCCTGAAGGCAGGGTTATATTTCCCCTCTTCCTACCTCACAGCCTTGGTTTATATGGTTCATACTGGCAAAGCC
Source organism: Pipistrellus kuhlii (assembly GCF_014108245.1). NCBI lineage: Eukaryota > Metazoa > Chordata > Mammalia > Chiroptera > Vespertilionidae > Pipistrellus > Pipistrellus kuhlii. Next base: position 241,490 of record NW_023425586.1, read on the forward strand.
ACCTCTGGCAAGGTGGTCCCAGAGCACTCACCTGGGGTTTAAAGGGCTTTGAGTGAGCAAATGATCAGTACTGTAGGTGGGTGCCAGGCAGTGTGCCAAGGCACTTCATATCTCACCTCATCCGGTGAAGTGGGCACTGTTAATAGCTTCATTTTACAGCTAAGCATACTGAAGCTTGCAGATCTAGGAAACGAACGAATTTGCAACTTTGAGTAGTGGAGGCAGAACTTGAACCCAGGCTGACTTTAGGATCTGGGACCCTAGCCTCTCAATGGGGAACCTGCTCCCCAGCATTTTCTTTTTATCCCACAGGTGCCACGCGGTAGGAGAGTTTCCTGTGCATGGAGTGGCCTGATCCTCACCACACGTGTGCGGTCCTGGTGAGCTCTGAGTCCCTTTCCCTGCTGCAGGCTTGATCCCTGGTGGTCAGAGGGCCTGAAAATCAGTGGTGTCAAAGGTGGTAGAGTAGGTTAAAGGAGGGCTCATTTCTCATGAGATCAGATTGGTTCTATGTAAATGAAGTGTGAGTATTGCTGGAAGCCTGAGACTAGCTTTTTCTTTTCTTTCTTTTTTTTTGTAATTGATTTCAGAGAGGAAGGAAGAGGAAGAGAGAAATAGAAACATCAGTGATGAGACAGAATCATGAGAGAGAATAATTGATCGGCTGCCTCCTGCACGTGCCCCACAATGGAGATGGAGCCCACAATCGGGCATGTGCCCTTGACTGGAATCGAACCTGGGACCCTTCAGTCCTCAGGCCGACGCTCTATCCACCAAGCCAAACTGGCTAGGGCAGACCAGCTTTTTCTTGAACCGGCTCAGCTGGCACAGGAAAAAGATAATTTTGACATCTTTGAGTTTTTCACATCCTCATGGCCTCATCCCTTCATCACAGCCTCAGACCTGAAAACTCCACCACATTAATTGTCCAAGTAAAGGGTACTTACTTTTAACTAAATGGTAAAGACTTTGAGAGGGACAGTAATTATGTCAATTGGCTGGCCATTTATTAACTATATTAGTGCTAAGCACCAGCCAGGCGCTTTACATATAAAATTTGTGTGATTGGGATCCAAGGAAAGTGCTTGGATCACAATCACATAGATGAAGACACTGAGGCTGACAGGGAAGCAAATGGCCTAAGGCATACAGCTGGCCAGTAAGTGACAGGACAGGATCTGAACACATTTCCTTTTTCATCCACACACTCATTTATGGAGTGCCTTTTATGTGCTATTTCTGTGTGCTTGGGAGATCAGTGAATAAAATAGATAAAAATTCCTGCTCTTTGGCCAGGCCCAGAGCATCCGGGTCTGGTGTGGCCAGGCCCGGAGCAGCGGCTGCCAGGCTGGGAGCCGCCAGGCCCGAAGCATCCGGGTCTGGTGCGGCCAGGCCTGGAGCAGCGGCTGCCAGGCTGGGAGCGGCCAGGCCCGGAGCAGCCGGGTCTGGTGCGGCCAGGCCCGGAGCAGCAGCAGCCAGGTCCAGAGCAACTAGGTCGGGAGCGGTGGTGACCAGACCCGGAGCAGCTGGTTGTGGAACGAACCAGAGCAACAGAGGCCAGGCCCGGAACAGCTCGCTCTTCGCCTGTCCCTGCCCCACGGCTGCCTCTCAGACATGGCTGGAAACTTTTGTGGGAACTTGAGGGTCTGCTGAATCAAGTGATGAAGGCTTAGATCTGGATGTGTTGAGTTAGTATAGGGCTGGGGTGTTGATCTGTGAGTGCCTTGGGTGGGGCCTGGATGAAGCTGGTTGACCTATTTGGAAATGTCTTTTGTGTGAAATGTATCATTGGGCATGTGGTGGTATTATTGATATGAGAAAATGCTAAGTAACTGATTTAGTATCTGAAAAGGGATTTACTATCGGGGAAAGGGAGGGAGGAAGAGACTGAACATAAACTGCACCTATGGATGAGGACAATGGGGGATGGGGAGGGGGCGGAGGTTGCGGTGGGAACCTGGTGGAGGGGGGAAGAAATGAGGAACCTTTGTAACAATATGAACAATAAAGATTGATTTAAAAAAAAAAAAAAAGTAAAAAAAAAAAATTCCTGCTCTTATGGAGCTTACATTCTAGTAATACTAAGATGCAATCAATGCATATATTATATTATATGATATAATTAGGCATTCCATATTCAAAGACAGATGTTGATAAAAGCTATAAAAAAGAACAAAGTAAGAGATTAGGAGTGCTGTGGCTTGGCAGAAGGAGCAGTATGCAATAGAGATTTGTGAGAAGATAATAGTTGAGTAAAGATTTGAAAGATTCAGGAGGTGAGGGAGCTAGCCCTGCAGACCTGGGGAATAGTGTTTTAGGCAGCTTAATTCCAAAATGCCTTCCCCTACATCCAGTGCCTCAAAACAAATGGGTGTGAGAAGACTCCTCGGAAGGAAAAGCTTGAAAATAGATTGTAGGCCAACCAGAGAGAGGTCTGAACCAGGCCACACAAAACAGCTTGGGGATGGAGACTGATTCCTGGGTCCTCGTTCGAAAACAGGCCTCCTTCTTGCCTACGTCCTGACAACAAAAGAAGTTAAAGTAACTGAAGAGGCAAGGTCACCCTGGTTTCACACCCTCGATTAAACTCCGTTTGCTGTTGCACACCTTTGCTGTGGCCTTGGTCTCTCTGTTTCTGAGGGCATCTGGCCTAGTACTGGCCCCTGAGGACCTCCCAGTAGTCAGCGTGGATGTGCCCAAGCTCTACGTTTTCTGTCTGGGCTCTGCACTTGTCCTGCTTCAACTGTTCATCATCTGATTCCAAGAAAGATGGACCTTCTCATGCTCGCCTCAGTGCTCGTGCCCCTTGACGGAGCACTTGCCTAAGGTGGGGAAGACTGTTCTCCAGTTTTCCATGGAGGGGAGAGCCAGAACAAATCAATGTGAGAGCTTGTACGCTGACCAGTTGTTTGTTGTGCTGCCCAATACTGTGCACTGGGCTTCCTGAGGATCAGTTCTGGTTGAGTATTTACTGAGGCTGCTCTGTGCCAACCCTTTGTTCTGAGAAAACTGACACCTGATCTCAAGCAGTACACAGACTGCCTCAGAGATAGACAATTTCATTATGTTTTGCAAGTGTCCACCCTGTCCTGCCCCTCCCCTCGCAAATATAGGATGGGAGCAGGTAGGTACTTCACCCTCTCCGTGGTCCCCCTGGGGAAGCTGTGTGGACCCCTTCTGTTGGCTTGCTGTGAAGGTCTTCCTTTCCCTGGTTCTCAGCCCTCTGGGCCTTGGAGTGCTTCATTTTGGGAACTGTTTTAGAACTATTTATGCTCAAGCTTGTGCTTTTCCCTTGGACCCAATTCTGGCATTAGACTTCGGGCTTTTACCTGATGACCAATAAGAGAGAGGAATACTCCTAATTCCTGAAAAAGTGCAATGATAGAGGTCTGCCAGCTTTGATAGTCTGTCAGCTTCCTGGAGAAGGGGATGTCTGCATTGTTTTGATGCCGCCACCAGGAAGGCCTTTGGTCTGAACATGTGGTCCATCCTTAGTAAGAAGACTAGCTGTGCCCTTGTGCAATATTTCTTGCCTGTAGATCTTCCTGTTCCCTTCACTGATTGGTTCCTAAAAAGGAGATTGAGGTTTTCTGCTTGGGGTCCAGGTTGGCTGGCCTGCCTGCTGGTCGAACTCCTGGTCGAGGGCACAATTTGCATATTAGCCTTCTATTATATTGGATATACACTGAGTGGCCAGATTACTGTGTGTTCAGAGATCATAATCTGGCCCCTCAGTGTGTACTCTTAGACAGTCCAGAGAGAGGTTCAGACCTCTCTCACTCTGGTTGGCTTAAGGGGATTGGAAGCCAACACTTCTATTCCCACGAGAATAAAACTGAATGAATTATACATCAGTTACTCCTCTTAGATCCATTAGAAGTCATAGGGCAAACTGCTGCCTGCAAAATTAGCGAGATAGATGGATACAGAGTCACAACTCACCCAAAGCAAAAATCTCAGGCAATGAACCTGTCGAAAGAGCCAGTATGAGGGTAGGTAATTTAAACTAATTGATGAATTGGGGAGGCTTTGTGTAGACAAGCTTGAGAGTTAAAAATTTCTGGGTGGGGCCAGTCTTAGGGAGGAACCCACTAGTTATGTGGATTTTACCTCCAGGAGTCCCACCAAGTCTCCACAGTAAAGAGAGGAAAAATCCCCTTGTGCTTCTGGCAAGAGAAATGGAAGGAATAGCTATTTTGAAAATACAACTTTATCTATGATTATCTTATCCTGAACCTGAATTTCTGTTGCAAAAAAAACAATATATGCCGAAACCAGTTTGGCTCAGTGGATGGAGCGTCGGTCTGCGGACTGAAAGGTCCCAGGTTCGATTCCGGTTAAGGGCATGTACCTTGGTTGCAGGCACATCTCCAGTAGGGGATGTGCAGGAGGCAGCTTATCGATGTTTCTCTCTCATCGATGTTTCTGATTCTCTATCCTTCTTCCTTCCTCCCTGTAAAAAAATCAATAGAATATATTTAAAAAAAAAAAAGAAAAAAAGAAAGAGGAACTGAAAGGTGCTTAGGGCAACCATGCAAAACTCTTTAGCACATCAGGCCTTTCAGGGTGCAGCAGAGGGGCTGGTGAGGGGGGTCATGGCCACTAGAGCCTGGACCATCTGAATGGCGTGGGGAAGGGCAAGACAAAGAGGGCCTGGGACCATCGCTGCTCTGCCTCACTGCGTTGTCACACCACCACCACTGCGTTGGGCAGAGCAGGGATGGCTCCCTGGTGTGAGGCAAGTCTGGACTGTCTAAGTACACACTGAGTGGCCAGATTATAATGATCTCTGAACACATAGTAATCTGGCCACTCAGATTATATCCAATATAATAGAAGGCTAATATGCAAACTGTCGCCTCGACCAGGAGTTCGACCAGCAGGCAGGCCAGCCAACTGCCCATGTCCCCTCCCCCTGGCCAGGCTGGCTGGACCCCACCCATGCACAAATTCATGCACTGGGCCTCATATAAATACACACACACACACACATACACACACTGAGTGGTCAGATAATTATGCGTTCAGAGATCATAATAATCTGGCCACTCAGTGTAATCTGCAGGTCATTTTGGAAAATGAGGGACAGAAGATGCCCCACATCTTCTATGTGAGGTCAGATTTGAAACCGGCACCCTGTGTAGTGCCACTCAGAGTCATTGAAGGTGCCCATTGGCCCAGGACCATGTTACAACTATTGTATTTGATGAAAGAACAGCTTTATTGGTGACCTGAGGGAGCCAAGGTCACTCCCGTGGAGTATCAGCCTGCAAGGTCTCCTCTGGGCAGGAAAGCCAATTGTGATTCATGGAAGTTCCTGACAAGAGGTCACATCTCCACTCCTAATTATAAGAAAAATTCCAAATCTTGATTTCAGAGTCAACAGAAGGTCAGAGGCTGGAGTCCTGATGGGTATCAGTGCCCCTGCCTATGGCAGCTTAGGCTGCCGAGTGGTTCAGCGACATCTGTGGAGCTGTGCAGACAAGGCTAGAGGCCAGGAGGCCACAGGAAAGTGCCCAAGACAAGTTTCCAAGAGGGTTCACACTTGAGCAGCCCTTTGAGTGCACTTTGGGTCCGACTGGGTCGGTCGCCACGCGGGCCTGGGCAGCAGAGAACCTCGCCTACTGGCCCTTGGCACGCCGAGGCTCCATGGTCTGGGTGCAGCGGTGCTGTACAGCCTGTCCCATGTGTCAGCTCCTCATTGCGGAGGTGTTCCCAGCTTCCCGACAGGATACAGGTACCACATCACCACCCCCGAAGGGTTGATGATCACTGTGAAGATGGTTTCAGTCCGGAGGCCACTGATAATGCCACCCGTGTAGACATCCTGGGCCTGCAGCAGGGAGGACAGAAGCAGTGGCACCATAAGAAGAGCCAGGCAGGGGACACAGAAGCCTGGCCTCTGGCCTGTCTGTGCTGGGCCTCCAGTGTGTACTGCAGAAGTGGGAGCCGTGACTCTGTCACTTCTCCACTGGCACAGCCAGCTGATGCCCAGACGTAGGCAGTGGTGAAAGCCTCGTCCACAGAGAACCTGAGCACCGTGCAGCAAGGGCTGACCAGTGAGGGGAGGAGCATGGCCTCCGTGGGTAACCAGACTCATTTATACGCAGTAATCTTGTTTGCTTAGCCTGAAGATGCCAGTGCAGAGCAGCACCAGCCTTGGCCCTCAGTGCCCGCCGCTGTCCTTGAGCACCTGCCCAGGACCCAGGGCCCACGGCTCGGGGGGCCTGTGTGAGGCCCACCCCCAGCACCGCCTCCCAGGGAAACGGGGCACTCCCTCCCGCAGGGGCTCACCTCATACAAGCTGGAGCTGGTGAAGTTGAGCAGGGAGAGGGACCAGCGGAAGCGGTAAGGCATATCCGTCCTGCGGCTGAAGAAGACCACGGCGTAGGCATTGTTGTCCAGGGGCCGCAGGAACACTTCGATGAGGGACTTCGTCTGGGACAGAAGATGGCTGCTGCTGGGGTTCCTGCTCAGGCAGGCCCTCAAGTCCCCTTCCTGGCCCTCCCTGGAGCCCTGGGTCCCCCTCCCCAGCCCACAGTTTCATTCCACACAAAAGCTTAGTGGGGGGGGGGGGGGCCGAGGGTGATACCACAGCCCTCCAGTACCCCAACTTATCTAACACTACTTTCCTTCCTCTCCCTGACTTGGCAGATGCTCCCCAACACTTCCTGTGTCCAGCCCCATGCCAGGACATAGGCAGTACTGCATGAGGTCCTGCCTCAGAGTGCGCATAGGATGATGGGAGGGACAGATGGGGAGAGCTGCTGCACTGGAGTGGCTAGTGGGATGAGGCGCTCTGCCCTGAGCAGCCAGGAGCATGAACCCCTCCTCCCCGGCCTGGCAGGGATCAGTTACCTCCTCTGGGCCTCGCCACCTCAGCAGGCGCACCTACAGGTGTGTAGGGTTGTAGAGAGGGAAGGAGTGTGCAAAGAGCAGGAACTTGGGCAACACTTGGAATCAGGTCCTGTTGTGCTATTTACTAATGATGGGGCCTTGAGCTAAGTTCTTAGACTCTTCAAATCTCAGTTTCCTCTTTTGTAAAACAGGGAAGGAGTATCACTCTTGTGAGGAAATGTATCTAGAATGCCCAGCACACAGTAGGCGATCAATAAATAGTAGACACCGGTACGAGTAATAGTTGTAATTCCTTGGCTCATACAACTCCTAAACACTGTAGGGAAGTCCCCGGTTCTCCATCAGACATCACAGTTCTCTGCCAGACACTTATACTTCCTACCTGCGAGGCCTCACTGTCCCCTGTGCACTGCATCGTGACATCTCCCTTCCCCAAACCCCATGAGCTGTCCTGCTCTGGCCCTGCCCTCACCAGGCAAGTGGGGGACAGTTGGAATAGCCCCCAGTAGACTTCAACTGAATGCACCCAGCCTTGCAGGCTCGTTCTCAGGGGAGCCTAGTCCCTCAGTCTCCCTTTTCTTCCCACACACACCACAATACCTTGAGAATCCTGCGTCCCTGGATGCCTAAGGGATCCTGGTTGATTTTGATCATGAGTGGGTTCTGCAGAATGTCCTTGTTCTGGGCGGAGATGGTCCGCAGGTCTGTGGATATGAAGAGGGGGGCCGCCAGCACTGTCCACAGGGCCATCTGGGCCCGAGCTTGCTCGAAACTGAGGCCAAAGTTCCCAATGAGCAGCTAGGGGCAGAGGAGAGAAGTGGTCAGCCCTGCCCTCTTCAGTGGGGAGGGTACAGGCACCAACCCCAAGCAGCCCCAAGGAGCTGAAGTAGCTGAAGCAAGTGAAGATGGAGGTGGAGGCACGGCCACATGGGAGCCTGGTTTGGCAAACGCCATTCCCTAGCAGTGTGGTCTCAGGATGAGTTGAGTCACTTTCCATTTGAGCCTCAGCTGCTTATTTCACACAAAAAAAGGGGGTGGCCAAGACCGGTTTGGCTCAATGGATAGAACGTCAGCTTGGGGACTGAAGGGACCCGGGTTCGATTCCGGTCAAGGGCATGTACCTTGGTTGCGGGCATATCCCCAGTAGGGGATGTGCAGGAGGCAGCTGATCAATGACTCTCTCATGATGTTTCTGGCTCTCTTATCTCTCTCCCTTCCTCTCTGTACAAAATCAATAAAATATATTTAAAAAAAAGGGGGGGGGGGTGCTGGCCATGTCACAGGTTGTTCAGATGATCCAATGGGATCTATTGCCAAAAGCATTTGTAAACTGAAACACACAAGTCAAGAAACACAGCCAGGGTGGCAGTGGTAGGAAACCAGGACCAGAGCCGGACAGAGTCCCTGCTCTTGCCGGTAGCCACCACCTGCCCTACCCACTGACCCAGGGCAACCAATCCAGATGGGACACGAACGATTACTGCTCACCCAACATTGTTACCTACTGAGTGTTACCAATGTAACTAAGCATGTACATGTGCCAAGCTGTGCCACGCATCTTAAAGGGTCATCCATTTCACCCTCCAAACAGCCCTACAGATAAGGTGGCTCCTGTTAATATTTTCATTTTCCAATTGACAAAACGAAGGCACAAGGAGTCCGCCAACCAATGTTTCATTCTCACACTGATGTTTCTCTCTCTCTCAAAATCAATAAAAAAATATCTTAAAAGATATGCCAAAACCGGTTTGGCTCAGTGGTAGAGCGTCAGTCTACAGACTGAAAGGTCCCAGGTTCGATTCTGGTCAAGGGCATGTACCTTGGTTGCGGGCACATCCCCGGTAGGGGGTGTGCAAGAGGCAGCTGATTGATGTTTCTCTCTCATCGATGTTTCTAGCTCTCTATCTCTCTCCCTTCCTCTCTGTAAAAAATCAATAAAATATATATAAAAAAATATTTTAAGAGAGAAAAATTACTAAAACACACACACACACGGAGGCACAGAGAAAATTAAGCCACTTGCCTAAGGAACATGGCAGAGCTGGAGCTAGAACCCTAAGGCAGGCCGATTTCTGTTTCTCCAGATGCCCCCCTAACTGGCCAGTATTTATATTATTTTAATCATCACTGGTATTAAATGCTTGACTAAATGAAGAAGAGACAGCTATAAAACTCTAAGACAAATTGTAAAAATATTGAAGTCACCAGGCCTATGAGTGAGGTGGGGCCGGTTCTGCCGGTGGAGGCTCTGCAGGAGGGTGACAGGGTGCAGGGCACTGAGAGAAGGGTTGGAGGCAGCCTGGGTGAGGACAGGCTCTGGAAGGAATGGACAGAATTTGGGAACTATTCATGTTTTTCACTCTGCAGAGGAATGAGGTCTCACTTAGAGTCACGGCAGACCAAGTTCTCAAGTGTCAAGCAGCAGAATTGCCTGGGAAGACTGTCAACAATGGGCATTCCCAGGCCCTCTCCCAACATTCTGATCCAGAAGGTGGGGGTGGGACGGGGCCCTGGGAACAGAATTGTAAGTAAGCTCCAAGGCAAGCCATGCAGCTGGTTCAGACACTGATCTAGAACCCGGCAGTGAGCGGCCAGAGAGAGGGAGCAAGTCCATCACGGGGATGGGCCCTGGGACATCCCCCCACGTTGGTACCATGTCTGGGTCGTTCCAGTGTCCGGGGCCTGCCACTGGCTGCAGAATGTCCTGATGGTCCATAAACCAGTCCAGGATGGAGAGCACACTGCTCCAGGAGTCCTGGATGTCATCATAGTTGCGCCACAGGTTACAGACCTCTGCCAGCTCACTGTAGTTCACCTGGGTGTCAGGGAGGCAGAGTCCGCACAGGAGTCACCCTCTGCTGCCCAGAGGCTGCGCAGGGGCTGGGAGGCTCAGCAGGAGACAAGAGGGTGGAGAAGGCAGAGAACCAACCCTCGCTTGTCCAGGAATGACAATGGCCCTGCTCTGGGGCTGCCTGGGCCTCCACTCCACGGATGCTGGTGCCAGAAGCCTGTCCTGCCCTTCCATGCTATCTGGGGTCAAGCCCAGGGTACACCACCAGCATCCCTGCTGCACACCCACCCTGTGTTCCTGCAGTGAGTCTCACCCTCTGCCAGCGTTCTCCCTCAGTTCTGACCGCACCCTTTCTGGTGCCCTAAGTGCTCAGACACCCACAGACTCTTCTGACACGGGCCCCACCTGCCTATCCTCACCAGCCTTCTGGATCTCCTAGCCCACTCAGAACAGCCCAGGTTCTGACCACTGGATGGGTGTGGTGTGCCTGCACATCACGTGATTCCCATGCCGTCAGCCCACCTACCAGGTGCCTCTTCTCTAAGACCCCAGGCTGCCTGAGGTGCCCTCTGGGGTCTTAGGACCTTCTCTCTAGACCTACGAATCAGCACGTGGGCAACTCTGGCGAGAGCAGCACAGGAGGGGAGGAGGCAGGTGTGGGGGACACTGCCAGGTGGGCACACAGAATGGCTTACCAAGGGGGGGAGGCCCCCTTCATAGGCTGGCCAGCTGCAGGAGAAGGCGATGGGGCGGCCTGTAGCATTCAGGGCAGCAGCCATCATGGGGTACCCTGGAGAAGTCCAACCCCCACATTTCAGGCCCGAGGAAGTGCAGGAAACAACCCAGGACCTCAACCCAAATATTCTCCCACCAAAGGTGAGGAAACGGGGGCTCAACAGAGGTGCTCCCCTGTGCCCAGTGCTCCAAACACTCCCGGGGGGCATGGTGCCAGCCATCTGTAGGGAGCTGGGAGCCCTGGGTGAGGGGAACTGGGAGACACCACCTCCGAGGAGCCATACAGACAGACAGGCTCAGCCAGGTGGACACAGGCACCTCCATGGCCACCCCTCCCTGTCCACCTGAAGGCCCCAGCCAGCTGAGCGACTCACCCTTGGCCCGTTCCTCCGGGGTCGAGAAGCAGCCATCCAGCTTCAGCATGTCTACCTTCCACTCGGCGAAGGTGTGAGCATCCTGGACCACCTTGTCTAGCGTGGTGCCTGGAAAGCCCATGCAGGTGAAATTGCCCATGTCCTCGTAGATGCCCAGCTGTAGGCCCAGGGAGTGAGCCTGCGGGGAGCCAAGGACACAGTGGGCTCAGGCAGGACCCTCAGGGAGCCACCTCACAGGCCCATCTGGCCCAGCCCCATCAAACCTTCCACGGTGCCCAGTGGCCAAGGAGAGGGCTCCGCTTGCTGGCTGGCCTCGGCCAGCGCCGGTCTTCCCCTCCCTCCAACACACATGCTGGGCTGATTCTTGCCTCTACGCCTTCGCTTCTGCCATCCCCTCTGCCTTAAATGTCATCTCTCCGGTATCATCTCAAGAACTGCCTTCTCTTTGGAGAACTTTCCTGAAATCCCAGGTGGATGAGATGCCCTTCCTGGCTCCCTCCACCACTGAGGGCCAAAACTAGAGATTTGGCCGGGTTCTCAGACAAGGATTGTGGAAATAGAGCCCTAAGCAGGGTGAGGTGGAAAGACTGATCGGCCCCCAGGCCAAGGGGCAGGGCTGGGGTGGGGCTCACATAGTCCGCCAGGAAGGCAATGCCGTTGGGGAAGCGCTTGGGACTGGGCATCAGGCGGCCTTTGGCATCGCGCCCACCAATCCAGCAGTCGTCAATGTTGAGGTAGGTGTAGCCCAGGTCCCGCCATCCGTCCTGTGCCAGCCGGTCAGCCATATCCAAGAAGAGCCGCTCACTGGCAAGAGGAGCAGGGGTGGAGCAGCTTAGCGGCCTAGCATGTTCCTCATCAGATGCTCTGCGTGTGAATCCAGACTCCAAGAACCTTGGCCTTGGGGTCAGCAGCAGACTAAGCCAGGTGACAATTGTAAATGACCCCAGGCAGGGTCAGGAGCCATAAGCAGGGATGGTCTAGCCCCCAGGCCAAGGGGCAGGACTGAGCTGAGGAGAGGGGGTAAGGAAGTACAGTGAGGTCTGGCCTAACCTTCCCAGTTATCTCCTTTTGATTATCTCAGGGGCTGGGTTCCTGCCCCACACACCTGACAAGCCCCACTGGGGCCCCAAGCTTGTCACGAGGTTGTCAAATGTCCCAAAAGTCACCGACTGCAGCCTCTCTGGGGTGGGAGATGAGGGGTGGGGATCTGACCCTGTCCTCTTTTCTCGCTGACTCTCTCCTCCCTGCCCCCACCCTGCAGGGCCGGGGCACAGCTTGTCAGGGGTGTGGTGCTCACTCACCTGATGCAGTTCTCTGGATCCTCTTCACAGTCAATGTTGCAGCGAAAGCGTTCCCAGGCCAGCCAGCCCATGGGTGGCCTCCGCATGAGCCCGTTCTCCAGCACCAGCACCTGGCCCACCAGGGCCAGCAAGGGTGCTGCTGTAGGAGGGTTGGCGATGACCATGATGGCTCCCATGGCCCTGGCCCCCGCCCGACCCCCTCTGCAGGCTGCCGGCCTGCACACTAGAGGAGCAACTCCTGGGCTTGAGGGGGACCTGGCTCTTCCTGCCCCCGCCGGCTCCTGCATGCAGTGAGTGAGCAGATGGTGCCGGGAGCAGGTCAGTGTGTTTGAGGCCTGGGCACGTCCCCACTTGCTGCTGTTGGCACAGCAGTGCTAGGATTAGCAAAAACTAACAGCTATCCTCTCTATACCCAGACCAACTCCATTACACAGAACTCACAGTGCCCTGTAGCTGGATTCAGGTCTCCTGAGTCCCACCCAGGTCTTTGCTCTCCACCACTGATCCCCAAGAGACCTCGAAGGGGTAAAGAGACCAGCCAGGCCCTCGCTGACTTGGCTCAGTGGATAGAGCGTCAGCCGCAGACTGAAGAGTCCTGGATTCGATTCTGGTCAAGGGCACGTACCCGGGTTGCGGGCTTCATCCGCATGAGGGGGCGTGCAGGAGGCAGCGGATGGATGATTCTCTCATTGATGTTTCTCTCTCTCCCTCCCCCTTCCTCTCTGAAATCAATAAAAATATTTTAAAAAATATTTAAAAGAAGAAAAAAGCATATAAGTACAACTAATGGACACAAAACTCTGGGGAGGGAGGGTATGTGGGGGGGCAATGTTAAAATATGTACACAGATAATAATTTAATTAAAAAAATAAATAAATAAAAGAAGAAAAAAAAAGAGGTGAGCCAGGTGGGACCTGCACCCCAGGGTGAGCCCTTTTCCTCTTGGGCCTCAGTTTCCTTATCTGTAAAATGGAGTTAATGTACGGACTTTACAGGGCTGTTCTCAGCACATATTGATATCACGTAAGGTTGAGTCTCTCATTTTAGAGGGGAACTGATTCCTCAGGGGGAGTTCCTTCTCTCCCCGCCCAGCTCCAAGAATAAGAGGAAGACGTCTCCCACACCCATACCCACATCAGGGGAGGAGGCCCAGACACCAGAGGGCTGGACTCTGGCCAGGCATCCCCCACCCCCAGCTGGTCACCGGCCCTCCGGAAGCCACCTCCTCCCATGTAGTTACCTGTCTTCCACAGCATTTCTGTGCACTCAGCGTCTCGGGAGAGGCCCAGATCTGCTTTACAACTTTATATGCTGGGCTCTGGAAGCTAAGAAAGGTTAGGAAAGTACGGGCGCCAGTACCGCCCGACTAGCCCTGCGGCCTTCAACCCTGGGCGGGGACTCCCCAGGCCGCCTCAGGGCCCCCACCCCCGGCCCAGCCATCACTCCCTCTTCCTTCGGAAACACTGAACAATGTGTCTCGGCCATCAGACCTCCCCCCGTGTCCCCCGCCCCCTGCAGCGCTGGGCGCCCCGAGAGTCGGAGGGCGGCCCTCCTCCGGCAGCCCCGGCTCCTGGTGGCCCAGGAAGAGGGGAGACGCCAGGCCCAGACCGGGCTCCGGACTCCTCCCGGGTCCGGGAGGCCGCCTCTGGCCGCGGCCACAGCGCGGGGACCCGCACCCCAGAGGGCCCGGCCCGCGGCACTCACCTGCCGCCGCCTCCGACCCCCACAGCGCCCGCCCCCGCAGAGCCGCGAAGCCCTGCAGCCGCCGGATTCTGCGAACTGGTTCCAGAGGGGCGGGGCCTGACGGCGGCCCGCCTTCCCCCGGAGCCAATCAGAAGCCCTCCAGCAGCGCCGGGCCCCGCCCCCTGAGGAACCTCCCTCAGCCCCGCCCCCTGGGCTCCCGCGGACTCCGCGCAAAGGGGGAACCTGCTGCGCCGCCCGCCCGGCTCCCCCAGCTAGACCTTTCTCCTGTGCGGGGCCTGTGGGCAGGGAAGTGTCTGTAGACGCGCAGTAACCAGCTGTGGCGTGGGTACCTGCTGAGGGCTTTGTTAAGGGGGAGTGAGCCTGCCTGGTTTGGCTCAGTGGATAGCACATGTGTCAAACACAAGGCCCGTGGGCCAAATCCGTCCCGCCAGGCCTTGCAATGTGGCCCGCACCGCGCTGTCATCACTGCACTCCGCTGCGTTTCCATCACAATGACAGTTTATGACTGTTCAGTAAACCATTCGGCCCTCGATTTAGGCTGGATTTTAGATTTTGGCCCCTTCTCTGATTGAGTTCGACACCCCTAGGATAGAGCATAGGCCTGCGGAATTCAGGGTCCTGGATTTGATTCCGGGCTGGGGGCGTGCAGGAGGCAGCAGATCAATGATTTTTCTCTCATCATTGATGTTTCTCTAGCTCCCTCTCCTTTCCTAAAAGGAAACCCATAAAAATATAATTTTTAAAAGAAGAGGAAATGGTGCCGAAACCGGTTTGGCTCAGTGGTAGAGCGTCGGTCTGCGGACTGAAAGGTCCCAGGTTCGATTCTGATCAAGGGCACATACATTGGATGCAGGCACATCCCAGTAGGGGGTGTGCAAGAAGCAGCTGGTCGATGTTTCTCTCTCATCGTTTCTCTCTCATCGTTTCTCTCTCATCGATGTTTCTAGCTCTCTCTCCCTCTCTCCTCCTCTCTGTAAAAAATCAATAAAATATATTTAAAGAAAAAAAAGAAGAAGAAGAGGAAATGAGGGGATACCCTGATTCCCCACCCATTCTCCTCCCAAGTTTATGTTTTCATCTTCCGCTACAGGTTTTGAGAGTCTTATATCACAGGGTCTTGAGTGAGCTGTTGTAGAGTTAGCCAGGCTGCTGTGGAGAGAATAACTGTGGTTGAAATGTAAGTGGCTGCACTAATCCAGGCAAGATGGGATGGGGCTGGAAGTAGCGAGATGGCCAGATTCAGACACAACAGACCTCAGAGCCATTGCACTGGCTGCTCCCTCTGCTTGAACACTCTTCCTCCTGGCGTGACTGGCTCTATCATTTCCTTTAAGTGTTTCTCAAACGTCACCTTCTCAATGAAGCCCGCCCTGATTATCCTATTTAAAACTCAACCTCCCCATTCCCACAAGTTCATCTCCCTTACCATGTTCTATATTTCCTGCACCATGTATTATCTTCTAACACATTTGTTACGGTTTACGTTATTAATTGAGTAAAATGTAGTGAGGGGTATAGGTAATACACAAGAAATGAAAGCATGAGTGTAGGCAGGTTTCTATAGTGGTTGGTGCTATGATGGGCATGCCACACAACCTGGGAGGTGACAGACAGAGGGTAGGTGACAGGGTTTAAACAGGCCTCCCTATGATGTGCTACTTTGGCAGGCGGATTATTCTGAGCTGAAGGCAAAATAGGAGAAACTTCTGCACTCCCACAGCTACCTAGAAGAATTTAAATTAGGAGCCTTGCCCATACAGAGTTATTACCAGATATAACGTTTTATGGCCGATCTCTATGGCACGGCAAACATCTGCTCCACTTATCAACCTGTGAACTCTTATAGCTCTCCTCCCTCTGAAGCCCAGGCCTCTTATCACATTCCTTAGCTCAGGATACTGTGGATACTGCATTTTACCGTTCTGTCTCTCAACCTCCACGTATGTGGGGGTCTCTGAATGTCTCATGATGTGGGGATGTCATTAAATCCGGTTCTTTTCTCTTCGTAACCTTTCTCGTGTTGATTTGATTGTGTGGCCAGCAGGAAGAGCCTAGAAGGGAAGAGGAACTTTTTTCCCCTCCCACAGACTTCTTACAGTACGGTCAGCGGCAGGGAAAAGAGGTTTGAGCTGAGACATAACTGGTAGGAAGGAGTCCCAGCAGTTAGAGCTGAGGGGTAGGGATGAGCAGGAAGAGCCTTCTGGGCTGCGGGAACCGCAAGGGAGGAAGCTCTGAGGTGGGAACAAGCTCGCAGACATGGTTTGAGCTTCCTGGCTCCCAGGGGCACAGGGAAACCCCAGCCTCCTGCACTGGGGGGCAGGGGTGGGGACGGGCAGCAAACCTTATCCTCAAAAACTGACTCTGTCTTTGCCAACACTTTATTTAGCACAGGTTCATTGTGGGAATTATAATTTCAGAAGTCAACAGCATATCTCTTAATAAACCATACTCCCAAAAAATGACATTAAATCACACCAATGTTCCAGGCCAGGGGAGGTGAAGGAATAATGTCAAAATCTGAGGTGTGGCATTTTTCCATGAGGATTCTGGAGAATCAGGGACCGATTAAAAAGCTGATTTCCAGCCAAAACCGGTTTGGCTCCATGGATAGAGCGTCGGCTTGGGGACTGAGAGGTCCCGGGTTCGATTCTGGTCAAGGGCATGTATCTTGGTTGCGGGCATATCCCCAGTGGGGGGTGTGCAAGAGGCAGCTGATTGATGACTCTCATCAATGTTTCTAACTCTCTATCTCTCTCCCTTCCTCTCTGTATAAAATCAATAAAATATACTTAAAAAAAAAAAAAAAAGCTGATTTCCAGCTGCCAGCCCAAGGGTAAAAGTCCCCGCTGCTAGAGCACTGTTGCTAGGGAACCAGAAGGCCAGTGTTAGCTTGGAGGGCTGAGCTGCTGGAGGATTAACACTTCTGAGACCACTGCAAGGTTTAACACCACAACCCCCATCACCACCACCACCACCACCACCTCGGCTTGGTCACTGGTAGGAGCAAATGTCCCAAGGGCTTTGGAGAGTTTTTAAGTTACAGAGTGTCGCTTTGCCCAAACCGGAACCCTCAAACAGTCCTCACCTCCTCAGTATTTACAGTAAATGTCCCTTCTATTAGGTCCTTAAGGATAAGTCCCCAGCAGGCCCAGCAGCAGCGAGGCCATCCTGACTTCAAACTTATATCAAAGCAACTTTTTTGGGGGGGTCATAAGCACGTGGATTAAAACAACTTCACTTAAGCCATAAGCAAGTAGATTGACTTGAAATCATATTTCGCTAACACACAACACAGGCCTACCGGTTGGGCCTGGGGGTGGCGCGGGGCTTGCAGGCCATTGGGAGTGTCACAGGGAGAACCAGAAAAACCCCGAAGCAAAGAAGGGGTGACTCCAGGGCCCAGTGGCGTGGCCAGGAAGCTCAGCCGGGCCTTGCAGGCTGGGTAGGAGCCCGCCCAGAGGAGGGCCCGGCTGGGCCTCCCGGCTGGGCCTCCCGGGCTGGGCCTCCCGGCTGGGCCTCCCGGGCTGGGCTTTGCTGAGGGAGAAGTGGGCGGGGCAGGGAGAGGGGGACCGCAGTGGGAAGAGGAGGCCTCGGAGCCCTCGGGCGGGCGGGGAGGAGGGGGTGGAGGTGAGGGGTGGATGAGTGTGAGGACGACAGACGGCCTGAGGCGGGGCCTTGGGTTCGAGGCCGCCAGCCCCTGACCAGCTCTGTGGCTCAGGCAGGTCTCGGCCTCTCGGGCCTCAGTTTTCTCCCCGTGAAGATCGAGGGGCATCTGGTGAGTCCTGGACGGGCAGGGAGGGGGCAGCAGCTGGAGCCGTCCAGGCAGGTCCCCCGGCGGCCGCGGGAGCGCAGGGTCCGAGCCGGGATCGCCCCGGGGAGCGGCCGCAGCCCAGCACCCGGCCACCCGCCCAGGCTCGGGAGGAAGCGGCCCGGGAAGGCGTGGCCGCGGGGACGTGGCGGGACGGCCCCTTTGGCCCCGGGAAACCGAGAGCGCGGCGGCCGGGCCCGGCGAGCGGGGGAGGTCCCGGCCGCTGCCCGCGCTGCCCGCTCTCCGCCGCCGCCTCCCGGCCGCTGCTCCGAATAAAGGAGCCGGGAAGCCCGTGCGCCGGCCTCCCTCCCAGTGTGCGGCCGGGCTTCGCCATCCTGGGCGGGTTTTAGGGGCATCCCCCCTGGCACACGGCGGGGCGGGCGGGTTCCCGACCCTCTCCCTGCGCCCCGGGGCTGGCCCAGGACCTAGTGCGGCCACGTCTCTCTCCTCCAGCTCCTCCGCCCCCCGCCCCCATCCCAGGACCCAGTTTGTTTCTCTCTCAGCCCTCATCGTGACCGGTCCTTACAGAATTTAGTATTCCGTTATTTTTAATGAATGCATTATTGTTTGTGTTTGTTTCCAGTGTCTCCCGCTGGAATGTGGGCTGCGGGCGGGAGGGCCTTTGTGTGGCCGCTGGGCATTCCCATCACTGCAATTCTTCCCGGGCAGGCTGGTATGGGCTTCTCCCTGGAGCCGAGCCAAGCCCCTGGCTGGGCACCCCGAGGCTGGGGCAGCACTGCCAACCCCAGGGAGGGCTGTGGGGTGAAGGAAAGGAAAAGAAGGGACTGTGGTTGGCCCATGCTGGGTCAGACCACCCTGGTGGCCAGGAGCCGCTTAGATAACGTGCTCAGGCAGGCCCCTCAGATTAGGGGATTAAATTAAAGCCCACAAGTAAACTGAGGAGAGCTGGGAGGGAAAAACGGAAGCTCTGAGGGCACTAACAGTGACGGAGCCTCGGAGGCCCAGACCACAGGAGCCCGCCCGTTATTGCTCCCAGGGGCCTGGCCTGGGTGGGCGGTTCGGTAGGGGGTTATCAGGGCCCTGGGCAGCTTCCTGGAGGACGCAGTGGCTTTACGGGGCCCCAAAGTTGGAAGAGTTCTCATCCTTTAGGACAGGCTGACTGGGTTTGAGAATTATTTTGCAGGCGCACTGGAGATCACGTGGTCAAGTGGTTGAGCCTTGTGGCCAGACCAGAGAGGCCCCCGCCTCCCGCTAGAAGCTCTGCTGGTAAGTGCGTCACGGCCAAGGCTTGTCCCGGAAGGTGTGAGGGAATGAGGGGACCACGCTGTGCTCCCACTGGCGCTGTGGTTGTGTGCAGTTCACCTTCACTGCTCCCTGCCTCAGTTTCCCATGACCTAGAGGTCTAACCTCAGGGTTGGCACTACGGGGTCCCCAGGTTAGGGGATGGTGTAAGCACAATGGTTTCAATAGACCTGGGGTCCATTTCCGCTCAGCTGGGCCGGCTCCTTTGGATTTTAAAAAGCTGTGTCACAACCCTGCCTGCCACACCTCCCGGTCTGATACGATCACATCCTCCTTCTCTCCTCTGACGTCCAGTGCTTTCCATGACCCTCACAATAACCTTTGAGAGAAAGGCGGGGGGGGGGGGATGGAGGGGGAAGGCAGCTGTTTTCCCAGGTGAAGCCACTGAGAGCCTCGAGCAAACAGCCGGGAGTGGAGGCCACAGGGCTGAGCCCAAGCCTCCCCCGGAGCCAGCACTCCCCGCGCAGGGACACGGGCGACCTCCCTCCCTGACCATGGCCGCCTCTCTTGCCCGCAGTTCTGATGGCGCCATGAAGCTGAACGAGAGGAGTGTGGCCCACTATGCGCTGAGCAACTCCCCGGCAGACCACAGGGGCTTCCTGCGCACTTGGGGGGGCCCGGGGACCCCGCCCACCCCCAGTGGCGCCGGCCGAAGGTGCTGGTTTGTCCTCAAGGGCAACCTGCTGTTCTCCTTCGAGACTCGAGAGGCCCGGGCCCCGCTGGGGCTGGTGGTGCTGGAGGGCTGCACGGTGGAACTGGCCGAGGCTCCGGTGTCCGAGGAGTTTGCCTTCACCATCTGCTTCAACGCCCCTGGTGTGCGTCCCTACCTGCTTGCTGCCGATGGCCCGGCCGCCCAGGAGGCCTGGGTGAAGGCGCTGTCCCGGGCGAGCTTTGGCTACATGCGCCTGGTGGTGCGGGAGCTGGAGAACCAGCTGCGTGATGCCCGCCAGAGCCTGGCCTTGCATCGCCACTCCTCCTGGAGGGCCGTGACAAGCCCCTGCAAGCCCCAGCCTCCCGGCCAGCGGTCTCGGGGCCTGGAGAACGGCCACACCCTCTCCAGGGAGCACAGCCCTCAGGGCTTGGTGGAAGCCGGGGGCAGCAGGCCAGCAGGGCGGGGCTTGGCAGAATGTGAGTTGCAGGGCCCTGCCAGCCTCCTCCTAGGCAGGGGCCAGAGCCCCGTGTCCCCTGAGACCTCTTGCTTCTCTACCCTGCACGACTGGTACGGCCAGGAGATCCTGGAGCTGAGGCGGGGGTGGCAGCAGAGGGCCCGGGGGAGCCAGCCCGAAGGTCAGCAGCAGGAGGAGCCCTGAACTCGGACCCTTTGGGTCCTGCCCTAGTCCTGCGGGTCAGGACACCAGGGCCAGTTCTTTTTTTAGGAGTTTGATGTTTACTCGTTTCCAAAGTTGCTTTTTTTGAGGAGGTTCTCCAGGATTCAGATCCTCCCTCACACCTGGAGAGAACCGAGGCATCATTACTTGTAACCCCTTCATTTCCAGAGGCTCAGAAAGCAAAGGTGGCTTGCTCAGCAGTCGCAGAGGGTGCCCAGTCTCCTGACACTGCGGCGGACTGCCCCTCTCTTAGGGGGTGTTAACGAAACGGAGAAAGTAGGGAATATCACCTGCCTACAGGCCAGGCTCAGCCAGTCCCCAGCATGGGAAGTTTTGTGTGCATTTGAAAACGAGACGTTGGCTGCAGTGTTGGCTTCAGACGGGCAGAATCAGAGAAAGTGGATTTATTACATCCTGGGGGTTTCTGGGGCTATGCTCTCCTGAGTGGTGGGGAGACGAGGCATGTGAGCCCCATCTACAGTCTGGGAGGGTCCTTTGGGGGAGAGGCCTCCTGCCAACACAGAGGGAGGTACTCTGCTCAGAAAGTGCTGGGCCCCGTCCTCTCTCTCCTGACAACAGGCGGTGCTGGATGCTGACCCAGGAGGGACTGGTAGCTTTTATGTCAGCAGAAACCCTGACTGCATTCGGTACGCAGCTGCCAGCTCCTGGGCGGCCCAGAGGGAGGCTGAAGAGGTGGGCAGGCAGTGTGGCTCCCCAGAGAAAACCTGTTTTATGTGGTTCTCAGTCCTGGGCATTCTAGGAGCTTGGGCACAAGACTGCTGGTGCCCCGTGATAAACCCTCTCCTGTCTGGCTCCCAAAGAGGACTTGTTCACAGTCCTGCTTGTCACCCAGTGGGTATCTGCCAACACCTTCTCACTGCCACTCTCACTAGCAGGCCAGATGTTTTCTTTTTCGATTATTCTGGCAGGCAAAGTGGCTGGCTCTAGAGAGCCAGAGGCCTGACTAGGCTGATGCCCTATGGGCATGGATGCAGAGACTGCGCAGAAAACACCCCCATCCCCAATACACCATCTGCCCCTTAGCTTCTATCACTGGGGCCTCGGCAGCCTGAACAAGGCCCAGCTAGCCCTAGAGCAGTGGTTCCCAACTTTTTCTTGGCCGTGTCCCACCTAAGCACCTCTAAAGTCCTGATGCCCCCTCTCCTGTGACAAAGAATTCTTATTACTGAAAAAGTGAACTCCTATGCACGTGGAGGAAGCCTAAAAGGCCACTAACTTGATCTAAACAGGCTTCCAAAGAACATGGCATCATGAAAGAAAAAAATAAAAGAACGAAAGGAGAGTAGACATAATGAAAGAAATTATTAAGAAATTTCTTAAGGACAGTAGACATAATGAAAGAAATTACTAAGACATAATAGAGAACTGAAATACATAAATATGTCGCAATATATATTTATAGACTGTACAGGAGTTCCCTAGAACCATAAGAAATGCACAAAATTCACTGATCATGACTCTCGAATTCCCCCTTTAAAAATCAAAATGTGCCCCACGCTGGGAACCATGGGCCTGGAGGCTGAGGGTCAGTGCCTTAGGGTAAAGGCCGGGAGGCTGAGATGCGGCCCGGGGGCCAGACCTGCTCCTGCCGGACTACTTTTCCACGAGGAGGGGCGCCTTCTCAGCCCTAAACGGAAGCTCCACAACCTTGTTTACATAGACATTCCAGGCCTCTCTCTTCCTTATTGTTACAGTAACTTTTGTACGATTAAAACACTACGTTCTTTACTCCGCTCTTCGTTTACTCAAGTTTATTTCAGCAACCACCGGAGGGTGCTCCGCCAAGTTGTCCGGGGAGCGAAACTGAAAAAACCTGACGAGCCCCCCCACCGACCCTAACTAGCGGCCCGCCCCACCGCCTGGGCGTCGGCGGCGCCCTCGTGACGTCACGACGTCGGGCTGGCCCGGCGCAAAGGCCTCCCTCCCACCGCCGCTGGGACTGGGCGCACTGCGCGACGGCGAGGCCGGCCTCTCGGCGGCTCCGGAAGCCTCGCGAGGATTGAGGCAGCCTTCTTTCGGAGGGCGTCGCCGGGGCCAGCCGCTAGGGTCCGGGTGCCGGGGATGGCGTCCGGAGCGGCTCGCTGGCTGGTATTGGCATCTGGCCAATCTGGGGCTCTGCGGAGAGGACTGAGCTTGAAGAAGGATGGAGCTATCTCCGCCGGACGGGGCGGCTCAGGTCGGAGCCTGGTATCGTCGAGGTCAGTCATCGTTACTCGCAGCGGCGCCATTTTGCCCAAGCCGGTGAAAGTGAGTGTCTGCCTGGAGGCGGGGCAAAGGTGCCGAGGCCAATCGCAGTGGGAAATGTGTGCGGGTCGGCTTTGATTGATAGGAGCAGTGGCCAATCAAACGGCCGTCTGAATCCGGAAGTCGGATCAAGGGCAGTTTTGCGCTAATGCGCTAATTTTGACTGGTGAGAAGTGGGGTTGGGTCCCAGTGCTAAGCGGGGTGTTTATAGAGACTGAAGAAAACTGAGAGCATTTTGTACTATCTTTAGGAGCGCGGTGTCTAGATCCACCTCTGGTGCCAGAAGACCCGACTTTATGAGTCCAATGTAAACAAATCCTGTAACCTCTCTGCCCTACCTCAGAGTTGATGGGATCATATAACGAATTATGAAAGGACTTTGTAAGTGAAGTGTAGGTGGGACGGGACTTACCTTTTTTATGAGTTTTGACTTAGTACTTAAGTCATGTGATTTGAAGTCCTGAGGGGTGTGCAGGGGATTATTACCGTCGATGTGCTTACAGGTGAAGAAGGGCTGGGACGGAGGCGCTGGGACGGGGGCGGACAGAATGGTGTCCAAAGCTAGCAGCTGAGTTTGGTCCTGGACACTGGTTTCCTGCTAGTATAGCCTCCACCAGGTCCTATTTTTTCCGTCACTGAATGCCTTCACATGTCAACACCCCGGGCTTTCTAAGTAAAATATAAACACGCCTTATACAAAACAAGTTGGCTTTTTGACTCCCCAAACCGTGTGGGGATTTCAAAACAAAAATTCTTAAAAGCTAGGCCGGCCTGTGCTAGTTCACACAGACAGGTGAGTTCCCAGCTGTTTCATAGCCAGACGCAAGAAGTGCAGGGTGCGCGTAGGGGAAGAGATGCCTTATAAAAAGACATATCTGAAAAATGTTTGAAACCCCATTGGAAAATACAAGAGAAAATGTTGAGATTTTACGAAACAACCCAGTCCATTTAAAAAGTTAGACTTTCAGTGTAAAAAACATGCTCACTTTTCAAAACAACTGTTTCTAAATTTTAATTTGGTGAAATAAAATTTGCCATTAGGAAACCTGTTATTTCAAGAACTCTAAAGAATATCTTTTTTGTGTACATCTTTTTATAATCCATTTTCATGTATATAGTGTCTTCAAGTAAAACTGAACTTTACTTCCAGAGTCTAGCCCTCTTAGTACTTTCTCACCTGTTTCTCTAAGTATCTGCAAATAATGACCATATTGTGCTCCAATTTTTATTTTATTTTGAATCATGTTTTTATTGATTTCAGAGGAAGGGAGAGGAAAAGAGAAATACCAATGATGAGAGAGAATCATTGATCAGCTGCCTTCTGCATCCTCCTCCCCCCACTGAGGATCAAGCCCACAACTCTGGCATGTGCCTTGGCATGTGTTCATAGGTTGAAGCTCAACCACTGAGCCACACTGGCTGAGCTTTATTTTATTTTTTAATCCTCACCCAGGACATACTTATTGATTTTAGAGAGGGGGAAGGAGTAGAGAGAGAGAAACATCGATGTGAGAGGTAACATAGATTGGTTGCCTTCTGTAGATGCCCCGGCTGGGAATCCCACCTGCAACATTTCAGTATACAGACGCCGCCAGAGCCACCAGCCAGGGCATGGGCTCCAGTTTTCAGATGTCTAGAATACCTTTATCTTTCCTTTCTGGTATCCACTTTGATGGCCATAAAATCACTTACCTCTTCTTATAATTTTCGCTCTGAGTTTTCCCAACGACTTTACAATCAAGTTTAAGATGGGGCTGGAGTCCATAGGAGGGAGTGACCATGGGAGGGCAGGCCTCTGCACCTGGCACAGTGGGCCCTGGCGCTCACAGCCACCGCTCTGACCCCCCCGCAGATGTCCTTCGGCCTTCTCCGGGTGTTCTCCATTGTGATCCCCTTCCTCTACGTGGGGACGCTCATTAGCAAGAACTTTGCCGCTCTGCTTGAGGAGCATGACATCTTCGTCCCAGAGGACGACGATGACGACGACTAACAGGTGAGACTGGCTGTTCCCTGCACGGGCCAGGAGCAGAAGGGGGTGGAGTCTGAACTGGTAGTTTGGCCTGGGGGACACTTGAAGTGCAGACCTTTAATGAATTGACTCATTTGGTAGCTACTGTTTTTAGTTTGCCTTTTCTCTATGTAGGATGAGGGAAACTGTCTTATTGACATAAATTCACTGGGATTTCTTCCAACTAGGTTGGACCACAGCCAGACTACCTGTCTATCTAATTTAATCTCTTATCTATTTATTTTTATCCTTACCGGAGGATATGTTTTTATTAATTTTTAAAAGATAGAGGAACAGTGTGAGAGGAAAACTATCAGTTGCCTCCCGTACCTATCCCAACTGGTGATCCACAAACTTGGTGTGTCCTGACCAGGAATCGAACCTGCAACCTTTGGTTGTACAGGACAACACTCCAACTGAGCCACCAGCAAGGGCTCATTTGCCCTTCATGTGCCTCGTCCTCACCACCCCAAAATTTCCTAGACACTTACACACTCACTACAAACAGCTTAATTGCAGTGCTTCAAATGGAAATTTAGAAACTGTAGATTCTCACCATGGACAGCTCTGATTACCAAGCTCTGCACCAGCACAGCCTGTACATGGTCACCATGCTCATAAACCCTTCCTCCAGTACACGTCCCACTCAGCTTCCTGTGTTGACTTCCGGTGCTCTGATATGCATTGTGTGGCTGCGTTATTGTCATAGATAAAGATACTCCTGATTCTTTAGTCTGGTATTCAAAGCTTGCCATGATCTGGTCACACCTATGCTAGCCTCATCTTCCATGTTCCCAGCGTCACACCTATCCTTAGTGCTCACCAGTTCTTGGATCATCACTCGCAAGCACTGGCTCATTGTTCCTCCCACTTAGAAGACAATGTCCACTGCTCCATTTCCACCGCTTCGTTCTCTTTGATGAAGTCTTCCCACATTCCTCCATTTGAAAGTGATTGCTCCTTCTGACTGGCCAGTACCTCTCTGGTGACCCTCCATATTATGTTTGAACTCATACACCCCAAACTCTACTAGACTGTGAGCTTCCTGCTGGCAGGGAAATGATTTTTATACATTTAGGGCCCCATGCCTGGTCTGTGGTGAATGCTTAGTAAATGTACGAATGAATTTACTGAAAACCGCTTCTCTCCTGTTTGATGGGACCATTCTGGAATTCTCTCTCAGTATGTGGATAAAGGGCTGCTGCTGCCCAGTTCATGCTGCTTTCCTTTCTTACAGGTGCTGAAGTTCAGGAAAGAGAAAGCCCTGACTGAATCAAGAAATGGTGATGCTTAGCCCCTCCTCCTTGCCTATCAGCAGAAGGGACTAAGGAAAGCCCTCAGCCTCCCAACTCCAGTGAAGCCTCCTGCACGGTCCATGACCACAGCCCTCTGTCCCAGCGCTGGGAGGTTCCCCGAGGTGTGCACTCCACTGAGCATAGCCAGATGATGAATAAACACGACAAATGCCAACTATGTATGAGTGATGGCTGGGTTTCTCAGTATGAGTAGGTTCTAGCTGTTGTAGTTTCTTGTCTCTGCTGTTTGTTCTCTAATAAGCCATAGATTGACAACCCAGGGTCTCCAGGCCTTTATGGATCCATAATTATGGGGCCTGGCACCTATTTTCATGATTAACAAAACCCCAACAGAAACTTTTTCCTCAGTAAAGCTGCACAGGCTAACTAAACCCTCAGACTTTTGTGTGGAATAACACTGGCTAATCATCACATGCAGTCTATCAAAGCTTTGGTTATTAGTTTAAAACTACAAAATATAAAAATTATTATTTTAAAATTTGGTTTCTTAGATGAAAATAGAATGTTGGTGCTGAAAAATTTGTGAATTCTAAGGGTGACTATAGTGAGCCCTTCTCCAGCTGTTAGACCGTCCAGGGAAGGAACGGAGAAGACTGCTGTCCAAAGCAGAGGTCCCTTCACCTGGTCCAACACTTATTGTCACTTGGAAGCTGCAACTGTTTGCAAAAACAGTTGGGATATTTGTTCTCTGGGTGTGCACTGAACATGTGTGTCCCAGTGGGGAGCCTAATTGAGTAGGAAGTTCGTTTTATTTTAAGGACCCCTGCTTGTTGCAAACAGAGGTTAGGCCTCTGATCAGCCACTTCCTCCAAAACCCAGGGAAAATAGCCCTGTTTGTGTTCTCTGCTTCTGTGCCTTAGAGCTGCTCTCCTCCCTCTCCAACAGCAAGAGCTGGCTAATTTGGGATAATCTGTGTGATGACACTAACCATCCAATCCTGGAGGCTGTAGAAACAGAGCTAAATTACCGAAGTCATCCAGCCTCATACCCAGTATGACAGGTTCTGAACAGATGGCCTGTATTTCCTATTTACCACATGCAAGGCTCTGAGAAGAGAATCCACTCATTTATCGGCAACCCCACACTCCAGGAAAAGGGAACAGGTGCTGTGTAAACCCCTACCCCGCTTGTTCAGGAGAAAGTAAGAGACTGCAGAAACAGCCTCGCATTGGTTCACCAATGGAGTCCTATGAGACAAAGTGACCATCATAAACAGTTTATTTGAATATAAAGTACTTAAATATCAACATGCACCTTCCCACTGAATGACTTCATGGGTCGTGGCCAACATAGAACTTGGACAGGAAATCCTTTGGCCTTGGAGCTTCTGTTTCATGGAAGAACCGCATCACGTGTGTCCGCTGCTTCCACACTTTGATAGTTTCCTCCAGTTCCATCTTTCCCTGCACAGTGAGGGGAGAGGTCTTCATCAAAGTGGTCCAGTGAAAGGAATACTACACTGAAGGCCAGGATTCTACTTTCTGCTCTGACACTGACTAGACTGACCTTGGGTAAGTAATGTACTCTGTCTAGACCGGTTTCTGCATCTGCAAACAGGTGTTGTACTAAGTGATAGCTGAGGGCTTTCAAATATTCTTTAACTGTGGCTGACCGGTCTAAGGAGAGACTTCCAGGTCAATGGGCCCCTGTCCCATGATGCCTAACCTGACAGGCTTAACATATTTCTGCTTAACATGCTGAAGCTCCCTCCTTTGATGCTCATGACTGATCAGAGACAGAATCAGGGCCAGGATTTGACCCCATTCACACAGGACTCGGCCAACCGGCCAGCCTCTTCCAGCTGTAAGCTGGCAACCAGGTGAGGCAGTAACCTCTAGGGAAGAGTTGAAGTGTTCAAACTTTCATCCCTACACCTTTTGTAGTTATAAAATGCAAGCCCTGATGGGTTTTCCCTTGAACAATCTTAAGTCTTTATCCAGGCGATAACCTCCAAGTTCAACTGTTCCAGGCGACAGTTGCTGACCCAGCAGTTGCTTTTTAAACTTGGAAACAAAATGTTCACCTGGGAAGACTGGAAAGCTCTGGACAAGTTGGGCGTTCTTCTAAATCGGTCAGGAAGTCAGTTACCTTAATGACCAGAAGATCCACCACTCGGGGGTCTGTGACGTGGGCATTCTTCATAAACATTTCTCGGACTTTATCCCGTCCCTGTTTCACGGAGATGTCCAACTGGAATAAGTTCACTAAAGAGAAAACATGACCAGGGTAGAAATTATATGGTTAAAACAAGTTTTTAAATTTTTGATCTATGAATATTCATTAAACACATAGAGGCTGCCAAAAACTAGCCTGACCCCAAGCTAGGTGGTTGAGGATGTGAAAAAGTGTGAGACTTGCCCTCAAAGAGCTTATATTTTGTTTGGGGAGACAAGGCCACTGCATTTGAAGGACAGTAAGGGCATAGTCCAAGTGTATGAACGACCTGGGTTCAAAGTCTGTCTCTGTCACTTGCCAGCTACATTTCCCTGTGTACGTTAACTTCTCTGGGCCTGAGAGCATTATATATGATGAAATGAGGATAACAACAGCACATTTAACTCCAGAGCTGTTGGGAGGATTCTAACAATGCGAGGTGCCCAGAACAGTGCCTGACATGGAATACACCCTCAATAAATTAGTATTACATTATATGGAACATTTGCCAAAAGATAACAGGTTGGAATGAAGGTAAAATGATGTGTGGGTTTGTGAGTTGAGGGAGAATGCTGAGGGATTGTGCAGGCAGGGAGGGCTTCGATCAGGCTGGCACTATCATGTTAGGTTACTGGGGGAAGAAGAGAGAAGTTTGACATAGGTCCTGTTCTCTTGGTCTTAAATTCTAAACATGAAATCACAATATTCAGCAATCCCTGGTTAAATATGTGCCTGAAACAAGGGCAGAGACTCAATGACCTGGACTTCACGTGGAGCACATGGATGTCCTTTGAAAATTAGATTGCAGTCATTTTATTCCCATCCCAGGCAGTCAGCCCACAGTGGATTTGCTGATAACAAGGGCATGAACAAAGCCTTGTGAGGTAGGTGCAATCCTATATATGAAATAATAAAGAGGGAATATGCAAATTGACTGTGACACTATCACAAAGATGGCAGTACCACAGCAGAGGTTGAGTTCCCTTAAAGAGCAACCAGCAGGGACCTGAGGCTGCATGGTGCTGGGCCGGGGCAGGGGACCTGAGGCTGTGCCCCCCGCCCAGTAGGGCTTGACAGGGGACCCAGGGTGCACTCCCCGCCCTGGTGCTGGGCCAGGGAATCTCAGGCTGTGCCACCCACCCTGGTACCGGGCCAGAGGACCTGAGGCTGTGCCCCCCGCCCTGTGGGGCTTGACATCAGCCCTAAGGCTGCGCCCCCAGCCTGGCGGTTCTGGGTCTCACCAGATTTTGAGGTGCCCCAGGTGGGCGGGGACTTGACTCTGCCCCCCCCTCCTCCTGCCCTGGCACACCCCAGACTCTGACAAGAGGAAGATTTCATATACATTTTACTAATTTTCTTTCATCTCTGACACTTCTATTATAGAGAAAGGTCAAATAGCAATATTAAAATATTCCTTAGAGAACCTCTACAGGGAGGCTTCTTCGAGGGTAAGCCCTCTGAATAACAATAGTGGTAATAACAGCAATAAAAAAGTAGCAGCCAACACTTAGGAGTGCCTAAGCACCAGGCCCTAAACTAAGACTCTAGAGATATTAACCTATTTAATATGGCAACTCTTGGAAGAAGGTACTATTATCCTCATTTGATAGATGAGGAAATTGAGGCACAGCAAAGTGAAATCACTTGCCCAAGGTCACAAAGCGAGTAAGGGGCAAGGTCTGGAGGCAAGTTCAGCAGCCACCACCTTCTACTGGTCACACAGCCCGAAGAGGTGCTGTGGTGCTCCCCCTAGCTTAAAAACGCCTTCCCTCTCAGACTAGCAGCGATGGCGTGCATTAACACACATACAGTCAATGACATAAAACATGAGTACCGACTGCCCTTGACAGTTTGGAGGGCTTTCCCCAACCTTCCTTTCATGTGGTACAGTGGGTGGGAAGCACTGAGGGGGATGCCATGATAAGGAAGGTCTGCCCCCTGCGGTTTATACTTAATACATCGGGTGAACAGACGGGTTCTCTGACATCTAGGCGATTGCAGTTCTGAAGTAGCGGAGGGCGGGGGGGGGGGGGGGGGGGCTCCTAAGGATTACTAGGGGCAGGCAGAAACAGCATGCGGAGCAAGATTTAGAGATTGAAGGGGGAGGGGCGAACACCTCACTGGGGGGAAGAGGCATCCCTGACATGGATGACCTTGGGAAAGTCACTTCCCTCCTCCGGTTCAGTTTCTTCCTTTGTGAGAGCTGTGGGAAGCAGACGATGGCCCAGCCCACAGCCTCTCTGGCTGTACAGGTAACCCGGGGGGGTTGGACATGTTCTGAAGCTACAGTTGCCTTGGGTTCCAGACCCACCAGCTAGCTCTGGACTCTGGGCAGCCACTTCGCCTCCGTGCCTCAGTTCCCTCCCTGCACAGTGAGTAAGTCATTGAGAGTCCTTGCTCCCCCTCCCAGGTCTCGTTTTGAATTACAGGGTTTGGGGGGGGGGGGGGAAGGAGAGGAAGAGGGGAGACGGGGGGAGGGGGAAGAGGGGGCATGGGAGACAAAGCGCGGAGGGCGCCCAAAAGCGGTGCTGGACACCGGTGGTCTGACCCCGGCCCCCCTGCCAGGCCGGGTCCACCGAGGCTCGGTGACCCTCCTCCCCTGAAACACGTGGGGTCGCCTCTGGCAGACCCGAGAGAAATCAGAGGCCGGAGGGCTGCGACCTTGAGCGGCTGCCTCCAGGGCCCCGCGTTCGCCGATGCCTCTCACCAGTGGTCGGCACCTCCCGATACCAGGCGCGGTAGAGCTCGCGCACCCTCCGCTTGGCCTCCTTCATGTCCCGACTGAAAATGGGCTTCACCGAGGTGCTGGCGGCGGCAGCCGCCCGGCGGACGCCGCTCGCCGCCATCTTGCTAAGGAAACCACTTCCCAACCCCGCCCCCTTCCAACCCAAATAGTGCGGACGGAGGACGAAAGTCTTTGCTTATTGGCTAAAGTGGAAGGCCACGCCCCTAAATCCCACGGGTGGGCGGGAGCGCGGTTTTCGGGCTCTCTGATTGGTCGGAAGGCCTGTCTCTCTGGATGGAAGAAAATCGGTTGGTGGCTGCTCACGCTCATCAGCAGAAACGCAAAGTTGTCGGCTGGAGGTTCTAACGGTCGCCCGACGGCGCCGCCAGGGGGCACTCGGCTCCCAGCCTGGCGCCCGGCCGCGAGCTGCCTGGTCTCCCGGCGACGCGTCCCGCCCGGGGGAAGCCGGCTGGCGCGCCGCCTCGCAGCCTCCTGGGTCGGCTCCCGCGGGCCGCGGGCTCCTAGGTGGCGGCTGAGGCAGATAATGGCGCCTGGGCTGCTGTGGCGCCGGCTTGGCCCTTCTGTGGCGTTTCTGCAACTTTCCCCCCATAAACCCCTCTGCGATGGAGCGTGAACGCGCTCTCCTGGTGAAGCGTTTCTCGACGCTTCTCCACAGCCCGGGGAGGTAGGTTATATTTTCAGCCCCACTTCCCACACGGACGTTTGTGGATTTCTGTGAAGAACAGCCCAGCTCTTTGGAGCTGAGGCGCCTTGACTGGCCTTTCCGGGTCTCTCTCTTTTCTGGCATTTTCCTGCCAGTTCACTCTGAGCGCGAAGGGGACAGAGTGACAGGACCGCGGGCTCTGCGGAGTCACCGGCCTGCGTTAACCTCACGGGTCGGTAGGTGCAGTGAGAGCCCCATTTTACAGGTGAGGAAACTGAGGCGGCTTTGGGTCTCCCGCCCCCGCCTCCTCCTGGGGTTCAGGCTCAGGTTCCTTGTGAATGTCCTCACAGGAGCCGGGGCTGAGCTGAGCTCTGGGCCCCGGACCAGCAGGGGTATGGCCCTGCCTCTAGCCCACTCTCTAATTTTGAAGGATTAAAAGTGTGGATATTATTCTCCTTTTATTTTAAAATGTATTTGTACATTTATTTAAAAAAAAAATCTATTTTCTTGATTTTTTTACAGAGAGAAAGGGAGAGGGATAGTTAGAAACATCAATGAGAGAGAATCATCCATCAGCTGCCTCCTGCACACTCCCTACTGGGGATGTGCCTGCAACCAAGGTACATGCCCTTGACCAGAATCGAACCCAGGACCCTTCAGTCTGCAGACTATCCACTGAACAAAACCAGTTAGGGCTGTATTTGTATATTTGAAGGAGCTATACAAAAGAAAGCATGTAACATATAAATGATAAAGCATGACAATAAAACTTCTGAATCCCAGTACCCAACTTAAGAATTGGTAACAGTCGCCGAAACCGATTTGGCTCAGCGGTAGAGCGTCGATCTGCGGACTGAAAGGTCCCAGGTTCGATTCCGGTCAAGGGCATGTACCTTGGTTTCGGGTATATCTCCGGTTGGGGGTGTGCAGGAGGCAGTTGGTCGATGTTTCTCTCTCATCGACGTTTCTAGCTCTCTATCTCCCTTTCTCTCTGTAAAAAGTCAATAAAATATATTTATTAAAAAAAATAAGAAGAATTGGTAACAAGGTTTCTATAAAGTACACTATATACCGGGTAACCACTCTTTTAAGTTCTCCAGGCACATTAACTCGCTTAAGCCTCACAACACACCTGTGAGGTAAGTGTTGTTGAACCCACTTTACAGATAAGAAAACTGAGACACAGACTAAGTTACTTAGCAGCTTTGGGTTGAGACCTAGGTGGTAGCTCCAGAGCGTGTGCTCTACCTCTCATAGCACCTGTAGGATACCTGTCTGCGTAACTTAACTTAGTCCATGCTCCTGCCTCCTCCAGGTGTAAACACTATCAAATCTAATGTTAATATTCCTTTTCATTAACATAATAAAGGGCTTCTCAAACCACACACTGGGGAAAATATTTGTAAATCCTAAGGGAGTTGTATCTAGACTTTGTAAAAGGCTCTCTCAACTCAATAATAAAAAGACAAATAGCTCAATTAAAAATGAGCAAAGGTGCTTGGCCAGCGTTGCTTGGTGGTTGAGCATTGACCATGAACCAGGAGGTCATAGTTCCATCCCGGTCAGGATACATACAAGAAGCAACCGATGAATGCGTAAGTAACTGGAACAACAAATCAATGTTTCTCTCGCTCGCTCTTAAACACACACACGCGCACACACACACACACACAAATGAGCAAAGGTGACACCAGATGCTGATGAGGCTGTGAGGTAGCAGGAACTCTCATTTATTGCTGGTGGGAATGCAAAATCATACAGCCACTTTGGAAGACAGTCTGGCAGTTTCTTACAAAGCTAAACATACTCTTTTTATGATGAAATATATTTTTACTGATTTCAGAGGGGAAAGGAGAGGGAGAGACCGGAACAATGATGAGAGAGAATCATTGATTGGCTGCCTCCCTCACGCTCCACACTAGAGATCAAGTCCACAATCTTGACTTCTTGGTTCACAAGTCGGTGCTCAACCACTGAGCCGTGCCGGCGGGGCGAAACTAAACATACTCTGAACATATGCTCCAGCAATCAGACTCCTTGGTATTAGGTCCACAGGAGATCCGCACATGGATGTTTATATTCATAATTTCCAGAACTTGGAAGCAACCAAGAAGTCCTTTAGGAGGCGACTGAATAAATAAACAGTGGCATGTGCAGACGTTAAGTTATTCTTCAGTGCTAGGAAGAAATGAGCTATCAAGCCATGAAAAGACACAAAGGAAACTTAAACAGACATACCTAAGTGAAAGAAGCAATTCTGAAAAGGCGACATACTGTGTGGTTCCAGCTAAATGACTTTCTGATAAAGGCAAAACTGTGGAGACAGTGAAAAGATGGCTGGCTGCCAGAGGCTGGGAGGAGAAAGGGATGAATAGGTGGAGCACAGAGGGTTTTTAGGGCAGTGAAACCATCCTGTATGATGCTGTGGTGGGGGGTAATGCCGTTATCCATGCTCAGACCCCTAGAGTGAACCCTAATGCCAATTATGGGCTTTGGGTGACAATGATGTGTCAGTGTAGGTTCATTGATTGTAACAATATGTCACTGCCAAGGGACGTTGATAGTGGGGAGGCTGTGAGTGTATGTATGTTGGGGGTGGAGTCGGATATGTGGAAGTCAAAATTAACTATAAAAAGTATTATTTTATTTTATTTATTTAAAAAATATATACAAATGATCAACAAGTATGTGAAAAGACAATATCATTAATCACTAGGTAAATGCAAGTCAAAACCATAATACCACTCACCCACTAGAATGCCTAGAATAAAGAAGAAAATAGCCGAAACTGGTTTGGCTCCGTGGATAGAGCGTCGGCTTGTGGACTTAAAGGTCCCGGGTTCGATTCCAGTCAAGGGCATGTACCTTGGTTGCGGGCACATCCTCAGTAGGGGGTGTACAAGAGGCAGCTGATCAATGACTCTCTCTCATCGATGTTTCTAACTATCCCTCTTTCTTCCTCTCTGTGAAAAATCAAAGAAAATAGTGTTATCGAGGATATGGAGAAATTAGAACCCTCATACATTTTTATTTTTTTATTTTTTATTGATTTTTTACAGAGAGGGAGAGAGATAGAGAGCCAGAAACGTCGATGAGAGAGAAACATCGACCAGCCGCCTCCCGCACACCCCCCAGCTGGGGATGTGCCCGCAACCAGCACACATGCCCTTGACCAGAATCGAACCTGGGACCTTTCAGTCCACAGACGGACGCTCTACCACTGAGCCAAACTGGCTTTGGCAGAACCCTCATACATTGCTGGTGAGAATATGAAACGGTGCAGCCACTTTAGATAACAGTCAGGCAGTTTCTTAAAAAGTTAAACATCGACTTTTTATATGATCCAGAAATTACAATTCTAGGTATCTACCTAGGAAAAATAAAAACATTTGTCCCCACAGATACTTTTATATGAATGTTCATAGCAGCATTACTCATGATAGCCCAAAATAGAAACAACACAAAAGTCCATCAACTGGATGGACAAGGGAAAAAGTGTATAAATGAAATATGGTACATTCATACCATGGAATATTCTTCAGCCACAATGAACCTTGAAGACATGCTAAGTGAAAGGAGCTAGACACAGCACATATCAGATAATTCCACTTGCGTGAAGGGTTCAGAAATGGCAAATATATACAAGCAGAAAGTAAATTATAGTTGTCAAGTGTGAGGTGGGAATGAGGAGTGAATGTAGCATGAAGTTTCTATTTAGGCCGATGGAAATGCTCTAAAATTAGTGTGTGATGCTAGAGCACAACTTTGTAAATATGCTAAAATTCTCTGACTTACACATTCAAATGGGTGAAAGATAAATTTTATGGTATGTAAATTATATCTCAATAATGCCATAGGAAAAATGATCTCTGATGATTTTTCAAATGTGTAAATCCAGTATATTTTAATGATACCTTCTTACTTTCATCACCTTCACCTTAAAAAAGAAAAATGCTCTATTTGGCCTTAGTAGGTTTGGATAGAGCGTGTTGACCTTTGAACCAAAGGGTCTCAGGTTCGATTCCGGTAAAGGGCACGTACCTCCACTGCGGCTCCTCCCTCAGCTGGGCCCTGGTCAGCAGGGTTCTTGCGGGGGCAACCAGTCCATGTGTTTCTCTCAATCGATATTTCTCTCTGTCTTTCCCTCTCTCTTCCACTCTCTCCAAAAATCAGTTGAAAAGTATTCTTGGGTGAGGATTTCCCCCACTCTGTAGCTTGTTTTTCAATCTTTTCAACAAGGTCTTTCACAGAGCAAAAGTGTTTAATTTTGATGAAAGCCGATTTATCAATTTTTTTCCTTTTATGGATTGTGCTATTGATGTCAAATTTAGGAACCTATAATTAAGAAGAAAACTTATTATATTTAAGTATGTGACCCATTTTTAGTTAATTTTTGTATAAGATATTAGATTTAGGTCAAGTTTCTTCTCCTCTTTTCATCTTTCTTCTTTCTCTTTTCTTCTCTTTCCTCCTCCTCCTCCTTCTTTGTCTTTTTCTTCATATATATATATATTATTGATTTTCCACAGAGAGGAAGGGATAGGGATAGAGAGCTAGAAACATCTATGAGAGAGAAACATCGACCAGCCGCCTCCCGCACCTCCCCCACCAACCTGGGATATGCCTGCAACCAATGCACATGCCCCTGACCGGAATCGAACCTGGGACCCCTCAGTCCGCAGACCGACACTCTATCCACTGAGCCAAACCGGTTTCGGCTTCTTCATCATCATCTTCATCTTCAATGCTGTCTGATTACTCCAGAATCATTTGTTGAAAAGCCGACCTGCCTCCACTGAATTGCTTTTGCACCTTTATTAAATACTAGAGGCCCAGTGCACGAATTCGTGCATGGCTGGGGTCCCTTGGGTGGCCTGTGGGGACCCCAGCTTGTACCCACAGGCTCGCAGCCCTGCCTGGCACCCTGCCTTGGCCTAGCATTGCCCCCTTATGTTTTCACCATCCAGTCTGCAGAGTGATTGATCGAGGCTGGGCCCCCGCCCGGCTGCCTCAGTGCCTGAGAGTGGGGCGGTGGCCCTGCCCCCTGCCGCTGCCACTGGTCACCATCTGTGGGGCAATTGGCAGGTCGATCAGGCCTCCATTCCTACCCGCTTTGGCCTGGTGCTGTCTGCTCACCTGCTCCACCATCCTGTTGCAGTCCCGCTCTTGTCGGGACCCATCAGGGGCCAGCAGTGCCTCCACTGCTGCCCACTGCCAGTGCTGCATCTCTGATGCCCACCATGTTCCTGCCGCCCCCTGGTGGTCAGTGCATGTCATAGTGAGCTGTTGAATTCCTGGTTTCCGGTGGAAGGACTGCTTGAGGGGGCAATTTGCATATTAGGCTTTTATTATATAGGATAAATTGACTGATCCTTTTATTATATAGGATCAGTGGGTGATAAGTTCTCTTAGTTTTCTTTAATCTGATAATTTCCTGATTTCTTTTCAGCATTCTGAAGGATATTTTCATTGGATATGGGAGTCTGGGTTGACAGTTCAGTTCAACACTTAGAAAAATGTTGTGTCATTTTCTTCTAGCCTCTGTAGTCAGTTGTCATTCAAATTGATTTGAATTTATCTTGCTTGGGGTTTACTCAACTTCTTGGGACTGTCATGCCTTTTACACAATTTGGAAGATTGTTCAGCCCTGCCTTTCTCCTCTCTTTCCAAGACTCTGATGACATGATGCTTGATTTTTTTTAAATAGAGTTTTATTGGTTTCAGAGAAGAAGGGTGAAAGAGAGAGGGAGGGAGGGGAGAAGGAGGGAGAGAGGGGGAGGGAGAGAGGGAGGGAAGGAGAGAGGGAGGGAGGAAGGGAGGGAGGGAGAGAGAGAGAGAGAGAGAGAGAGAGAGAGAGAGAGAGAGAGAGAGAGAGAGAGGAATGTCAGTGATGGAGAAAATCATTGATCAGCTGCCTCCCATACACCCCCACTGGGGATTGAGCCTGCAACCCGGGCACATGCCCCCGACTGGAATCAAACCTGGGACCCTTCAGTCCTCAGGCCGACTCTCCATCCACTGAGCCAGACTAGTCAGGTGATGCTTGATCTTTGTGTAGACCTACGTCCCTGAGGCTCTGTTCATTTTTCCTCAGTCTGTTTTTTTCTGTTGTTCAAATTGAGTAATTTCTACTGTTTTATCTTCGAGGCCACTGGTTATTTTCTGTTTTCTGCTTTTGAACCCATTCGCTGAGCTTTTTATTTCAGTTGTTCTAAAATTTTCATCTGGTTCTTCCTTATATCTATGGTTTCTCTGCTGAGATTATTTTATTATTTTGTTTCAAGCATGTACATAATTGCTTGTTGAAGCATGTTTATAATGTCTGCTTTAAATCTTTATCAGATAATTCTACCATCTCTGACCACTCACTGCTGGGTCTCATTTAAACTTTCTCTTGTAGCTGGCTTCCTTTGACACCAGCAGGGGAAGGGGAAGAGCTTCCTTGTTACTGTGAGTAGAAGTCCAGGCTCCTCACTCAGCCTCAGTTGACACTAAGGGGTGGGGCTCTGCATAGTAATTAGCGAGAGTTAGAGTCCCAGCTCCCCACTAGTCTTCCCAGGAGACCTGTCTATGATCAGAGGTGAAAGTCCTGATCTCGGTTAGGTGTCCTCTGATCCTCCCCAGGAGGGACGAGGTGGTGTACCAAGCGAGGCCCTTCTGAGTCCGCCTAGGAAGCTGGCCCTGAGGACAACCTCATCACTTCAGGTTGCTGCCTGGAGAGGGAGCACCTACAGAGCACGGGGCTAGTCATGGATGTCAGAAGCACAGAGGAGTAGGCGGGACTCTGGGACTCTGGCCCTGCCACTCACCCACGTGACCATGTTAGGCATTTGTCAAATATTTCCGTGTGGTGTTCTCTGCCAACCACTGAGCCAAACACAGAGGACAGAGAGAAGATGAAGACATAGTCCTTGCCTTCATAAAGCCTTGGCAATGCATACGCTCCTGAATCTGGACAGAATTCTGGGTTGGAGTGAGGGACAATAATCCCTCAATTACTTATGACTCATGTGAAACCCCAGGTCCTGGAGTCTGTGCCACTGTTTTAGCACTTATTTAATCAGGGTTTGCTGTAGCAGTCAGCAGGTGCGAGTGGGGCATGCACTGTGCAGTTGGAATTTCATGTTTGCATTCATGGATAGGAATCCCTCTAATGAGAATTAAAAATGTTTTTTATTTATTGATTTTTGAGAGAGAGAAACATTGATTTATTGTTGCAGTTATTTATGCATTCATTGGTTGTTTCTTGTATGTGATCTAATCAGGGATCAAACTTGCAACCTTGGCATATCAGAATGATGCTCTGAGCCAGGGCCCCTTTTGACTTTTAATTTTACCCATATATTATTTAAAGGTATGTTGTTTAGTTCCAAATATCTGGGGATTTTTCCAGAGAGTTTTCTGTTGCTGATTTCTAATTTAATTCCATTATGGTCAAAGGACTTACTTGAAATAACTTTACTCTTTTAAAATTTACTGGGACTTGTTTTATGGTTTATCTAAATGTTTCATGTGGATGTGGAACTCAGGCGTTTGGTAGTTTCAACCATTCATAGTTTTGTAATTATCACTTAGTGACATTTACAGTAATTCTCTTCAACTGGAAGATGTTTATTTGATTTCTTCAAGGTCCCCAAGGGCAGGCTCTGCGTCCTATTACCTTTCTATCCCCTTTGTGCTATTCCTGGCCCCAGTGGAAGCTCAGCAGACACTGATCAGATGACTGGGTGAGTCTTAGAAATTGTCAGGCTGTGTTCTTGCTTTTGATCCAGAAGATGTGCTTATTGTATTATGTGACAAGCCTGACTCTAACAGCTTTGTGTGTTTGCACAGCATTGATGGCGTTGAATGGAACCAGAGACGTCCACAAAGGTGCTGGCTCTGGCGGTGGGGACAAAAGCCGCCCTGAGGCAGCTGACACCTGCCCTGGCCCAGGCGGGAGAGGGTGCCCTGTCACAAAGCCCCAGAGATGTGATGTCACACAGATCACTCTCCCTGCGAAGGGAGGGGCTGTATCTGGATTCCTAGCCTTAGCAGCTCCAGTGCCCTCAGTGGAAAGGTGGGCAGGCTGCCTGACACTGACCTGGTCAAAGGAAGCGCCAAGCTTGGCGTATTGGGTAAGTGGGCCCAAAGGCAGGAAGCAGCCTAAGCAGTGAACATTGTCTCTGTGACTCCGCCTCCCTGTGGGCCTCCCTTCCTGCCTGGCTACCCCTTCTCCTCTCCTTCAGGACTCTCTCCCCTCTCCTTCTCCAACCTCGGCACAGAAAGCATGGCTCTCACTGTTATACACACTAGCAAAGCTTCTGCTGGAGACACCGCCCCGGTGCTCCCAGAGGTGACCGGCCCGGTGCTCCCAGAGGTGACCGGCCCGGTGCTCCCAGAGGTGACCGGCCCGGTGCTCCCAGAGGTGACCGGCCCGGTGCTCCCAGAGGTGACCGGCTCAGTGCTCCCAGAGGTGACCGGCCCCGGTGCTCCCAGAGGTGACCGGCCCTGGTGCTGAGGCCCCTGCGGCCCTGAGAAAGCCGGGCCGGAGGGCCCTGGATTTGGTGCCCGGGAGCACATGGTGCCTTTGCTGAGAGGTTTCAAGGACTGTGGGGTCAGAATCAGATAGAGGCAGGCTGTGGGGCGTGTAGATGGTCTCTCAAGGGCGGTGTGAAGGGGAGGGGCCAGCTAGGACCCTCACTGAGAAGGGTTGTGGGTTCAGAGAGAGGGGATTTTTTTTTTAACGGAAGAAATGAGGGATGTGTTTATTTTTTTCAAATATATTTTTATTGATTTTTTTTTACAGAGAGGAAGAGAGAGGGATAGAGAGTCAGAAACATCAATCAGAGAGACACCAATTCAGCTGCTTCCCACACACTCCCCACTGGGAATGTGCCCGCAACCAAGGTACATGCCCTTGACCGCAATTGAACCTGGGACCTTTTAGTCCACAAGCCAATGCTCTGTCCACTGAGCCAAACCGGTTAGGGCTGAGTGATGTTTAAATGCTGACGGGAAGGAGCCATTGGAGGAGGAAAGGCTGAATATAGGAGAGAGGAGGCCCCCAGGCGCCCAGGTTGGAATGCAGCATGGAGGGGTGGCCTCAGAGGGGAGGCAGCCACTCCGGAGGAGGAATTGGCCTGTGAGAAGCAGGGAATGAAGGGGAGGGGTTGGTGGCAGGAGGTGAAGGGAACTGGCATCTGATGAAGCTTTGAGTCTTTGGCGAGGTTTGAACCAGCCCCTGAGGGGATGGGCGCTGACTCGGAAGCAGAGGCTCCCTGGCTTCCTCCAGGGTCCAGCTCACACTGGAGACCTTGACTTTGCCATGGTGCCAATTTGTAGGGAATGCTGACCCTGTAGCGGGGGTTCCAGAAAGAATAGTTTGAGGAAGCTAGGGAACCGCCCTCAGTACTCCCCAAAGTATCCCCAGAATGCTCTGTAACCCAGAAAATACTGGAAACTGTTTTAAACCATTTTTATTTATGATTATCACTGACCACCTACACCTGGGGGCATTTTATACCCAATGTGCAACAGAGCTATACCTTTCTCCATCCTATCCTGCCGCCTTGTCCCATTGTCTTCCCTGGGACCTGCCTTCCCAGCGCTGAGGCACAGAAGCCATCTTGTTCTGAGCATTTCCCAGGCTCCGGTGCTGGTCCCTCCCTCCTCGGGCCTGTGGTGACTGCTGCAGCCCGAGGCCGGGAGCACTGGGCCCGGGCCTGTGAGGCATTGACTGAGGCCTGTTCTTCCTTCTCAGACTGAAGATGGTGTTCGGTATTTGCGGCCAGAAGGAGAGGTACCGTTTGGGTGCGGCCTGTTACCACACCCGAATGACCAGGAAGGGGCCCAGGAGGAAGGGAAAACAGGGTTCTCTGTCAGCTTTGCCCTGACGGTTAGAGTGTCTCTGGGACTCAGAATCAGGGTGGAGGGCCTGGTTCTGGTAGGTGGGACAGAGAGAGAGAGAGAGAGAGAGAGAGAGAGAGAGAGAGAGAGAGAGAGAGAGAGAGAGAGAAACAGAGAGAGAGTGTGCGCGCATGCCACCATTTTAGCAATCCCGAAATGCTCTACTGTCCCAAGCGAGGGGTCACAGAAGAGGCGGTGGCCTGGAATCTGAGTTCTGCCTCCTGTGGGATCTGGCGGTCCGGGGGAGGGCGGGCAGGAGGGCTGCGGGGGAAGAGCTGCCCCAGCACTGAGTGCCCAGCCGAGGCCAGGCCTGCCTCCTGGCGGAGGGGCGCGATGGGCTTGCACACTCGGTGAGGAGGGAGGAAGGGAGCGGCTAGGCCCCCAGTCTGGCTGGTGACGGAGGCAGAGGCACGGCGTCATGCCAGCAGTCAGTGGTGACAGGACACAGCGCTGTAGGGCAGGTCCTGGAGTGGGGGGAAGCTGGTACCCATGGTGAGGGCAGGGAGACCAGCCTCGCACTCACCCTGCTTTCCTCCCAGGCTCTGCAGGGTCCTGTACCTAGTCCAGGTCCTCATTCTAGCAGGTAAGGCCTCTGCTCAGGGAGCTGGGGAAGGTGTCAGGGCTCGGGGAGCTGGGATGACGTCAGAGCCTGGGAAGCTGGTGCTTCCCTCAGCCACCCAGCTGCCAGCTGCCCGGCAGGGCGCCCAGAGGCCTGGCTCCCCAGGGCTGGCCGCCTCTCTCCGCTTCTCCCCTCTGCACCCTCACAGGGGAGTGGCATTTGAACCCATGTCTAACTCTAAAGCTCGTACTCTGCCCCCTGCAAAAATACACCCAAACCCGCAAACCCAAAAGCCCACACAACCTAATAATGTCGCACACAATGACTTTCAAATTTTTGCTTGCATTTTGAAAGACTGCTTATCCCCTCACACATTTTAAATTAGTACCTAATTTCTCTGTGTCAAGGGATGTGACACTTTAAAATAATGACATCACTCTGTCCAGTGTTTGAACGAGTCTTCCTTCGCCCATTTGCAGGAATGGTATACTATTATTTCCAGGAGCCCGGGGGGAAAACAGCTTCTGACCACGAGACTGCTGGGGAGTCATCACTGGTAGGCACCTTGCTCAGGCCTCCAGGCTGGTGTGGGCTTCCTGGGGTCATGCTGCTTGACCTTAGGTCAATTGTGTGTGCGTGTGTGTGTGTGTGTGTGTGCGTGTGCATGTGTGTGTGCGTGTGTGTGAGGAGTGAGGGTTCTGGAGAAATTTCCTCTTTTCCCAAAGAGTCAAAACATAGGCCCCAGCCCTCATGAGCTGTCTGTGGGTCACTCGGGGCTCCGTGGCAGTGGCCTGGACAGACCCAAAGGAGCAGGTGGCTCCTCATGCATGTGAGCAGCCCAGGAGTGTGCTTCCATGCTCATGTGCATGGCTGGTGCTGGGCAGGACGCCTGCTGGGGTTGCACAGCCTCTTGATGTCCCAAGTCCAAGAACCTGTGGCAGAAGCGCCCTGCCCAGCCCTTGGCCAGAGCACAAATGGCTCCCCAGGGCTGGCCGCCTCTCTCCGCTTCTCCCCTCTTCACCCTCACAGTGGAGTGGCATTTGAACCCATGTCTAACTCTAAAGCTCGTACTCTGCCCTCTGCAGATCGGTACTAATTACAGCTGCCTGTCTCATGTGAGGCCCTGGTGGGATGTGTGGGAAGCTCGGGGCTTCCTGGTGGGAGTTCTGTGATACCACACGTCTGAAGGGCCTCGATCCACACGCCTGAAAGTGAGCTAGGAATTCTAGATATGAAATAACTCCACAGATCCTGCAGCTCCTCGTTGCCTTCTGGCTTCAAATGTTGTGTTTAAAAGTCTGATGGGATTGGGTTCCTGAAACAGACCTTTTCCTTTGAAATCTGGAAGCTTGTGGGCTCTTCTCTGTGTCCTCTTTCTCTGAATGCACTGAAGGCAGCAGGTGGGCTTTCCTCATCCGTGTCAGAGACACTTGGCGAGTCCTTCTCTTAGGAAAACTCCTGTCCCTCATCTTTGGGAAATTGTCTGATGAAAAAGGAATGTATGCCCGGGGTGTGGCTCAGTGGTTGAGCGTTGACCTATGAACCAGGAGGTTAGGGTTCAATTCCCAGTCAGGGCACAGGCCTGGGGTGGGGGCCTGATCTCCAGTGTGGGGCGTGCAGGCCAGCTGGTCGATGATTCTCTCTCATCTCTGATGTTTCTCTCTCTGTCCTCTCCCTTCCTCTCTGAGATCAATAAAAAATTTTTTTAAAAGATTTTAAAAAATGTATTTGGAATGTCTCCTGTCCCCCAGTGTGCTGCCTGTGGGCACTTGCAGGAAGATGCTGATTTAGCTGTTGGTCCTGGTATCTTTCTGTTCTGCTGGGAAATGCTTTTTCAGCTTTCTCTTCTAACTACGACTGGGCTTTCCATTCCCATAAGCGTATCTCACTTTGGGTTTTCAAGCATCAGAGGCCGGTATGTGAACGTTTCTGTTTTAGAGCCTGTTCTTGTTCTGTTCCTGAGCGCATTTCTCTTCCTAAAGGCAGCGGTCACGCTGCAGGTCCCCCAGTCCCGGGTCCTCAGTGCTGCCCGCCACCAGAGCCAGCGCCCTCAGCTGTCCCCACCGCCTCCCTTCTCTCTCCTTGTCCCGCAGTCCACAGGAGAGACCTTGAGGCCGCTGTGGGGGCTGATGGACAAGTGCTACCCCGTGGCCACTCAGGTGGGTGAGGCGGGCTCTTCCCCTGAGGGGGCGGCTGTCGGGGCACCCTGTCCTGGGCGGACACCCTGAGAGGCTGGGTAGGTGGTGGTGGGGGTGACTCCCAGCACCCATGGCCGTTTCTCTCTGCAGAGACGCAGAGTGAGGAGTGGGAAGAAGCAGGCCCCCGAGGTAAGAGCCTCCCTGGAAGGCTCTCCGTCAGCTGCGAGGCCCAGGGAGGCCGCTCAGGGCCTGCAGCCGGGGGTGGGGCAGGTCCCTCCAGGACGTCAGCACCCGCCCCCACTGCGCCCCATGTGGGGGTGGGAGGGTCGAGGCGTTCTGTGTGATGCCCACTTCTCTCCTGGCAGGCCACTACCCCCGAGGCTCCAGGAGGACTGAATGATGCTGCCCCCAAGGAGGAGAGGGACATGCTGTCTGCTGGGGAGAGGGCGGGGGCAGGGGAGGGGACGGTCCCAGGCCAGGGAGCAGCCAGCCCCACTCCTGCTGGGAAGGATGTGGCTGAGGAGAAGGAGCTGGCAGGCAGCCCAGGCTGGGAGGTAAGGAAGCCTGGTGCCCCAAGCAGTGCCTGGCGGCGGGGATGGAGGGGGGCTGGGGCAACCCCAACATGACTGGGCCAGACATGCATCTTAGAGCAGCTCTGTGCGGAGCTGAGGGAGCAGACGCGGTGTGAGCCTGGCCTCCTGACTTCTCGTGTAGCGAGGCCCAGTCCCCACGTACAGAGCCTGTCTCACCCGCCACTGCCTCTTTCCCAGGAGGCGAAGGTCCCCGCGGAGCCTGCTCTGCCCCCTTCAGGTGAGAGAGCCCCCACCCGCCTCCCTCCCTCCCTTCCTTCCCCTCCCTGACCCTGCAGAGCTCCCAGGACCCAGACCCTCC
Organism: Pipistrellus kuhlii; assembly: GCF_014108245.1. Classification (NCBI taxonomy): domain Eukaryota; kingdom Metazoa; phylum Chordata; class Mammalia; order Chiroptera; family Vespertilionidae; genus Pipistrellus; species Pipistrellus kuhlii. The sequence continues at coordinate 286,260 of NW_023425586.1, forward strand.
CGCCCGGGAGGGAAGGCCAGGTAGCCCCCAGGGACGTGCATGGGAGGAGTCGCTGGGCCAGCCCTGCCCGCTCTCCCGCCCCATCCGGTCCCGCTGCCTGGCCTGAGGACGGCTCCTCCCGCAGGGGACCTGCAGGGCCTGCCTGTTGGTGCTGGAGAGGCCTCTGCGGTGCAGAGCCAGGAGGAGCGGCCCGGAGGGTGGGCCCCCCGGCTCCTGAGGAAGCTCTGGCTCGGCTGGTTCCCGGTCTCCGACGGCCCCGAGACTCAGAAGCACCAGTGACAACCCAATAAACACACGAGGTGATACCCCTGCGGCCAATGCCGCCTCCCGCCTCCCCTCACTGAGCCGGTGTGGCCGGTCTGCACTGTCCCAACGACAGGAACACCACCACCAGCCTGGCTCGGCAGGGGCGCTCGGGGCGGCCGAAGGGCCCTGCTGGCCCGGGCTCCCCGTCGCGGGACAGACCCGCTCCCTGCAGGCTGGTGCTGGGAGCGCCCTGTCAGGGGCACTGAGAGGGCACTGGGGGAGCCCCTCAGGGGCCGTGATGCTGCTGGGCGGGCTTCTGCCCTGAGCACCTGGGGTCCCTAAGCTGTTAACTAAATGCACAAGGTGCTCCGGGCCCGAGGAAGCGTCTGCGGGTGGGCACAGGTCACGTAAGGTCACACTAGTCCTGGCAAGCCTCTCCCAGGACTGGGCTGGGGTTCGAGCCCAGACAAGTGCCTCCAGATCCAGCCTGGCCAGGAGACAGCTCTTTCCTGGCAGGGGCTGGGCCACAGGCCTGGGAACGTGGCTTTTCAATGTTGGGGTGACTCAGAGGCTCAGGGAGGGGGCTGGCTCCTGGGCTGCCATTAGGCTTCCCAGGGAGAGCTCCGCCCCCATCACTGAGCCTGGGTGTTAACGGGAACATCACTTCCAGCCCTCCTGACCATTTGGGGTGTCAGTGGGGAGCAGGCTTCTGTGTTGGCTGAGCTGCTGCCTGTGGTGCAGGGCGGTGCTGCTGGGCGGAGTGAGCATCAGGCTGGGCCAGGCCTCCGCCCCCCGGCCAGCAGGAGCCTGGGCCTGTGCAGACTGCCACCCGCCAGAGCAGCCAGCGCTGGTTTCCACGGCGCCTGGGGGTCAGCTGTCACTTCCCTGAGCCCCAGGACACCGCCTCTCACCCGGGGCCAAGTGCGGGGTGAGGTGGCTAAGGCAGGGAGGCCCTGGCCCTGGGGAGGCTGCTGAGGTGCCATCGCTGCCAGGATGGGCAAGGGGCCTGGGGGCACTCAGGAGGAAGGCTGGGGCCACCAGGCTGCTTTATTGCACAGGAGGCTCCCAGCTGAGGAGCGGGCTGGCGCGGGTGCCCCTCTAGCGGGGCAGGGCACAGAGCTGGTAGGGGTGCGGGGCCACCAGGAAGGCATAGGCCCCGTGGTCGCTGGGGCGGGGCTGCCCGGCGGGCACCGAGAAGCTGAAGCGCTGCAGGAGGCAGGTGAAGAAGAGGAAGAGCTCCATGCGGGCCAGGGGCTCCCCGAGGCAGGAGCGGCGGCCTGTGGGGGGGACAGGGGGCCGGTGAGCTGGGGCCTGGCCCTCACCCTCCAGGCTCCCTCGGGCGGGGCAGCAGGCTGGCACCCCGCAGGCACCTGCTGAGAAGGGCATGAAAGCCGGGGGTTTGACGAAGCGGCCCTGGGCGTCCAGGAAGTGCTCGGGCTGGAAGCGGAAGGGCTCCTTCCAGGCGGCCTCGTCCTTCAGCACCGACGACAGGTTGGTGATGAGCGTGGTGCCCTGGCAGGAGAGGCCGCACGGGGGGGTGGGCAGGGCTGCTGGGACCTGCCGCCCACCGAACACTCAGGGGCACACCCTGTCTGAACACGCCCGTCCCGGCACTGCCCTGTGCCTGTGGGGTCTCCCTGCCCCCGGCCCTGCATGCAGGGCTGCTCCCGCTTCGCTGTGCCTTCCCTCCGGGGGGCCCTGCCCTGCGCCCCTCCCCGCGCCCTCCAGGGTCGGCAGTGCTGGGCATGAGCGGGGCCAGGGCTGTGCTCGGGGCTGGTCAGAGCCCCCAGGGTGGGTGCTGCTGAGCGATGAGGGCCGGGCCTACCTTGGGGATGAGGAAACCCCGCACTTCCGTGTCCTGGGAGGTCATGTGGGGCACGCCCAGCGGGATGATGTCCGCAAAGCGCTGTACCTCGTGGACCACGGCCACGGTGAAGGGCATGCGGGCCTGGTCCGCCATCTCTGGTCGACGCGCTTGCCCTATGGCCTCGTCGATCTCCTTTTGGACGCGGCCTGGACAGACAGGATCCCACAGTGGTCAGGCCCGGGTGCCGGTGGGTGGGGTAGGGTGGGGGCTGGGGGCTGGCCTTGGGGGAGGGGCTTGTAGAGAAGGAAGTCACTCTGACCTCAGAGTGAGGACCCGCCTCTGTGTGTCCAAAGTGAGCTCAGGGCCCCAGGCTGTCCCTTTCCTCCCTCCCCATCCCACCGACCCCCGCCCGGCTCACGCTGCACATCCGGGTGCAGGATCATGAGCAGGAGGGCCCAGGCCAGTGTGGTCGAGGTGGTCACCATCCCAGCGGTGAACAGGTCCACCACCACCATGCGCAGGTTCTCATCGGTGAAGCTGCTCCTGGGGTTCTCCTTGGCCTGGCCAAGAGGGAGGAAGCCCCAAATGGCTCCCACAGTACACAGCAGCCTCACTGCCCACCTTGCCTGGGCTTACCACAACCAACAGCCCCCTGCCCCCCGTCCCTGGCAGCTGCCCACCTTCTCCACCTCATCCAGGAAGGCGTCAGTCAGGTCCCGGGGTGGCTGGGCTGGGTCCCGGGACATCTTGTGCTCAGTGACCAGCTCATCCAGCAAGGCCATGAAGGCCCTCTGCCCCTTGAAAACCTTGGCAGCCAGCCCCGGGATGCGCAACAGCACAGGGACCGCGTCCAGCACCTGGACAGGCACAGGAGTGGGTCCTGGGCGGTCCTTCCTGTGCCCAGGTGGTCCTCTTGACAAGTCAGCTCCCGAGGGGTCGCCACCTTGACCCTCTCCCTTGGCCTGGGCTGCCCCAAGAAACCTAAGATCTCCCGGTCGTGGCTTCTGAGGAGGGAGGTCCGGGTCCCTTGGCTCCCCTGGGGGGTCTGACCCTGGTCCGCCTCTCCCATCCGGGTATCTGTGTTTTCTCACCTCCAGGCTGTGCTCTTGCAGAGGCCTCTTCTGAATGCCCTTCTCCAACCCCTCTGAGTCACCCTCCTCCCAGGAAGCCCATGGGGGGGGGGGCATTAAAAGGGGGGTCCAGCCGAAACCGGTTTGGCTCAGTGGATAGAGCATTGGCCTGCGGACTGAAAGGTCCCAGGTTCGATTCCAGTCAAGGGCATGTACCTTGGTTGCGGGCACATCCCCGGTAGGGAGTGTGCAAGAGGCAGCTGATGTTTCTCTCTCATCCATGTTTCTAACTCTCCCTCTCCCTTCCTCTCTGTAAAAATATCAATAAAATATATATTTAAAAAATAATAAAAGGGGGGGCCCATGACTCCCCCACCTGGCGAAGGAATCCCGAATCCTCCTTCAACCCTTCCTCCATCAGGTCCAGCAGCTTTTGGAAGCGCGGGTCTTGGTACTGGAAGCGGCGCCCATAGATGAGGGAAGAGATCACGTTGCTCACCGCCTTGTTCAGGAGGGCGCTGGGGCTGAAGGGGCGCCCTGGGAGCGGGCGGGGCAGGTCAGGGGCGCGTCCGTGTGGTGCCCAGCGCTCCCCGCTGCCTGCCCTCAGCTCAGCACTCACCCGCCTGGTCCTCGAAGGCCGCACACAGGCAGGCGGCCTCCTCGGTCACCCACTGCTCCAGGGACTTCTTGCCCAGGCCGAAGTCGCGCAGGGTGGACACGGAGAAGCGCCGCTGCTCGCGCCACGCGTGCCCGTAGCGCGCGAGGATCACTCCTGGGAGCGGGCAGTGGGCGGGGCTCGGCGTGCGCAGGCCCCGCCTCTGCCCCACCCGCACCCATTGCTCTGGGCTCTCCCTCCTCCGCCAGGAACCGGCCCGGCCCGGCCCACAAGCCCCGCCCCCGCCAGCGCAGGCCCCGCCCCTCCCCCACCAATAACGCAGGCTCCTCCCCTTGCCGCCCCTCCCTATTGGCTGAGTGCACAGCAAGCCCCGCCCCCGTCAGGGCAGGCCCCACCCCTCCTCTCCCACCAATGGCGCAGGCTCCTCCCCTTGCCGCCCCTCCCTATTGGCTGAGTGCACAGCAAGCCCCGCCCCGTCAGGGCAGGCCCTACCCCTCCTCTCCCACCAATGGCGCAGGCTCCTCCCCGGCCGCCTCTTCCTATTGGCTGAGTGCTCAGCAAGCCCCGCCCCTCCGCTGGCGCCCGCCGCTCACTGCGGGCCCTGTCCCGCGGCCGCGGCCTGCCCGCCCCTCCGCTCGCCTTGCGCCTGCGGCCCGAACCCCAGATGCTCGTAGACGGGCGCGGGCGGGCGGTCTGAGGTGTCCTCGCTGCGCTGCACCAGCGCTTCGCGCACGGCCTCCAGCCCGTTGATCACGACCACGGGCGTCCAGGCCAGCTGCAGGCTGAACACGTCCCCGAAGCGGCTCCGCAGCTGCACGCGGGGGGTGCTGGGTGAGCTCTCCCGGTCTCAGGGCCCTGACCTTGCAGGACCCCAGGGCCGCCAGCAGGGAGCCATGCAAGGACTCCATCTGGCCCCGGGGCCCTGGGGTCACATCCTCCATGATCAAGGACCTCCCATCTCCCATCTATGAGTTTGCAAATGTCACCAGAATGGTCAGCAGGCCAAGTGAGCCCGTTTTACAGGGGGACCAGCTGAGGCCACAGAGGTGAGAGTGAGGCCCCAGGACCACAGAGACCGGATGGAAACGGGGCTCCTGAGCAGACTCCCCTCCCCATTCTCCCATGAGACCTTTCTCCCTGATCTAAACAGAAGGGGGCCATGCCCGGCCAGGGGGCTCAGTGGTTGAGCGTGGACCTGTGAACCAGGAGGCCACAGATTACAGGTCAGGGCACAAGCCTGGGTTGTGGGCTCCACCCCCAATCAGAAGGCAGCCAACCAATGATTCTCATTGATTATGTGTGTTTCCCTCTCCCTCTCCCTTCCTCTCTGAAATCAATAACCATATATTTAAACAGAAGGACTCAGCCTCACCTCATTTCAACCCTGTCCCAGCGGAACCCAAACCACTGCCAAGTCCCACCCCCTCTTTGACCTTTGGACAATGCGAACTGCCTCTGGGCCCTGCACTCATGTCCTCCTCAGGGCGCCTCTCACACCGCCTCCCCTGCTCAGCTCAGCTCCTGTCCAGCCTGTGGCTTCACGCCCACCCTGCCCGCTGCGAGGAGGGTCCCGGTGGCCGCCCCCTCACCTGGCTGACGGAGCGCAGCATGTCCCGGAAGTCCAGGTGCAGCAGGTGGCCCAGGCCTGGCAGCGGCCGGGGGCCCGGCGGGTAGCGCGCAGCCCAGCGCACACGCCGGTGCATCAGGTCCACCAGCAGCAGGAAGACGGCCGTGGCCACTGCCAGGGGCCACAGCGCCTCCCCGGGCAGCAGCCCCATGGCTGTCTCAGTGCCCTGGGGCTCCTGGGGCACACGGGCACCGCACCGCACCGCACAGGCACCTAGGACAGGACAGGCCAGGCCCTGACCGCACCCTGTGGGCGGGGCAGCCCGGGCTGTCCTAGCAGGAGCTGAGGCGGAGCCGCCCTGTGTGGGATGACCCTGTCAGTGCAGGGAGGGGCCGGGAAGGGCAGGTGCAGGGGCCGGAGAATCCCGCCCTCCTGCCCTCTCTAGGTGCTCTCCCGGGGGCGGGGGGACAGGGGGGGAGAGGAGAAGTCCACCCCGGCTCTTTCCCCAGCTCTGTCGGGCTCTGAGGAAGAACCAGGGGTTTCCAGGCTGATCCTGCCTCTGTCTCTCAGGCTCACCCCTACGTAGTCGCAGCCTCGTCCCAGAACCGTCCTTGCCTCCCCGATCGCCTGCCTCCTCACTCCCCAACAGTCAGAGCACCGTTCTTCCCAGGGTGCCTCTGGCTCAGAGCGCTGTGGCCTCTTGGTGTTGGCTTTCCATGTTTGCAAATCCTCCTTTCCTGGCCTGGCCTGGCGGTGAGCACTGCTCCCGCCCTCCGCCCCGGCCCTCCCGCTCTCCCCCAGGCCCAGCCGCCCAGAGGGTAGCTTGCTGGGGCCCAGCTGGGCCGCCCTGCATCTCGCCTGGCCAGGGCTCGGATGGTCTCCTGCCCGCTGGTGCCCAGGTGCTGGGCTGGGCCCGCAGCAGGGGGAAGGTGAGCGGGCCCCGCGCCCTGGGACTTGTGCACAGGGGCGGTGGCCACGCCAGGCCAGCAGCGCAGAGACTGCTGTGCAGAGCTGAGTGATGTTTAAATGCTGACGGGAAGGAGCCATTGGAGGAGGAAAGGCTGAATATAGGAGAGAGGAGGCCCCCAGACGCCCAGGTTGGAATGCAGCATGGAGGGGTGGCCTCAGAGGGGAGGCAGCCACTCCGGAGGAGGAATTGGCCTGTGAGAAGCAGGGAATGAAGGGGAGGGGTTGGTGGCAGGAGGTGAAGGGAACTGGCATCTGATGAAGCTTTGAGTCTTTGGCGAGGTTTGAACCAGCCCCTGAGGGGATGGGCGCTGACTCGGAAGCGGAGGCTCCCTGGCTTCCTCCAGGGTCCAGCTCACACTGGAGACCTTGACTTTGCCATGGTGCCAATTTGTAGGGAATGCTGACCCTGTAGCGGGGGTTCCAGACAGAATAGTTTGAGGAAGCTAGGAATCGCCCTCAGGACTGCCCAAAGTATCCGCAGAATGCTCTGTAACCCAGAAAATACTGGAAACTGTTTTAATCCATTTTTATTTACTAGTGACTCAGTGCATGAAATTCGTGTACATTAAAAGGGGATTGATTAAAGGAAATAATTTAATATTGCTATTTGCCCTTTCTCTATAATAGAAGTATCAGAGGCGAAAGAAAATTAGTAAAATGCATATGAAAACCTTCTTCCTGTCAGAGTCTGGGGCTCACCACGGACCCTGAGTCAAGTCCCCAACCACCCACATGCTCCTCAAAATTGTGTGAGACCCAGATCTGCGCCACCCCCCCCACCCCCATTGGACTAGATCCAGACCTGGCCAGTCCCACCCTTGTCAAGCTCTGTTGGGCAGGGGGCATAGACTCAAGTGCCCTGGCCCAGGGCTGGGATGGGGGCATGGCCTGAGGTCCCCCAGCCTGGCGCAGGGTGGGGGGAGCAGCCCAGCACCAGGACAGGAAGCGCACCTTGAGGTCCCATCAGGGGGGCGGGGAGGGTGTAGCCTTGGTCCCTCCTGATTGCTCATTAAGGCTCCTGTGGGAACTTGGCTTCAGCTGTGGGTGCAGCCATGTTTGTGATGGTCAATTAGCACGTTCCCTCTTTATTAGATAGGATGATTATCACTGACCACCTACACCTGGGGCATTTTATACCCAATGTGCAACAGAGCTATACCTTTCTCCATCCTATCCTGCCGCCTTGTCCCATTGTCTTCCCTGGGACCTGCCTTCCCAGCGCTGAGGCACAGAAACCATCTTGTTCTGAGCATTTCCCAGGCTCCGGTGCTGGTCCCTCCCTCCTCGGGCCTGTGGTGACTGCTGCAGCCCGAGGCCGGGAGCACTGGGCCCGGGCCTGTGAGGCATTGACTGAGGCCTGTTCTTCCTTCTCAGACTGAAGATGGTGTTCGGTATTTGCGGCCAGAAGGAGAGGTACCGTTTGGGTGCGGCCTGTTACCACACCCGAATGACCAGGAAGGGGCGCCCCCCCTTGGGCCCAGGAGGAAGGGAAAACAGGGTTCTCCGTCAGCTTTGCCCTGACGGTTAGAGTGTCTCTGGGACTCAGAATCGGGTGGAGGGCCTGGTTCTGGTAGGTGGGACATGAGGGAGGGAGTGTGTGTGTGTGCGTGTGTGTGAGGGGGTGAGGGTTCTGGAGAAATTCCTCTTTTCCTAAAGAGTCAAAACAAAGGCCCTAGAGTCAAACATTTCTCTGCCTAAAGGCAGCGGTCACGCTGCAGGTCCCCGAGTCCCGGGTCCTCAGGGCTCAGTGCTGCCCGCCACCAGGGCCAGCGCCCTCAGCTGTCCCCACCGCCTCCCTTCTCTCTCCTTGTCCCGCAGTCCACAGGAGAGACCTTGAGGCCGCTGTGGGGGCTGATGGACAAGTGCTACCCCGTGGCCACTCAGGTGGGTGAGGCGGGCTCTTCCCCTGAGGGGCGGCTGTCGGGGCACCCTGTCCTGGGCGGACACCCTGAGAGGCTGGGTGGGTGGTGGCGGGGGTGACTCCCAGCACCCATGGCCGTTTCTCTCTGCAGAGACGCAGAGTGAGGAGTGGGAAGAAGCAGGCCCCCGAGGTAAGAGCCTCCCTGGAAGGCTCTCCGTCAGCTGCGAGGCCCAGGGAGGCCGCTCAGGGCCTGCAGCCGGGGGTGGGGCAGGTCCCTCCAGGACGTCAGCACCCGCCCCCACTGCGCCCCATGTGGGGGTGGGAGGGTCGAGGCGTTCTGTGTGATGCCCACTTCTCTCCTGGCAGGCCTCTCCCAGGACTGTGCTGGGGTTCGAGCCCAGACAAGTGCCTCCAGATCCAGCCTGGCCAGGAGACAGCTCTTTCCTGGCAGGGGCTGGGCCGCAGGCCTGGGAACGTGGCTGTTCAATGTTGGGGTGACTCAGAGGCTCAGGGAGGGGGCTGGCTCCTGGGCTGCCATTAGGCTTCCCAGGGAGAGCTCCGCCCCCATCACTGAGCCTGGGTGTTAACGGGAACATCACTTCCAGCCCTCCTGACCATTTGGGGTGTCAGTGGGGAGCAGGCTTCTGTGTTGGCTGAGCTGCTGCCTGTGGTGCAGGGCGGTGCTGCTGGGCGGAGTGAGCATCAGGCTGGGCCAGGCCTCCGCCCCCCGGCCAGCAGGAGCCTGGGCCTGTGCAGACTGCCACCCGCCAGAGCAGCCAGCGCTGGTTTCCACGGCGCCTGGGGGTCAGCTGTCACTTCCCTGAGCCCCAGGACACCGCCTCTCACCCGGGGCCAAGTGCGGGGTGAGGTGGCTAAGGCAGGGAGGCCCTGGCCCTGGGGAGGCTGCTGAGGTGCCATCGCTGCCAGGATGGGCAAGGGGCCTGGGGGCACTCAGGAGGAAGGCTGGGGCCACCAGGCTGCTTTATTGCACAGGAGGCTCCCAGCTGAGGAGCGGGCTGGGGCGGGTGCCCCTCTAGCGGGGCAGGGCACAGAGCTGGTAGGGGTGCGGGGCCACCAGGAAGGCATAGGCCCCGTGGTCGCTGGGGCGGGGCTGCCCGGCGGGCACCGAGAAGCTGAAGCGCTGCAGGAGGCAGGTGAAGAAGAGGAAGAGCTCCATGCGGGCCAGGGGCTCCCCGAGGCAGGAGCGGCGGCCTGTGGGGGGGACAGGGGGCCGGTGAGCTGGGGCCTGGCCCTCACCCTCCAGGCTCCCTCGGGCGGGGCAGCAGGCTGGCACCCCGCAGGCACCTGCTGAGAAGGGCATGAAAGCCGGGGGTTTGACGAAGCGGCCCTGGGCGTCCAGGAAGTGCTCGGGCTGGAAGCGGAAGGGCTCCTTCCAGGCGGCCTCGTCCTTCAGCACCGACGACAGGTTGGTGATGAGCGTGGTGCCCTGGCAGGAGAGGCCGCACGGGGGGGTGGGCAGGGCTGCTGGTACCTGCCGCCCACCGAACACTCAGGGGCACACCCTGTCTGAACACGCCCGTCCCGGCACCGCCCTGTGCCTGTGGGGTCTCCCTGCCCCCGGCCCTGCATGCAGGGCTGCTCCCGCTTCGCTGTGCCTTCCCTCCGGGGGGCCCTGCCCTGCGCCCCTCCCCGCGCCCTCCAGGGTCGGCAGTGCTGGGCATGAGCGGGGCCAGGGCTGCGCTCGGGGCTGGTCAGAGCCCCCAGGGTGGGTGCTGCTGAGCGATGAGGGCCGGGCCTACCTTGGGGATGAGGAAACCCCGCACTTCCGTGTCCTGGGAGGTCATGTGGGGCACGCCCAGCGGGATGATGTCCGCAAAGCGCTGTACCTCGTGGACCACGGCCACGGTGAAGGGCATGCGGGCCTGGTCCGCCATCTCTGGTCGGCGCGCTTGCCCTATGGCCTCGTCGATCTCCTTTTGGACGCGGCCTGGACAGACAGGATCCCACAGTGGTCAGGCCCGGGTGGCGGTGGGTGGGGTAGGGTGGGGGCTGGGCTCTGGCCTCGGGGGAGGGGCTTGTAGAGAAGGAAGTCACTCTGACCTCAGAGTGAGGACCCGCCTCTGTGTGTCCAAAGGGAGCTCAGGGCCCCAGGCTGTCCCTTTCCTCCCTCCCCATCCCACCGACCCCCGCCCGGCTCACGCTGCACATCCGGGTGCAGGATCATGAGCAGGAGGGCCCAGGCCAGTGTGGTCGAGGTGGTCACCATCCCAGCGAAGAACAGGTCCGCCACCACCATGCGCAGGTTCTCATCGGTGAAGCTGCTCCTGGGGTTCTCCTTGGCCTGGCCATGCAGAGGGGGGCTCGGGCAGAGGGAGGAAGCCCCAAACGGCTCCCACAGTGCACAGCCGCCTCGGTGCCCGACCCTGGGTGACACTGGCTCCCCTTGTCTGGGCTCACCCAATGGCACAACCAAAAGTCCCCTGCCCCCCGTTAGTGGGAATTTCTGAGCATGCTTCCAGAGAGGCCGTGGGCTAGGCCCCAGATGGAGCTGTCAGTGCTGACACGAGGCCAGGCCTTGAGATAATGGTCTCATGGACCCCTCTCAGCACATAGGCCTTCTTTCATAGAACACTGCCAGCTTTCTGAAGAACAGGACGACCTTTTGAATAACATGGTCATCAATGGCATGACTCTGAAGTTGCTTGGGAAGAACTTTTGTCTTTTGTTGCTTGTTCTGCAAGAACAGGATGTGGTTAATGTGCTTAAAAGCAGTCCTACACAAAGGGTCACTGCTGCTCTCTGGACTCCGGGCGTGGAGAAAGACAGAGCCGTTGTCGGCCAGCCGGCTAATAAAGGCTCCCTAAATTTCAATTTGGTCTGGGCTCCAGTGATCATTAACTCATCTTTTCTCCACAACACCCCCCATCCCTGGCAGCTGCCCCTCACCTTTTCCACCTCATCCAGGAAGGCGTCAGTCAGGTCCCGGGGTGGCTGGGCTGGGTCCCGGGTCATCTTGTGCTCAGTGACCAGCTCATCCAGCAAGGCCATGAAGGCCCTCTGCCCCTTGAAGACCTTGGCAGACAGCCCCGGGATGCGCAGCAGCACAGGGAGGGCGCCCAGCACCTGGACAGGCACAGGAGTGGGTCCTGGGCGGTCCTTCCTGTGCCCAGGTGGTCCTCTTGACAAGTCAGCTCCCGAGGGGTCATCTCCTCGACCCTCTCCCTTGGCCTGGGCTGCCCCAAGAAACCTAAGATCTCCCAGTCGTGGCTTCTGAGGAGGGAGGTCCGGGTTCCTTGGCTCCCCTGCGGGGTCTGACCCTGGTCCGCCTCTCCCATCCGGGTATCTGCGTTTTCTCACCTCCAGGCTGTGTTCTTGCAGAGGCCTCTTCTGAACGCCCTTTTCCAAGCCCTCTGAGTCACCCTCCTCCCAGGAGGCCCACCGGGGTGGGGTGGGGGGTGCAGAACTCCCCACCTGACGCAGAGGTCTGGACTCCTCCTTCAACCCTTCCTCCATCAGGTCCAGCAGCTTGAGGAAGCGCGGGTCTTGGTACTGGAAGCGGCGCCCATAGATGAGGGAAGAGATCACGTTGCTCACCGCCTTGTTCAGGAGGGCGCTGGGGCTGAAGGGGCGCCCTGGGAGCGGGCGGGGCTGGTCAGGGGCGCGTCCGTGTGGTGCCCAGCGCTCCCCGCTGCCTGCCCTCAGCTCAGCACTCACCCGCCTGGTCCTCGAAGGCCGCACACAGGCAGGCGGCCTCCTCGGTCACCCACTGCTCCAGGGACTTCTTGCCCAGGCCGAAGTCGCGCAGGGTGGACACGGAGAAGCGCCGCTGCTCGCGCCACGCGTGCCCGTAGCGCGCGAGGATCACTCCTGGGAGCGGGCAGTGGGCGGGGCTCGGCGTGCGCAGGCCCCGCCTCTGCCCCACCCGCACCCATTGCTCTGGGCTCTCCCTCCTCCGCCAGGAACCGGCCCGGCCCGGCCCACAAGCCCCGCCCCCGCCAGCGCAGGCCCCGCCCCTCCCCCCACCAATGGCGCAGGCTCCTCCCCGGCCGCCTCTCCCTATTGGCTGAGTGCTCAGCAAGCCCCGCCCCTCCTCCGCTGGCGCCCGCCGCTCACTGCGGGCCCTGTCCCGCGGCCACGGCCTGCCCGCCCCTCCGCTCGCCTTGCGCCTGCGGCCCGAACCCCAGATGCTCGTAGGTGGGGGTGGGCGGGCGGTCAGAGGTGTCCTCGCTGCGCTGCACCAGCGCTTCGCGCACGGCCTCCAGCCCGTTGATCACGACCACGGGCGTCCAGGCCAGCTGCAGGCTGAACACGTCCCCGAAGCGGCTCCGCAGCTGCACGCGGGGGGTGCTGGGTGAGCTCTCCCCGTCTCAGGGCCCTGACCTTGCAGGACCCCAGGGCTGCCAGCAGGGAGCGATTCAGGAACTATCTGGCCCCGGGGCCCTGGGTTTGCAAATGTCACCAGAATGGTCAGCAGGCCAAGTGAGCCCCTGTTTTACAGGGGGACCAGCTGAGGCCACAGAGGTGAGAGTGAGGCCCCAGGACCACAGAGATCGGATGGAAACGGGGCTCCTGAGCAGACTCCCCTCCCCATTCTCCCATGAGACCTTTCTCCCTGATCTAAACAGAAGGGGGCCATGCCCGGCCAGGGGGCTCAGTGGTTGAGCGTGGACCTGTGAACCAGGAGGCCACAGATTACAGGTCAGGGCACAAGCCTGGGTTGTGGGCTCCACCCCCAATCAGAAGGCAGCCAACCAATGATTCTCATTGATCATGTGTGTTTCCCTCTCCCTCTCCCTTCCTCTCTGAAATCAATAACCATATATTTAAACAGAAGGACTCAGCCTCACCTCATTTCAACCCTGTCCCAGCGGAACCCAAACCACTGCCAAGTCCCACCCCCTCTTTGACCTTTGGACAATGCGAACTGCCTCTGGGCCCTGCACTCATGTCCTCCTCAGGGCGCCTCTCACACCGCCTCCCCTGCTCAGCTCAGCTCCTGTCCAGCCTGTGGCTTCACGCCCACCCTGCCCGCTGCGAGGAGGGTCCCGGTGGCCGCCCCCTCACCTGGCTGACGGAGCGCAGCATGTCCCGGAAGTCCAGGTGCAGCAGGTGGCCCAGGCCTGGCAGCGGCCGGGGGCCCGGCGGGTAGCGCGCAGCCCAGCGCACACGCCGGTGCATCAGGTCCACCAGCAGCAGGAAGACGGCCGTGGCCACTGCCAGGGGCCACAGCGCCTCCCCTGGCAGCAGCCCCATGGCTGTCTCAGTGCCCTGGGGCTCCTGGGGCACACGGGCACCGCACCGCACCGCACAGGCACCTAGGACAGGACAGGCCAGGCCCTGACCGCACCCTGTGGGCGGGGCAGCCCGGGCTGTCCTAGCAGGAGCTGAGGCGGAGCCGCCTGTGTGGGATGACCGTGTCAGTGCAGGGAGGGGCCGGGAAGGGCAGGTGCAGGGGCCGGAGAATCCCGCCCTCCTCTCTCCCCAGCTCTGTCGGGCTCCGAGGAAGAACCAGGGGTTTCCAGGCTGATCCTGCCTCTGTCTCTCAGGCTCACCCCTACGTGGTCGCAGCCTCGTCCCAGAACCGTCCCTGCCTCCCCGATCGCCTGCCTCCTCACTCCCCAACAGTCAGAGCACCGTTCTTCCCAGGGTGCCTCTGGCTCAGAGCGCTGTGGCCTCTTGGTGTTGGCTTTCCATGTTTGCAAATCCCGCCTGGCCTGCCTGGCCTCCCGCTCTTCCCCAGGCCCCAGTGTGCGTGGCCAGGGCTTGGATGGTCTCCTGCCCGCTGGTGCCCAGGTGCTGGGTGCTGGGCTGGGCCTGCAGCAGGGGGAAGGCGAGGGGCCCCTGCTCCCCGGTGCTGGTCCACAGGAAAGGTGGCGACGCCAGGCCAGCTGTGCAGACTGTGTGAGGGTCGTGGGGCACTGTCCCCAGCTGGAGCAGGACTTTCTGGGGAGAATTCACGGGGACTTGGCTTTGGCACTGCAAGCCCAGGTGACCTGCCTGGGGCCAAAGCGGAGCCCTGTGCAGGGCGTGCGGAGCGGGCGGGAGGCAGCTGGAGGCCGGGCTTCACCAGCTGGCTGGGCACTGCGCTGGAGAGACCGGGGGTCCCTGGGCCTCCAGGAGGCAGGGAGACCAGTCTTGAGGCCACACAATAGACCAGGAGGGCAAGACTCACAGGCCCCCTGGGGACTTCTGGGGTCCAGCCTGTGGCTTCTCCCCTGGCCCCGTCCCAGGAGGCAGCACTTCCCGCCAGGACTGTCAGTCAGGGGGTTCGCGGGCGCCTGCGAGTGGCCCTCCATAGATTGCCTTCATGCAGCCTTTGGGTGGGTGTCCTGCTCCCCAGCAGTCACCCGGCGGGGGGGAGGGCAGTGAGGGACACCCTGCCCTCCCCCTGCCCTTCCCGCCGGGGGCTGCGGCCCAGCACAGGCAGTCAGGCGCCCTGAGGCAGGAGGCCCGGCCCGTGGCCCTGTTGTTGAGGCAGCTTCTGAGGTCAGGCACTGGCTGCTGTTCACCCCGTGTCCCCCCGCAGCCTAAGGCAGGCGGCTCCCTGTCCCCAAGGCACAGCGGGGTCCCGGGAATCGCTCGGGTCACAGTGACGGAGCAGCCCGGCCATCGGGAACCCAGCGCTGAGCTCCTGCTGCGCAGTGTGGGCCTGACCTCTCCGGGCCAGTCCCGTTATTCCCTTAGAATCACCTTTTCTACCCCCCCCCCCCCCGGGGCACGAAGGTCACCGGTGGTCCATGCACGGGCCGCTGGACACTGCGACCGAGGCTGAGGCCCGCGTGACGCCAGAACGATGGCGGAGCAGAGCGCGCGGGGCCCGGCCCCCGGGCGCGGTGACCGGCCAGGGCCCCCGAAGCGCCGCGGAGCAGCCCCCTCGGGAGCTGGGGAAAGCGGGCGGGAGCGGCCGCGCCCTGGGCGTCGGGAAAGCCGGTGGCGTCCGGCTCACTGTGCCCCTCCCCGCGCGGCCCAAACGCCCGCGCCTCCTCCCGGGCAGAACCTGCGTCCAGTTCAGCTCGCGGGGCGCCAGGCCCCCGGCTCACCTGACCGGCGGCGGCCTCGGCGCGGAGGCCCGGCGGGCGGCTGCAGTCCCGCGGGCCGACGCCGGGGGCGCAGGAGTTCGCGGCCGGGCGGCGGGCGGGCGGGGCTGGCAGGGCCCGCCTCCCAGCGGCTTTACGGGCGCCGGCTTCCGCTTGGCAGGAGGAAAGATCCCCGAGATCCCGAGATCGGTTGCACAACAACGTGAATGGATGAGCACTTCCGAGCTGCACACGGATTGGTTAAGATGGTAAATTTTGTTTTAAGCCACAACTTTCAAAACAAAACATGCTTTTACCACGTGACCCAGCAATCACACTCTCATGTCCCAGCAGAAATAGGATGTGTATAGCGGCGTTATTCCTAATCGCCCCAACTTGGAAGCAACCAAGGCGCCCTCCATTAAGGGAACGGATACACTGATACTTCCGGGCAATGGAGCAGCGTCCAGGACCAAAATTCTGAACGGAGCGCTGGGCCCTGGCCAGGTAGTTCAGCTGGTTAGAGCGGTGGTCGGCAAACTCATTAGTCAGCAGAGTCAAATATCAGCAGGACAATGATTGAAATTTCTTTTAAGAGCCCAGTTTTTAAATTTAAACTTCTTCTAACACTTCTTCAAAATAAACTCGCCCAGGCCGTGGTATTTTGTGGAAGAGCCACACTCAAGAGGCCAAAGAGCTGCTGCATGTGGCTCGAGAGCCGCAGTTTGCTGACCACTGGGTTAGAGCATCAGTTTCGGGTTTGATCCTGTCAGGGCACATGAATGTATAAATAAGTAAAAAAATAGATGTTTCTCTCTTCCTTCCTCTCTCTCTAAAACTAATAAATAAAATGAGCCGCCAGCAGAAACCTGTTTGGCTCAGTGGATAGAGCGTCAGCCTGCGGACTGAAGGGTCCCAGGTTTGATCACGTCAAGGGCATGTACCTTGGTTGCGGGCACATCCCCAGTGGGGGGTGTGCAGGAGGCAGTTGGTCGATGTTTCTGACTATCCCTCTCCCTTTTTCTCTGTAAAAAAAAAATCAATATATATTTAAAAAAATAAAAAATAAAAAAGCCATGAAGACATGCAGGACCCTTAAAATGCAGGCCACCCTTAAGGGAGGGAGCCCCCTGGAAAGGACACACTGATTCCACCCACAGGACATTCTGGAAAATGCAATTCTGGAGACAGTGGGTGCCAGGCGTTAGGGATGACAGGAGCACAGCGGGCTTTGTTCAGGGCAGTGAAACTACCGTGTGCTGTGACGGATACGGGTCATGCATGTGCCCAAACTCACTGTGGGATTGGGTGACAGTGTCAGAGCAGGCTCCCATTGTAACAAGTGGCCCTGCGGCTGGGGAGTTGGTAGCGGGCAGCTGTGGGTGGTGGGTCAGGGGTCACATGAGAACTTTCTGTACCTTTCACTCAATACTGCTATGAACCTGAAACTGCTAACAGTTACATATGTTCAATAAAACGCACAGAACTCAAATGTGGGGGACCGAGATGCTCATGGGCAGCTGGAGCTGCTGGGGCAGGAGGGCGTGTGGGACACGCCACCCCCGTCACCACATTTCAAGGAAAGACCCGGACGGTCACGGGGCCTTGCTCACACATCGAAAGTCAAAGGGGGAATAAAAGGCAAAATGACGAAGAATCATTTGCTGTCAGAAAAATATTTTCCTCAAGATGCATATTTTTCAAGTTTTGTAGTTTAGCCCTTGACACCTGAAATCTATCAATTTCACGTGAACTGTGTTAATGCCAAGTTGAGACCAGACGGGAAGCCAAATAGCTCAGAAGCCATCATTGCTATGCAGGTCCTCGGCCCACACAGAACACCGCCCATGCCTCCATCCGGCAGTGCAATGAGAAATGGGCCACCCGGCTGAGGCAGCCATTAAAACGAAATTAATCTGCCATTTCTGCAGCCCCAAATTGATGAGCGCACTAGAACTCATTTGTAATTGCTTATTTCTACTTCACAACATTCCTTCCAGAGTTTCTGTTCTCTAAAAAAGTCCATTAACATGGCATTATTTTTTTATAACCTTTAAAATTAATGTTGATTGGAAATATGTTCTCATATCAGCGTAAGTAAATCTGACCGTTCCCACACTGGGGCGGGGCACCCCTCCCGCTGAGTGGCGGGACCAGGCAGACCGGCTCCCCTGCAGCAGAGCCCCCCCCCACTCGGGGCTGCAGCGGGAGGACAGAGAGACACATCTGCTTTCCAATCAATAAAAAAGGAAACAAGGTTAAAATGAAGTTTATTATTTTTTTTGATTTTTTTTAAATAAAACTGTTTGTGAAACAGCTATTTTATCCCCACGGCAGAGTGACCCCTGAAAGATGCACTAACCCCTTCTTAAGGCCTTAACAAGGATTTTTTTTGTACTTTTTCTTTTTTTTTTAAAACTCAGATATTTAAAAATTATACACTTTACAAAACAAAACAATACAACATAAAGAATCACATAGCATGGGGCTGTTCAACCGACAGGCCCCTTTTCCTTTATAAAAACAAAAGCAGAAAGAATAAAGGGCTGAGGGTGTCCTGGCCAGCTTACGCACCGCTCAGACAGCCCTGGCCTCCGCACGGACTTCCTGTCCTGCCGCGGCCCCCACTGGGCTGGCCCTGCCGCCCACCTGCACACCCGGGAGGCGGGGTTCCCCTGGCCTCAGTGACGCAGCTCACAGCTGTGACCTCGGGCATCTACCAATTTCACCCCCAAAAAGATAAAATCTAAAAATAATAAATAAATAGTGTTTCTGGAAATGAAAAAATTTATTTTTGTGTTTAAACATTATTCTCCCATTCTTGAAAACATGGACCACCCCCACTCCCCTCCCCCAACTCCCCACTTTGAGAGAAATTAATGACAAATGGTTTGGGTGTGTTCTACTTTCAATTCTGGGTCTAGAGATCTGAGTGGGCGGGAGACAGGCTGACAGGCAGAGCCACACCCCGTCCTTGCTGAGATGAGAGTTTGTTGAGTTCAATTTCACATTTAAATTTCGTTATTGGAACCAATTTGGAGTTCTTTAGCTAGATAATTTTAAAATAGAATCAAAAGGGACAGCGCACCTTTCATTTAAACAAAGTCTTTCCAGACTAAAAATAGATTTATATATATATATTTTGTCCCTCCCTTTTAATTCCCCCCACCCTTTCCCTTTCCCCCTCCCCCCTCCCCCCGCATCGTCACTATGGAGATTGTGTCCATGGAAACAGCCATTCTGACTTCTTGGGTCTCTTTCCTGTGGTGTCACGGTTGAGTGTGATGTAAGGACTTGGGAGGTGCTGGCAGGCGGGTGGGCACAGCGGGGCGGGGCGGGGTGTGGCTGCACAGTAGGACCATTTCCATCCGTCACGAGTGTCTCCTCCTCATCTCCACAGTCTCACCTGGAAGACAGAGCAGACAGTGGGTGTGGGGACCTCCACGGGCCCAGCAGCCACAGGCCCGAAGGAGCTGCTGACCTGGGAGACATCCTAGACCAGTGGTGGAGCCCCCAGGGGTCTGGGCCGGACACCCCTAAGGCAGCCATGACCTGCGGCTCGGGGACTAGACGGAGGGCCCCTCACAGAGTCCCGCCTGCCCAGGGCACCAAAGGAAGAAACTGAAACCAGGAGAGAACTCCCGACCCCGGGGACTGCCTCCTGGGCCTGCAGGGGCTCAGCAAGTGGCGACCTGGTCCTCACCGAGGTGGCCGAGCCCCAGCCAGCCTGCGGGGAGCCGGCTCGACCCCACTCAGCGCCCGGCCATCAGCTCTGCATCAGACAGCCCTGTCCCTGGGCCCGCCCAGCTCCCCACACCCTGCTGCTGGCGGCTCCTCTCCCAGCCCCAGCTCCAGGCTCAGGAAGGCCCGAATGACCCTCCAGGGGCATGTGGGGTGGGGTCCCCCCTCTGTGCCAAGGTCGCAGGGACACGGCAGTTTCCGAGGAACTCAGGCCAGAGGGCTGGCCCAGAAGCCCGCTTGGCACAGCCTGGAGACAGCGCTCTGGGGAGCAGGCTCACCTCTCTGCCCCCCACACACACACCCAGGGAAACCCAGACGTCACAGCCCTTAGCTTCCATCACGTACTAATGTGCAAAGCTCACGCTGGCTGTGTGCACGCTAAGAGGCTCTGTTTAAAGCGCACACACAGGTACAGGAGCGCCCACAGGCAGCAGGCCGTGTCCCCACGTAAACCTGGACGCTGGCCAGGCCTGAGGACCAGGCGGTGCGGAGCCTCCCGCTGCTCTCGGAGCCATGGGACAGGGTCACCTCCCCAGGGGCCGCGCCAGCCAGACTCCTCTGCCGCTCGGCTTTCCGGAGGCTGGGGCTGCGGCCCGAGGCGAGAGGAACCAAAGGTCCTTCGTAAATGCGACCAAGGTGCTACTGGGACCTCCAACCATGACCGGAGGGGCGAGTCTTGCAGGGGCTGCGGGACACAGGGGTGTGACGAGAACAGGTGCTGCGCACACCCTGCAATGCTCTGCCCCAGCGCTCCCTCCAGCCTCCCAACAGGCTGTTCCCCAGGCTTCGAGGTGAGACTGGCCCAAGATGGTCTCAAATGGAATGGGACCCCGACTTCTCACTTGTAAAACACTAACTGGGTAGGGAGGACAGGAAGAAAATGCTTGGAGCACCTGCTATGTGCCAGGCACTCTGCCAGTAGCTTCACAGACGCTACTTCAAGGTAACACAGAGGCCTGACCCTGCCACTTGGTGAGCCGAGAGGTGACACACGTGGTCCAAGCCACAGGGGCTGGGGTGGCCTGGGCCCGGCCGCTGCCCGGAGCCTCAGCTGCTGTGGGTGCTGGGAGCACACTTGCAGCTGCAGCCCGCATGGAGTGTCTGCCATGCTCGCTAAAAGGACATCTTGGGGGGAAAAACAAAAACAACAAAAAAATAAGAGATAGAAAGGCACCTCGATGTTTGGCAAAGACTTCCCCTTGGGCCAAGCCTTCCCACAGCCCGAGCTCGGCCCTGCCCCAGCCTCAGCTCTGGCCTGCACCAGCCTGGCCAGCTCTCTCCTCTCAGACAGACCTGCAGGCCCAGCTGCAGGGGGAGGGGTCTCACTCAATCTGTACCAACAGGGGGTGGGCAGGTGAGCCAACACCGCCTCCTTTAACCCCACTCCCTCACGTGCCTGCTCCAGGCCCACACAGATGGGTCCTCCTCGGCCAGGACCCTGGAGAGCAGTGGCAGGAGGCTGGGAGCGGAGTGATGCTGGGGCTGCGGAGAGGGGAGTGGAGAGACAGGGAGGGCCCTGAGGAAGTGATGCTGAGGCCCCGGGGAAGCCAGTCAGTGAGGATGGAGGCGGAGCCCTCCTGGTCCAGGAACAGCAAGTGCAGAGCCCGAGGGAGGAAGCGCAGCCCCGGAGGAGCTGATGGGGGCGGCGGCCTCAGGCCTAGGAGGAGGCCCGGAGTCCAAGTGTGATGAGAGCCTCTGAAGTGAGCAGGGGCAGAACGGAGGGCTCTGGCTAAAGGACGTGTGGCTCCTGCGGGTGGGGGGAGGGGAGGGGGGGTCGGTGCAGGGCAGCAGAGTGTGCGGTGGGGTCATGGCCAGTCCCGCTCTCCTCTGGAAACGTAACCCAGGACTTCGCTGGGCCAGCCCAGGGAGGTACCCTCTGGGTCAGGACCCCCGCTCACACCTGGGCTGTGTGCTGCCAACCAGAGGCTGCTGTGTGCAGGGGGCACTCCCTGCACCCAGGACAACGCAGTGGCGATGGAGTTCCTACTTCCTAACCACCGCATGGGCCTGGCTGGGGGCAGAGGGGGGCTCCTTGTTAACTACAGGACAAGATGGAAGACAGACACAGGGGCCTCGCTGCCACAGCCCTGCCCACCAGTCCCCTGGAGCCCACCACACACTCAGGAATGGGTAGGAGGTGCCCAATGGATAGCTGCCCAAGGATGCTTTCTCTCTGGCACTGCTGGCTGGCAAGGGACAAGTGGCAGGTCCCACAGCATGTGGGAGACTAGGACGTGCACCCCTAGGCCCAGGAGGTGATGGACGGGGGAGTGCAGGCAGAGCCCCAGCTGCAGCCTTGGCCCCGCTGCTGGGCTGTGCGTGGTGCACCAGCTGCTGTGAGGCCTCACTCACGCAGGCTGCGCTGGGCACGTTTTATGTAACGGAATCCTCAAAAGGTTGTTCTCTTTACGGAAGAAACTGAAGCGGCAGGCAGTGGGGCTCACATGCACACCCTGTCCCCTGCCTGGCCGGGCCCCCAGCGTGGCCCCCCGATGAGCGCGCCTCTGGGTGGGGCTGAGCCTCTGCCCTGCTCTCGGGGCTCCTGCCCAGCCCGCAAAGGGGACAGCGGGCGCCCCGGGCCTGGAGGAGGGGACTGCTCAACTCGGACACCAGGACAAGGGGTCCTGCCTCGCGGGGAAGGAGATGAAGATACACATTTTAGGCGGACAGGACAGGACGCAGTAAGTCATCCTTTCCCTCTGAGGCCATTTAACCTCCGCGGACTGGAAAGGGCCGTGCCGAGGGGCGCTGGTTTCTCTCGTGCGGACGGGGCAGTGAGGCCAACCTCAGGGGTGAGCCAGGCTCCTGCCCTGCCCTCTGCAGGGCGGACTGGCAGCTGCAGGGCCAGGAATAGTGGATGGAAAGACACGGAGAACAACCCCCAGAAGAGGCCAGGGCCCAGCCTCCCCTCCTCTCGCACACAAGTGGGATCCCACGTTAAAACAATGGCCCAAACGACCAACGGCAGCCGGTGCCCCGGAGACCCCAGGAATGGCCATCGTGGTCCCCAGAGAGGGCAGCGCTGCCAGGTGGAGGGGAGTGCACAGCATGGGGCGGAGCGCCCAGGCACAGTGACCCCAAGTGCAGGGACACGAAGGGCCGAGGGCTGCCACTGATGATGACCACGGATCCACTCGCTGGACAGCTTCCCATCCTGCCCCCCCCCCCCCGGCCCCGGGGCAGAGTCCGCCACATTCCGCAGTGAAGTGCACTTCCCCAGGCCTGTCAGGTGGTCCAGACAAGCAGAGCCGCTGTAAGCAGCAGAGGGAACACGCAGGGGCTCAGACCCCGGAGTAAAGCAGGGCCCCCTCGGGAGGAGAGTCTGCCAGGAGCGTCCATCCTGCCGGTTCTGTTCTGGTTTCCTCTCCCCGCTCTGCAGTCTGTTCCTCCTGCCCCAGGGCCCTGCCGCGTCCAGGGCCTGAGCTGGTGATCCGCCCGCAGACTCCGCCGCCGGCCGGCCGCAGCCCGCAGACGCGCTCAGAGCACAAGCCCACCTCCCGGGCTGCCGCTGAACTGCCTCCGCGCTGAAGCCTACGGAATCTTCCGGGAGCTTCCTTCCCTGTGTAATACCAAGTCCTTCAGAGCACGGGAAGATGTCAGATGACAAAGCTCGGGGAATTTGTTTTCCAGAGGAAAACCCACCGTAAGCTCCACAGACAATGATGTCTCGCTAGCCTGGCCTCAACCCGAGGCTCCTGCCCCCGGGCACATGCCAGGCCTGATGTCAGAACAGTCACTCCGACACCCTGGTTTGAGCCCCCCCTTTCCTAAGCAACACAGGCCACCACGTCCTCCACCTGGTGCTGGCAGCTCCCGGCCCCCGCTGCAGCCTGGCCGAGGAGCAGGGCAGGGGCCGCCAGCCCCCGACTCACCTGTGCTTGCTGTACTCCATTCCCACGGCACATCCCCCCTCACCCCCGCTCCGACTGCTCTGTGCTGAGGCTGCCTTTCGCGGTCTTGTTCTGCGAGGCGGGGAGAGGGCATGGGAGGGGAGGCTGGCGCGGGCAGAGCCGAGGACAGGCAGGAGGGACGGGAGGAGCGGGGTCAGGGTGGCAGAGGGAGGAAAGGAACAGCACATGGAAAGGAGAGAGAAAGCAGAGTCAGTGTTGAGTGACAAACAGGAGACTCAGACAGGGTATTGAGGCAAAGCGTGCCCGTTAAAAAAGGGAAGTTTAAAAAAACATGTAGATTAAGTAAAAATAGATCCCACGGTCCATCTCTGGAAGTAATTCAACGAGAAGCCTCCGTGAGCACCTTTAGGAGCGTTCTGGGGAGGACCCTTTTCTGGTACTTTCTGGCCCTCCTTGGACACTGAAGGCTGGTGACCACCAGGGGTCACTGTGAGCTCGCCAGAGGAGCGCGGGCTGCGGCAGGCGCTGCCAGGTGCAGTCAGCCTCCATGCTGCCCTGGTTCCTGCTGTCCCTGCCTCCTCTCCACACGCACTCACACACTCACACTCTCACACACACACAGACACTCACACTCACACACTCACACACACACACACTCACACACACACACACACTCACACACACACACACACTCACACACACACACACACACTCACACACACACACACACACACTCACACACACACACACACTCACACACACACACACACTCACACACACACACTCACACACACACACACACTCACACACACACACACTCTCACACACACATGCTCTCTCAGACAGACAGAAAGACACACACACACACATGCTCTCTCAGACAGACAGAAAGACACACACACACACACACACACACACACACTCACACACACGCTTTTAGACACAGACCAGCAACCTATCTTCTGTCCTGTCCCAGAAGAGGGGACCCAGAGACACCTCTTTTTTTTAAAAAAAGGTTTTATTATTTTTAAACCTCACAGAGGATATTTTTTCCATTGAATTTAGACAGTGGAAGGGAGAGGGAGAGACAGAGAAACACCGATGTGAGAGAGACACACTCCTGGATGCCCCGACCAGGGCCAGGAGCCTGCAACTGAGGTACTTGCCCTGGACTGGAATCGAACCCGGGACCCTTCAGTCTGCAGACCCAGCCAGACAGGGCGAGACACCTCTTGAGCCAAGTGGGGAACAGGGAACAGCGGTAACTGCCAACTGCGGACCCCCTGCTTCCACTGGAGTAAAACCTGGAGACGCTGAGGGTCCCCCAAGTCCTGGAGTCAGCTCTGTTTCCCTGGCTGGGAACCCGCCTTTGCTTATGTATCAAGGCCTACAACCAGCCTTACTCACCCCAACCTGTGAAGTGGGGCTCCACTAAACTAACATGGGAATCAGCAGTTACTGAGTTTGACTTCCTCTCCAACAAGCGTCTCCACCCGGTGCCGACCCCACCGCAGGCCCCCAGGCCAGAGCAGGCGGCCCCCCACCACCTGTGAGGGGGCGCGGGGCTGGACTCACCTTGTGCTTGGGGCACCTCACCGAGAAGTTCTCCTCATGTAGCAAGCAATCTGCAAGACAGAGGGGCAGTCAGCGGGGCTGGCGGGGCACAGGCGGCTGACAGGCCGGGACCGGCAGGGTCCGATGTGGCGATAAGGGGTCCCCACGCTATGATTTCCAAGAGGAAAACATCAGAGACACCCCAAGGAAATAAGGTCCCCCCACATGAAGTATCACTTAGAAATTAACATTTCAAAATAGTTAACGGTATATGAGAATACTCATGATGTAAAATCGTTTGAAAAACCAGGATATATAAATGTGTGAGTGAGTGCAATCCCAATTTTATCAAAATATTTATATACATTACAAAAGGACAAAGGAAATCTACCAAATTATAACAGTGGTTCTTCTTTGGGTAGTAAAATTATAGGGAATTTAATTTTTCTGTATTTCCATCCTGTTATCATATTGTTTTAATAATCAGAAGCAATCTAATAAATACTGCTTCGAACCCTCCCAATTCTAGGCGAAGCCCCCGCAGGCCCAGCCGTGCCTCGGTCAGAGGCAGGAGGGAGGCCAGGCCGGGAGCCGATGCCCCCCCCCACCGCCCCCGGAGACAGGGAGAAGCCCCCACACGAGCTGCCTAATACACGCTAAACGCTTCCGAGGAGAGAAACCCCGAGAGGGGCCATTAATCCTCGGAGGAAAATGATTCATTCCAACTTCTAACGCGGTGACAGCATCCTCAGTGACAGCCTGCAGGTGAGTGGAGCTCCCGGGCGCCCGGGCAGTGCGAGGCGTGGGCGAGGAGATCTCATTAATGAGTCCACGCCGCACACCAGCTCCCAGAGACCGACAGCCAGGTCACTGGTGCAAGATGTGGTGGCAGAATGCTAATAAATATTGATCGCACAGCCTCAGATTGCTCCCAGGCACTGTGTCGGAGGCAGCCACGGTACTTAGCCTTGTAAATTTGCAATTTAACTCAGGCTTAAACGGAGGTCCAGATTAGCAGCCTGAGTACCCACCGACTGCAAGTGAAAAGGTAAGAAAGCAAGGAAACATAAATGAAAAAATGCAGGGTCCTCTTATTCTACACAAATAAAAAAGGCCTTTCATAATGCGGCTGAGCCTGCACCCTCCCCACTGCCCTCTGCGTCCTCGAGTCTCTGAGGCAAACCCGGGGCCAGAACTCGGGAAGCCCGCACCCTCCCCCTCGAGCACGGAGCACGCGGTAAACGAAGTGCGTTCACTTAGAACCCACAAGTACATGGCGCGACCGGGCTCCCTGCGCAACACGCCAGAGCGCGCTTCCGAGCGGCGAGGGGAGACTGGCACTCGGAGGCGCTGGCCAAGGAGCCGTGGCGAGCCCGGGGCACAGCGGCTGTCAGGAAGCACGAGGCGCCCTGATGCCCTTGCAGCCGTGAACACTGGCACGGACCGTTGGTGAAGCACGTTAGGAAGCATGTTCCCTGAAGCTAAAAAGCAGAAAAGAATAAAACAATGTGAGCCACACTAAGCAGCCGGGAGCCAGCACCAGGGATCTGTGGAGACAGCAGCCTCCTGAACATCTGTCCACCGTGTCCGCCTTCGGCAGGGCCTCCCAGCAGGAAGCCGATGGACGGACGCCCGTCTGTCCTCATACCCGCGGCCGCCAGGAAGCGCAAGGTCCCGGCCGGAGAGCGCGCACCCGGAAGGGCCCGGGGACCTGTCCCCGCTCAAGGAAGAGCCAAGGCAGGAAAAGGCCAGCAAACCTCTCTGAGGTCTCTGACCAGGCGCCTGGCCCCGTGGCCGGCAGCCGGTCTCAGTTTGCTCCCTGGAAGCTGCTGGCAAAGTCCCGTGCTGCCGGGGGAGGCCTTGTCAGCACTGCAGTGAAGAGAGGGAAGCTCGCTGACCATCACTGGAGCTGGAAGACCCACAGGTTGTCCGGTCAACCAGCTGGCACATCTCCAAGCCCAGAGGGTGAGCTCACTTCTCTGAGCTGAACGCAGAGCACACTGAGTGGCTCCTACAAACGGTGTGGACACCCACACGCACCCGACAGCCCCGGGCTGGTGGGGAGCTCCGGAGCGAGGCCTAATGAATGCGCTCTGCCCTGCCAGGCCCAGACACCGTCTCCGCTCATCTACAGCGACCTCAGAGGCACAGTGAGTGCTTTATCTTGACAGAATCCCGGCTGGGACGGCAGCCTACACTGCCTCGCTGAGGGGACCAGCAGGCAGCAGAAGGGAGGGGCCAGACACCAGTCATTCCTAATGACCTGCCAGGCTGAACCCCTGTCTGCAAGACCCGAGTCTGCAAGCAGAGAGCAGGGACAGCGGCTGGCTGCGGAGTGGCTTCTGTGAAGGAGAGGGGGAGGAGTCCCTCCAGGCCAGATCCTCTGCGCACTCCCAGCGGAGTTACTCTGGAGCCAGCACAGCCAGCACAGCGCTTCCCCTTTGGTCTTGCCTGGGGCTCACTGCATCACCAGCACTCATGCTCTCACTCTGCATTTCCCACCTGGAGCCAAACCTGGCGCCTGTGACATAACGAGCCACACCACACAGCTAACCATGATGTCACAAAATGTGGATGGTGTGGGAGCTGAAATCAAAGTTTCCCCGAGAAACCAGCAGCTTGGAAAGGTCTGGAAGGGGGGCAGCAAGGCAGAGGCAAAAATGGCCAACGTTTCCTCACTCCATGAGACAGGGGGCTCTTGAACCTGGGACCTATTTCCACTATTATTGGAAGGAAGGTCAATCAGTGACTGCCTTTCGGGGATGCAAAGGTCCTTCCTACACAGAAGAGAATTCCTGTAGGCACGGAGGGCCGAACACAAGTCCCTGCCCCCAGAGCAGCACAGGCCTCTGGTCACTGTGACTCAGTCATCACAACACCCAGAAATGCCCAAGGCACCGTGACCTTGTGAAGCTGCCCAGCTTCCGTCACCCCGTCACCCCCGCCCTCCACCCTCTCCCGGCCAAACCCACCGCAGACCCCCCGCCCAGTCGCACCGCTGCTCCCACGGAAGACCTGTCCCTTCGGAACCCACAGGACTCAGATAACAGGCACCGCGCTGCTCGCTGCTGCTCATCCCTCCATTCTCTCCCGCCCTGACCTGCAGGCACTGGGTGCGGGCCAGCTGGGCGAGGGCGAAGGTCTGAGATGCGGCTCATGCTCACAGAGTCACTGGTGAGAACACCCGCTGAGGAGACATGACGTTAGAGGAGAAAGGATCCCCCAGACTGCCGAGCTGATTCAGAACTCAAGCCTTTTGCGTTGATCACTGGACGGTACTTCTTGGACAAAGGCTTTTTTTTCCCCTTCAGCACCACACGGCCAAACACTGCTCTGATCATCTCAGTGGACTGGGAACCCTTTCATGGCAAACACTCCACAAACCAGGAACACAGGAGTTTCCTGAGCGCTCACGGACAGCTAAAAGCCCACCGCTATCAGACTACTTGGTGGGTCAGAAACAAAACAAGGATGTCAGCTTTGCCACTTTTACCCAGCCTTGCCCTAGAAGTGCTAGGCAGGGCAATTGGGCAAGGAAAAAAAAAGGCATCTGACTGGAAAGGAAGAAGTAAAACTTGATGCAGATGATATGTAACTAAAAACTTTAAATCAATGAGTTGAGCAAAGATGCAGGATATAAGATCAATATAATAAAATCAATTGTATTTCTATATACTCACAATGAAAAATCTGAAATTTAAATTTATAGTTCCAATACCACCAAAAAATTTAAAAAATACTTAAGAATAAATTTAACAAAAATATGAAAAACATAATCTGAAAACTTCAACATATCATTAGAATAAGTTAAAAACTGAAATAAATGGAAGGACATCCATGATCATGGGTGGGAAGGCAGACTATTGTTAAGATGGAAATATTCCCTAATTGATCTGCAGATTAATGCAAGTCCTATAAGAATTTCAATGGTATTTTTTACAAAAATCTACAAGTTGCCGAAACCGGTTTGGCTCAGTGGTAGAGCGTCGGTCTGCGGACTGAAAGGTCCCAGGTTCGATTCCGGTCAGGGGCATGTACGTTGGTTGCGGGCACATCCCCGGTAGGGGGTGTGCAAGAGGCAGCTGGTGGATGTTTCTAGCTCTCTATCTCTCTCCCTTCCTCTCTGTAAAAAATCAATAAAATATATTTTTTTAAAAAAATCTACAAGTTGATCTTAAAATTCATATGGAACAGCAAAGGACCCAGAATAGCCAAAATAATCTTAAATAAAAGGAACAAAATCAGAGGGCTCACACTTCCCAGTTTCAAAATGTATCATGAAGCTACAGTAATCAAGACAGTGTATTCTGGAGGAGTCCAGAAATAAGCACATACTTGTATGTTCAACTGGCTTTCTTTATTCTTTTAAAATATATTTTTATTGATTTCAGAGAGAAAGGAAGGGGGGGGGGAGAGAGAAATATCGATGAGAGAGAATCATTGATTGGCTGCCTCCTGCATGACCCACACTGGGGAGATCAAGCCCACAACCCGGGCATGTGCCCCAACTGGGAATGGAACTGTGACTTCTTGGTTCATAAGTAGGTTGACACTCAACCACTGAGCCATGCCAGCCAGGCTGGTCCATTGGTTTTCAACCAAGGTGCCAAGATCACTGAATGAGGAAAGATTAGTCTCTTCTACAAACGATGCTGGGGCAACTGGAATCTATGTGCAAAAAACTGAACTGGACTCTTGCTTCATACCAGGTATAAAAATTAACTCAAGCTGGACCAAGGACCCATGTAAGGGCTAAACTTACAAAGCTTGCAGGACAAGACATAGGCATACATCTTTGTGATTCTGGATTATGCAATGGTTTCTTAGATTTAAGAAAAAGCAATAAGAGAAAAATAGATAAAATGAACTTCACCAAAGACGCTTAACATCATTAGTCACCAGAGAAATGCAAATCAAAATCACAATGAGCTACTACTTCAAATTCACTAGGAGAGCTATACTAAAAAGACAAACAAGCCCTGGTCGGGTGGCTCAGTCCCGTACAACAGGAGGTCGCCGGTTCAATTCCTGATCAGAGGACATGCCTGAGTTTTGGTGCTTGATCCTCAGTAGGGGGCATGCAGGAGGCAGCAGATTGATGTGTATCTCATCGATGTTTCTCTCTCTCTCAAAATCAATAAACTATTCATAAAAAAATGTAACAAGGGTTGATGAGGACATGGAGGAACTGGAACCCTCACATACAGCTGGAGGGAATGTAAAAGGGCGCAGCTATTTTGGAAAAAGAGTCTGGCAGGTCCTCAAAAGGTTAAACAAAGAGTTATCATTTATCCAGTAATTTCACTCCTGGATTTACGCCCCAGAGAATAAAACAATAAGTCTGCACAGAGACCTGTATATGAATGTTCACAGCAGCATTATGTAGTAATAAAAGGCGGAAACCACCTAAATGTGCATCAAATTGGTAAGTAAATAAAAAGATATCTCCTTAAAATAAAATATTACTTGGCAATAAAAATGAAATACTGATACATGCTACAATATGGGTGAACCTGAAAAACATTATGCTAAATAAAAGAAGCCGACACAAAGGCCACACATCTGTCTATTCCGCTGATATGAAATGTCCAGAACAGCACATCCATGGAGACAGAAAGCAGACTGTTGTTTGTTGCTCAGGGGCGGGAGTTGCTAGCTGAAGGATGCAGGGCTTATTCTGAGGTGAGGAGCTGTGCTAACACTGACTGTGGTGATGGCTGCATATCTGTGAATACACTAAAAACCAATGAATTGCACACTTAGGTGAATTATGTGTGAATTATACAAATTAAACTGCTATTTAAAAAAATTATCCCATTTCACTCTTTTTTATTCTCCTCGCTGCATTTCCTTTAGAATTTACAAACAGCACAGGGTCAAAAAAGACAAAGAACTACAGCAAAGGGAAAGGCGGCAGAGGAAGTGTCCGCCCCCCTCGGACGCTCTGACACCGTCTTACCTGCGTCGATGGCACACGGGTAATGGTAGCGGAAGGAGCAGCCTTTGTTGTAGCAGCCCAGGGTGGCGCCTGCCTCCTGGCAGTGGGAACATTTCTGAAAGGAAAGGAGTCACACCTGTCAGCACCGCACTCAGCCCCTCCCCACGCTGCCCGCCCCCGCCCGCCAGCCGCCAGCACGTGTCCCTGTGGTGACAGGAGCCTGTGGCGACAGGAGGGGCGGCCAGTTTCTGACGCCACTCACTGCCCCACCTGGAGGAGGTGCAGCCGTGAGGACTGAGGGTGTAAGGACGGAGGGGGCCTCCCAAACAAACGACAGGGTGGGCGAGGCTGCGGCATGCGGGGCCTCTGGTCCCGCAGTCCACCAGCCACAGCTCTCCTGAGCTGCGTGCAGATCTTGCGTGTTTATTTCTGCTGGGCACGCCCTGGGCAGAAGGCGAGGGTAAGATAGTAGAATTATATATAAACCTTGTAGAATTAAAAGTGGAATTTGGTTTCCAATTCTTATATTTGTAAGATTTTATTTTTATCCTACTTATCCCACCCAAATGCCCAATACAAGTATATATTTCCCTTTTCAGAAAATATGGGCTCCTGTGAGCAAATGGTATTTTTACACACAAATCCTATTTTAAATGCACTAGGAAACCTGCCATGAATTTCTGGCCGAGTGAGACATTATTCTGTAATTGAGATCTCCTCCTTATATGGTCAGGTTTTCTTAAAGTGGGCCACTTCTCCATCATCCCTCTGAAGTGGCTACAGGGAGCGCTCTCTCCTGTGGGCACAGGGAATGTGTCCCACCATCAATAACCGTATCTATACAAGCAGCCACACCAGCCCACTGAGGAGAGACGCAGGCTCTGGTGGCCACGGCACAGCCAGGTGAGGCCACCTGGGAGATAGGCACTTGTTCCCGATTCTAGGAACAGGATAGAAGTGACCCTAAGCAGTGTCCCTGGAAAAGAAAGGCTCCCCCACACCCACGCCCAAGGCGACCCGACTGCCAGCTCAGGGCCCCCTCCCCACTGTGCTGAGGGACCCCGAGTGCACAGATTGAGTGCACCGGGCCTCTAGTAAGGCTATAGACAAGTCCTCCCACAGCCTCACTTCCTCTCAGAAGCAAACATCGTTTGGTGCACAGGCCCTCATGCCCTTGCTAAGAAAAAGATGACTCGGCCTGGAGTAAGCCAAGGACAGCCGGCAGCATTCTGGATAGCCTAGACTTCCTCTCCTTTTGTCAGTGCCAGGGGCCCCTTCAGGACAAAGGGACCCACCGTCACCTGGGGGAGGGAGTCACCTGGGGGAGGGAGTGCGGCTGCCCTACCCCTCTGACCAACCGAGCCTGAAGAGCAAGCTGCCCAGAGGCCTTGTGCTCCCGGCCTCCCCCCAGCAGGGACTCTCACTAGCAGCGGCCATTAGGAAAGTCTGCAGGGAAAGGAGCTTCTGGGAAAGTTTCGTCATGAGGGGACAGCTCTAAACACAAGTGACAGGACGGAGAGAACCTGGTTCCTCTGACACTATTGAGCACTAAATGAACCAATCCCAGGACCACCCCATCGCCAGACTTGTTAGGAAAAGGCATTTAAAAAAAAAAAAATCACCTTTTAACTTAATTCTGCAACTTGTAGTCAAAGTGCTCAGTAAATGTGACCTAAGATGACCATGTGCCAGACATGCACACGAGATACTCCACACAGACCACCTACTAAAAGCAACCTGCAGAGCAGATCTTGTCATCACTGAGTTTACAGACAGGAAAGGGAAGTGGCGGAGCTCATACTGAACAATGGCATTCCTCCCACCTCCACACATGCCCCTCAGGCCCCTACAGGGCACCCAAAGCTCCCTAACCTGGAGCAGCCCACAGACCACAGGTCCCGCTTTTTTCATAAAGAAAGGAAACTCGTTTACATCAATAAAAAGCTTGTTGCTTATTGCAATGCAAAAGTACAATTAACTTACTACATTGCATCCGGAGAAGAAAGGCTCGCAGGTATAGTAGAGCCTAAAGACAGAGCCGGAAGAGGTAAGGTCAGTCACTCTCAGGGTGGTCCAGCATCAGCATCCCCCGGGAATTTGTTAGAAACACAAATCCTGGGATTATGGGAAGATGCAGAGTAGGTAGCTGTCTCCTCACCTGGGCAACAGCTGCACTAGCGGAAACTAACTATTTTGAAACTCTAGTCTGTCCAAGGATTGCAACTTCCAGGGAAGACTTGGCCAGCTTCGCTCTCAGCACAGCAGCAGCTTGCACACACGTGAGGGAGCCGGGTGAGCAGAAAGAGCCCTGTCCTCAGGCGTTGGGACTCTCCTCCACGGAGTGCAGGCAGAGCAGGCCATATTGTCGCTCCCTCTCCCCGGGGATTTAAAACGGTGATACTTCCCACCCCTTCACTTTTTGCTTTCTCCACTTTTGGGAGCGGACATTACAGACGATGACATTCAAGAACAACAACATGCACAGAGAAACCAGAAAGTGACTGTGCACACCGAGGGAAGGGCTCAGGGGAGACCCGAGAAGACCTTAAGTTTACCCCTCAGGCTGATCCCAGGCAGAGACAACCTGCACCTACCAGCACAAGAAGCAAACCCTGGTTTCCAGTCACCACATTATTAGCTTCACATGTCCAGTGTTCAGCACTCACAGGCATTCAAAGAGATAGGACAGCATGGCTAGTCAAAGAAAAAAAATAGATCAACAGCAACTGTCCCTAAAAAAGACCTAATGGACTTGGGAGGCCAGCAAACAGTCCATCAATATATTCAAAGTGCTTCCCCACCCCCATCAACCAAGAATCCTTTATCTGGCAAAAACTGTCCTTCCAGAGTGAGGGAGAGATAAAGATATTTCCAAATAAACAAAAGCTGAGTGAGTTTGTGACCACTACACCTAACCAGCAAGCAATGCTCAAGAGAGTCCTGCTCTGCGAATAAAAGGACACTGCATGGAGAAATAAAGATCTCACCAAAGGCAAATACATGGGCAATTATAGAAGCAAGTATTATTGTAATAGTGGTCTGTAACTACTTTTTTGTTTTCTACACGATTTAAGAGACTAATGCAGTTAATAATGCATTTAAAAATTATTAGTTTATGTTTTTGGGCATATATGTATAAAAATGCAATTGTGTGACATTAACAACCAAAGAGATCGGAGCTGTAAAGGAGCAGAGATTTTGTGTGTTACTGAAGTCACATCAACGTATGAAGAAAATAACCACATAATCATGCTCAATCGATGAAGAAAAAGCAGTTGAAAAATCCAACACTCTTTATGATAAAAACACACATTCCATGTTCATGGATTAGAAGACTTAATATTAAAATACCAATACTACCTAAAGTGATCTGCCATCCTATCAAAATCCCAGACTTTTTTTTTTCAGTAATAGAAAATTTTATCCTAAAATTTGTACTAAATCTCAAGAGACCATGAATAGCCAAAATAATACTGAAAAAGAACAAAAAAGGAGGACTCATACTTCCTCATTTCAAAACTTTTTATAAAACTACAGTAATCAACAGTGTGGCACTGGCAGACAGGGAATAGAGTCCAAAAATAAATGCTCAAAGACAATGTCAAATCATTTTTGACAAGGGTGTCAAGATCATTCAATGGGGTAAAGGACAGTGTTT
The DNA here is from genome assembly GCF_014108245.1 of Pipistrellus kuhlii. Lineage (NCBI taxonomy): Eukaryota > Metazoa > Chordata > Mammalia > Chiroptera > Vespertilionidae > Pipistrellus > Pipistrellus kuhlii. Next base: position 320,115 of record NW_023425586.1, read on the forward strand.
TCAACAAATGATGCTGGGAAAACTGGATATCCACATGCAAAAGACTGAAGTTGGACCCTTCCCTAAAACCACATATAAAAATTAACTCAAAATGGATCTAAAAGTAAGACACAGAACAATATTTGGTGTTATGACTTGAAAGGTCCATGTAAGAAAAGAAAAAATAGACAAATATGACTTCATGAAAAAAAATTTTGTGTATCAAAAGACATTGCCCTGGCCAGGGTTGCTCAGTGGTTAGAGTGTCATTGTGCACACCCCGTCACCTTGCAATACCAATTGCACCTCTATCTATCTATCTATCTATCTATCTATCTATCTATCTATCTTTCTATCTATCTCTCCCTTTTTTTTCCCCTTCCTTCTACTCTCTCTAAAAATTAACTGGAGGCTGGCTGGTGTTGCTCAGTAGTTGAGCATTGACTTATAAACCAGGAGGTCACAGTTTGATTCATGGTCAGGGCAAATGCCAGGTGTTGTGGGCTGGATCTCCAGTGTGGAGTGTGCAGGAGGCAGCTGATCGGTGGTTCTCTCTTATCATTGATATTTCTTTCTCTCCATCTCCCTGAAATCAATAAACACACACACACACACACACACACACACACACACACAATCAATGGGAAAAATATTCTCGCTCCTTGAGTGAGGGTTAAAAAAGGAAAGAAAAGAAAAAGACATTACTAAGAGAGTAAAAAAGCAACCCACAGAACGGGAGGAAACCTCAGCAAATCATATATAGGATAAGGGGTTAATATCCAGAATATATAAGAAACTCCTAAAACTCAACAGCAACAAAACAACCCATTTTAAAAATGGGCCAAGGACTTGAAGGCATTTTTCCTAGGAAGATACAGAAATGTGAGGATAAGCACAGGTGAAGATGCTCAGTGTTGATCACTAGGGAAATGCTAATCAAAACCACAAGGTACCACTTCATACCCATCAGAGTACCGACAAAACAAAAGATAAAACAAGAACAAATAAAAGCCCCCCCATGTCCTGGCGAGGACAGGCAGGTAGGCGCTGGAAGCCCTGTGCGCTGCTGCTGTGGATGAAAACTGGTTCAGCTGCTGCAGAAACTGTATGGTGGTTCCTCACAGTTAAAAACGGAACGACCATATGATCTAGCGATTCCATGTGCCAGGTGCCGAAGACAGAGAGGAACGCTTATCTCTACAATATCTTGCGTCTGCTCTCCCCTTCTACACCCCAAATCAATACCAGGCTAATCCCATTTCTAACTAGATTTTTATTCTTTACTTTTTACCTGAAGAAGCTAATTACACTATCATTTCCCCATAATGCAAATAACATGAATAGTCACTGCAGAGCTAAATGTCCTTTGTTTTTGACTACACTGTTTATTCACCCCGGGAGAGCTAGGTCCACCCAACACCGCTCCTCACACGAATCAGACACACTGGGCTTCAATCGTGGCTTCTAAAGGTATGTTTTTCAAACAAGCAATGACCCAATCTCAGCAGTGCATTTTTCACTTACCGAGAGGAATAAAGGCTATTTTAAGCAACTCAGACAAGAATCCTACTTTTGTTGATACTGTAATCTTGGGAAATAAATGATAATAAATAGTGTTTGGATAACAGGAAGCGGCCAAACACCCTCCCTGATCTTTACAGCAGCCCTGTCACTGTCCCAGAGGCAGGCCCACTGACAGGAGGAGGCAGGCTGCAGGAGCTGAACCGCCTGAGCGCCTTTAATCCATGCCCAGCATGAGTGCCCCGGAGAACTGTGCCTTCATTCACAGGAAGCTTTCCTATGGGTTGTGACGGCGACCTGAATAATCGCCCTGTTTAATAAGCATCTCCAAGCAGCCTCAGAGCGCCAGTGATGTGGGTCACAGTATTATCAGTGCTGGTGGCAATCAGTTCTGCTCGAGCCTTAAAGATCACACGAGATGGCGTTTATCCGGCACCGCACACACCTCTGCTCACGCTCACGGTGTTATCGTGTTTGCCTCTCCCAAATGGTGAGCTTCCCTCCGCTGTCCCCAGGGCCCGCAGGCTGTGGCTAACGGAACGAATGCCAGGGCTGACAAATTGGAGCGCTCGGAGAGAGCTAACGAGGCTGCTCTGCGATGTGAGTTAAAAAGCTGCTGCTGTAGAGCCTGCAGAGTGTAGGGCGAGGTATGAGTTAATTTTTGGCCAACGGCAAGAGCTCTCTTCCCCTTAATGAAGCTTCCGTATCTAGGGCAGGAGCCGCCGCCCTGAGCCCTGGACTGGAGCTGAGGCAGCCACATGGTCCACATACAAGCAGCCACCCCTCTGAGGCCCTGCAAACATGTCTTTGAGGCGACTCTGCACCTACTCCTTTTCCTTCAGGAGCGCTACATATTCCATACAGAACCCTCCATGTTTGGGTCCTTGTTCCTTAGCGCTAGAGGTGCTAGACAGCCTATGTTCCCTCACAAAGCTCGGAGTCAGGAGACCAGCAGGGGCCGGCCGCCGCCATGCTCAGCCGGGGAGAAGCATGGTGCCGGCTCTGGGACCTTCACCGCAGCCCAGGGCACCAACAGGCTTCAGGGCCAACCTCGGAGGCCAGAGAGTTGCTCAGTTCTCCTCGGGCCCGTGGACTCAGTGCCATGAGGCACAGCGCGTGGCTTTCAAAGCTGCCCTTTGTCCCGCAGCTGCTCTAGCAAAGGCACCAGTCAGAAAGGAAACCCATTAATGCACCTCTCGATACAGTATGGAAATACAGTGTAAGTGCCGGCCAGCCTCGTTAGCAGCCTTCACTGGCTGCCGCTAACTGTGTGCACCTTCAGGCAGAAGGTCCAGGCTTGACTGGCTCTTTAGAGTGAACCGTGGAGGGTCTGCCGTGAACGCGGACCACATGGCAGGCAGCACAAGGGCCGGCGGAAAAGAACCCGAGGGCATCGGTTCTTGTGGGGAAAAACCACCCCATCCATTTATCCTCTGCAGAATGGAGAGAGCAATTTTCACCTGCCTTTCTTACACAGTTGTTGTCTGAAATAACTGAGAAAGTGTTTTAGAAACTAGAATGAGTCATAGTTATTAGGATTTAATTAGGACAAAGATTATTTTTTGGAACTAATTTCTCCCTTAGATTACTGCCTGAAGAGGCGGAGCCGGGTGGCCGGAACATCTGCTGGCGCCATCTTTCTGTAGGTTAACTGCTGTGTGTATGTTCCAGTATTATTTCACCTAGGAAGGTGCTGGCTGCATGGCCAGCCCTTGCCAAATCCCTGAACACTGCATCTCTTAGCTACTCTGCCGCCTTTCACTGTTTCCCCTCCTAATTCTACCCTGAACAATACAGATCAATGGGAATTATTTGAATGCTTTGTGAAGCACTGGTACATTGGTGCTAAATAAATAGGAGGGAAAATTACACACCATCAAGTGCAAATTAAACACTAGCAGGCGATCAAAAGCATGGAAACCTTCCCCAAAAGGCATTCTGGACACAAGTGAGAGAGAAAAGTGCCTCAGGGTGGTCTGTCACCTGCCATGTGCTCCTAGCCAAGGTTCTTCTCTCAGCCTCCCTGCTCTTGCAATGCAACCTTATTCACTCACCTTAGAACAATCTGGAATAATTTCTACCTGCTGCCAAGAGGGGCTGAGGCCCAGCAGGTGGTACTGCTTCTCAGTACACACCTAGGCCTAACAGCCCATCTCCCTGCCCCCAGGGGCAAGGGACACACATACACACAGTTTCTTCAGTCCGATCATCATCTTTCAGATATAATCACCTGGAATAAAATTATCCTTTAGGCCCCTGTTCCCCTCCCAGAAAACTCCCCATCAAAAAGCAGCTCTGCTCTGACCTGAAAGCTATTATTCTTTGGGAAAGCTTTTCAAACCACATTCTAAACCTGTAATAAGTGTCTTTGTGGCTAAATGAACGGGGGTGGAAGGGTGGCTGGCCACAAAGTGGAGAAAACGCATGGCAGCACGGCCAAGGTAAACATGTAGGTGCGGCAGCCGGCAGTGTCTCTGCTGCATCCGCGCCTTTTCTGATGCAGAGGAGCCTGCTCCCTCAATGCCCTCCCTCCGGCTTCTGTCCTCGCAGGTGCTTACAGTGGAGCCAGGATGTTCTGAATCAGGCTGGAAGGCGTGGGATTAAAGACCTTTATTTCTTCATTAATAATGTCCTTCCTTGTCTTTCTGCACTTCATCCAACAGATGAGCCAGAATTTAGCCATAACCTTGATCACATTAAGAATATATTCGAAGTAGACATACCTTTCTACAATGAATGTGTTCACTTTACCGTTCAACAAACAAGGAGAACTCTCAGGTCTGAGATGCGGGTGGGAAGGTGTTTCTCTGGCAGATTCTAACACCATCCCTTCTTTTGCTGTTGCTGCCTAACAAATCCAGATGTTCACACATCAGGTGTGTGGGAAGCCAGGCACACGCCCAGCAGGGGTCTGCACCAGGGCGACAGAGCCCAAAGCCTGCTGGCACCTCCTCACAGAACTCCGAAGTGCAAGTTGTTCCATGAATACGGAGAGAGGATCATGCCTTCCTCACAAGCTATCCTGGGGCTCTTACTAATTGGTCAGTTTATGAATCTGTCTTATTCCCATGTCAGTTCTGAATCTATAGCATCAAACCAAAAGCTCAGAAACAGAAAGCACAGGCAGCAGAACATGAGTAAGAACTCGATCAGTGTGGTCCCTGCTGCTCAAGTTTTCTCCACGTCTTCCCTCCCCGGTCCCCTCCCCCTGCCCCTCCAGCACTGGCTTCTCCAAAGGCGGTGAAGGAGCAGATGATCAAGGTGCCTTTGATTCTCAGTGGTCTTTGCTCTGACATTAAAGTTTTTTTTTTTTTTTTTTAAATGGCTTCTACTTCAGAAATGTACCGTATTTTTCGGACCATAAGACGCTCCGGACCATAAGACGCACCAGTTTTTAGAGAAGGGAAATGAAGAAAAAAAGATTCTGAAACAAATAGTGTCCTAAAATATTTTATGTGCATTAAAACCCAACATCACAGTCATAAACACATGTAATCAACCCTGTAAAGTAAACAGCAGCATTTAGAACCATTTTAGAGCTGGGCAAGCACACAGAGACCACACAGAGCCCGGCAAGTAAAAAAACTTTTTTTAAAAGTATATGTGTAGGCTATATTTGGACCATAAGACGCAGGGACTTTTCCCCCCCACTTCTGGGGGAAAAAAAGTGTGTCTTATGGTCCGAAAAATACGGTAATCATCTTTCCTTTCCGTTCATTCAGCAACTTTTTCCTGCATGCCTGTGTGAGGCGAAGGGGCAGAACGGAGGGTGGCAAGTCCACCAAGTGTTTGCCCTCAGGGATTTACAGAATGGTCAGGGTAGAAACCAAAACCGGCTGTTAGGATGTAAACATACTTCAGAGCCTAGAGGTCCAGGGAGACCTGGCTAAGGAGGTCAGACTGTTCTTGTTGCCAGCACAGCAGAGAGAACTAGGAGGAGCTGCTCGGGCAGAGGGGGAGGGAAGGCGGGCTGGACTGAACTCTCTGGAGGGGGAGGGAGCACACAGGGGAACCTGGTTCTGAGGGGTCCGCAGCAGTCATGGGTCAGGGATGTCAGGGAAGAGTGTGGATGTGCGTGTATATGCATGTAAATGCATGAACTGCGGAGGGAAAACCAGCAGGACTTGGTGATGAGCTGCAAGGCACCAGGGTAGCAGGATTCCGAGGAGAGGACACAGAGGCCCTCGTTCTGAAAGCTACTCTCAGAAGCATTCCCCTTACAGAACACAATGGTCTGGAGTTAGAACAAAATTTCAACTGGAATTCTCAGGAATAGGTTTAATTTTTGGGAAATTGAAGGTAAGACTAGAAACCTTTCTGGAACATCTCAGTCCACACTTTGTTGGATTAAAGTGATTATTCTCTACTGCCTCAGAGTGATAATTCTATTATTAGGAATATTATTTTTTAAAATATATTTTATAGATTTTTTTACAGAGAGGAAGGGAGAGGGATAGAGTTAGAAACATTTAAAAAAATATTTTATTGATTTTTTACAGAGAGGAAGGGAAAGGGATAGAGAACTAGAAACGTCGATGAGAGAGAAACATCGACCAGCTGCCTCTTGTACACCCCCTACTGGGGATGTGCCCGCAACCAATGTACATGCCCTTGATAGGAATCGAACCCGGGACCTTTCAGTCCGCAGACTGATGCTCTACCACTGAGCCAAACCGGTTTCGGCATTAGGAATATTCTTGTAAGTTGCTAGGTAGAGACTAAGCTTTATCAAAGTGACCCCAAGATATAACTTAAAACTTGCTTTTGAAAATAAATCTTTGGCCCTGGCCGGTGTGACTCAGTTGGTTGGTCATCATCCCATGCACCAAAGGTTGCTGATTTGATTATTGGTTAGGGCACTTGTGGGGTTATTAGCTTAATCCCCAATAGAGTGTGTGTGGGAGGCAGCCAATTGATGTCTCCCCCCCTTACTCTCTCTCAAAATCAATAAAAATATTTTTTTAAAAATACATCTCTGGTAGTAAGCTGTTTTTCTTATCATTTCTTGTTTATCCTAGAGTGGAATAAAAAAACAAAAAACCTAGCTGAAAACATGTTCCAGTTTGCTGACATCTCCTGTATTTGCCTTCCTTAGAGTCAGTGGGTTATTTTGGTCCCGGTCCCCGGTCCCTGCCCCAAGTACAGGCAGTCTAAAGGAGACAAAGACAAAGACGCGAAATGAAAATGGAGAGCGCTGGGTGTGGGCCTGCAGCCGCCTCCAGGAGAGAAAGGAGGTGGCACCTGGCCTGTCTCCCACCAGCTATGGCGGGGCCAGCTAACTCATTTAAGCTCGATTTTCTCACAGCACACTGGGGGGAGGGGGAGGGAGCAGAGAGAGTGGAAAATCAATCTCTTAAGAAAATTAATGAGGGAACCCCCCCTCTCCAACCCTGAACGTGCTCAACAGTGAAGGAAAAAATATTTTAAAAATGACATGCAGGGTATTCCTAAGATTCCCTGTGCAAGAATAGAGGGGGAAAAAGAAGTCCCAGCAGGCTCTCCCTGGGGATGCAGAGCCCGGGAGCTGAGGCCTGGCCCCGCCCTGCACAGCACGAGCAGCTGAAGTTGAGGGGCAGCGCAGACGTCAGGGCTGGCTTTTAAAACCATCCACTCCCAGTGATTAACTCAGACCCGTCAATGCTCAACTTACGTGCACTTGTTCTGAACGTTTAGGTCCAGTACTTAACCACACTTTATTCCATTCTCAACTACCTGTTTTAATACAGACACTTTTATTGATGATAATGTGTTCTAGACAAGCACTAACTAGTACAGGGACTAGTCATTCTTTCTACCAAGATGTTCACAAAGCTGAAACTGTTTAGAATGAACATCATCTGTGATGGGCACAGATGCTGGCCACTCACTGTGGGTGGCTTTTTGTTGTTGTTTTTGTGTGTGTGTTTTTATTGATTTTAGAGAGAAAGGAAGAGTGAGGGGAGAGAAACATCAGTGTTAGAGAGGAACAGATCAACTGCCTCCCACATGCACCCTGACCAGGGATGGCACCACCACCTTTTGGTGTACGGGACAGCACTCCAGCCAATTGAGCCGCACAGCCTAGATCTCGCTGTGGGTTTTAAATGTTCTAGAATTTCCTGACTAATTCTAATTCTTCTGGGTTTATAGTCTTCAGATCCAACAAGACTAAATTTACAGAGGCAAACAAAGCAATTTCCCAAATAAAATGCTTCCACTTGCCACAATTTATATGAGTACATCTTCACCTCCACCTTCTAATAGAATATGAAAGCATTTACAAAAAAGGTTTGGTTTAATTGTTTTCTCTTGCACCAAATGTCTATTGTTAATACATATTCTTTTTTTAAAAAAATATATTTTATTGATTTTGTACAGAGAGGAAGGGAGAGAGACAGAGAGCTAGAAACATCAATGCGAGAGAGAGTCATCGATCAGCTGCCTCTTGCACACCCCCTACTGGGGATGTGCCCGCGACCAAGGTACATGCCCTTGACTGGAATCGAACCCGGGGCCCTTCAGTCTCCAATCCGACGCTCTATCCATTGAGCCAAACCAGTTTCGGCTGTTAATACATATTCTTCATGGGGGGGGGACAGGTGAAGGCATATGGGGGGGTAGGAGAGACTGGGGGGAGGAAAAGGGGAAAAAGAGACATATGTACTACTATTTGTAATGCTTCAAACAATAAGAAAATAATATATATATAAAAAGAAATTTAAAAAATACATATTCTTCATAACTATCAGAGCCAACATAGATTTCACTAAGGAGGCTTCTCTGGGCAAGCCACACCGGGGTTTCTGCCTGAAACAATTTGTGCTTTATCTTGCCCACAGGTGCAAATACTCCATTAAAATAATTCTAATCAGAGGTTTTCTTTTGTAATAAGAGAAAGAAGCTGTAACTTTTTAAAAAGCAATATTCGGTATACTCTGTCTAGGGGAGTTTTTACATGTTATGAAAAGGGGTTTGTCATCCTAGCCAGTTTAGCTCAGAGGATAACGCATCTACCTGTGGACTGAAGGGTCCCGGGTTTGATCCCGATCAAGGGCATATACCTCGGTTGCAGGCTCTTCCCCAGCCCAGGCCCCGATAGGGATGCGTGCAGGAGGCAACCAATCGATGTGTCTCTCTCATATCGATATTTATCTGTCTCTCCCTTTCTCTCTGAAAATCAATAAAAAAATGTCCCTGAATGATGATTAAAAAAAGAGAGAGTTTGTGCTCTTTAAGAAGCTAAAAAGGAAAGGGCAGAAGTGGAAGTGGAGGTTTCAGGAGAACAGAGAAAGGGGGGACCTAGCAGGATTAGGAGGCCCTGCAGCCCTGGGAGAACGAACAGAACGGCCTTTTCTCTAAGCATGGAGGTCTGAAATTCAGGTTGGACAACTCTATGTATTAGCTTATTTTTATTTTATCCTTCGCTCAACATGGATTGGCTTAGCTAGAGAAACCCTTACCTTTTGTGCTTTCTAAATACCAGTAAAAAAAGGTGCCTTGTGAAAGGAATTAGCTGCCAGGGAAGTGGCTCTGGGTATAATCCCGTTTCTCTCCCCAGTGACCCCACCCAGGAGGTGGGTCTATGCTTCTGGAAGGCCAGCTCCGCCCCTAGGCTTGCGAGGCGCCCAGATTTAGCTCTTTCCAATCTCAGCTGCAGAAATGACTTAATTCACTGCCACATCGGCCTCTTTTAACAAAATTTCAAACACACATGGCTTATGCTGGAACTTAAATCGCCAAAGCAGCTCCGAATTCTTGGCTCTGGAGGCTTTCTTACCTTTACTGCCTCACTTCCTCCCTGCCCAGACTGACTTCCACTCCACCTCACCCATCCTCTCACCTGCTCATCTCCTTGAGGGAACTGAGTATTTACGAGTGAAGGCCTAGGAAGGCAAAGCCACCCTGTTCTGGAGGTTCAAGGGCAGGAGCGGCTGAAAAGGAACAGACAGCAGAGGCACTTTTCTTTGGGGCGAAGTTCCAACAGAAAGAACTTGAAAAAGCTAGCCGGCCTGGTGGGATTCCAGCTCCTGCCGAGGCAGCGATCCACAGGGTCACGGTCCCCACCCCCTAGAGCTGGCCGCCAGCCCCGCCAGCCCTCCCTGCAGCTGCTTTACGGCACTTAATGAGGTGATAATGTGTGCGATGCCACACGGGGCCTCTCAGGTCCCCGCTCCCACAGCAGGGCTTTTCCCGCGCCTTTTCCTCCAGGAAACACCGCACTGGGAGGAAAAACACCATCCCGGCCTGGCAGCTCTGTACCACAGCTGGTGGGCTGGCTCAGGATTGAGCTTCAGTGGTCTCTAGCTTTAGCTGCCTAGTTAAACACCGAGTTTTCAGAGATGATTTTAGTCAATGTGCGGCAGCCCCGGCGTTTTTTATCCCCAAGGAAGTTTAGAACGATGGACTCCATCCATCTTCATGGATAGGGACTTTTCCCTTCGTTTCTGCTTTAGAAACTTAATCCCAGAGTAGGAAATTACTCAGGAAGAGGCCAATCCTCACTTCAACAGCCAAAGCAAATGGAAACTTGGAAGTAACAGGACCAGGACTCTTGACCAAATTCCATACTCACCTCCCCCACCTCCAGTTTTAAATGCCACTAGCCTGTCATGACATGCTCCGTTTCCCCTTGCGACAGCCTGTAGTGCAGTCCGTTATTAGCTCTGTGAGCGTTCCCACTTGCCGGCCCCCTTGGCCAGGACAGCACAGCCTCTGGAGCTTACAGACCGACACCGCACAGCACCACGCGGTGCCCACTTAAGCTTGGAAGCTACCAGAAACTCCTCAATTCTGAAATGGTCACCCTTCTCTCCTTAGACTTACACCCTGGTTACTGGCATCTGTCCTCATTAACATGAACGTAACACACCTCCTGACTCCCCCACAAGCCTGCTCCTCCCCAGGCCTTCCTTTCTGAAGAAATGGCCACCCCAGAACCGCTCCACTGCTGCCCCGCAGGCCCAGGCGTCACCTGTCCAGCCGAGTCACCCTCTGCCTCGTTTGACACTGTCTCCTCACACTGGCTGTTTCTGATCCTCCACCGCCCCTGTACCCTCTGTCTAAAAACTCACCCTGGCCCAGGGGCTCAGTTAGCGGGAGTGCTGCCCATACACCAAAAGGTGGCATGTTTGATGCCTGTGGGCATATAGCTAGGATTCAGTTACATCCCCAGTCGGGGCATGTACGGGAGGCAACCAATCAATGTTTCTCTCTCACGTCGATATTTCGCTCTCTCAAAATCAATAAGAACACATTCTAGAGTGATGACTAAAAAAGAAAATTAAAATGTGCTCTTGTCAACTGTAATAGGAAAAAAAAAGGTAACAACTAACTAAATAAAAATAAAATGCTTTCTAGTCTCAAAGGCTGGCTCATCATGCCCATCTCAGCTCCTCAGCGAACTTTACCTGGATTCCCAGTCTAAGGGGACCTGGTGATTTGCCCCTGACACCTGACAGATGCCAACCAGATGGCTGAGAGAATGAGGACAGGTGCCAGTAAACCACGGTGTCAGCTGGCATGGGCATGGCCATACTTGGGTTTTAGAAAGATCACTTCAAAGCAGAGGATGGACTGGGAGTGTTTTGAAACACATTAAAAGGGTGTGGAGACCAATTACTGGGTAAGATGCTCCTGTGATAAGAGGGTGACGATGAAGATAAACGGGACTTGAGTTCCACAGGAAATAAAACAGGACCTAGTGACTGCCTGGATGGAGGAACAGGGAAAGGAGAGGAGTCTCAGATGGCTCCCAGGTCTTTCTGGTTGGGTGGGGGACACTGGTTTTGAGTGAGGCCAGCGGGCAGCTGGGCAGACCTGGAACTTGTTTGGAGTCATTAGGTCACGTTCTCATACAGTAACTGTTCCTCTCGCTCTTCTGAGCAGAGCGGAGGCTGTCCTCCAGATGGTCAGTCTACAACCACCACCACCAGTGTTCGGACCCTGAATCTCACACTTTCTCAGGAGGCACACGCTGAAATACACCAACAAAACCTGTGCAGGCAGATGCCCTCTGTGATGAAGGCAGCCCGCGGCGAAGGGCCCTGGCACGCTGGGCCTTACCGAGAACTCCTGGGACAAGCACTTAGACACCGTGTGAAAGGCAGAGGTAAAGGTTTTGGCAATGAGACTGAGTGACAGTTTTTCCGATATGCTACTTTATAGTTTCAGGCAGACATTTTTTCTTTTGTTGACCTTGGTCTTACATCAGCTCCTGTGGCAGTCCTTCAGTTCTGTTCATTTTACAACGGCGTGCTGCCAACACATTCAAACCCAGTGTCTGCTCAGAAGCGCATGCAGCCCAAACCACTCCACTTTCCTGGCTAACAGACAGGTCATGCGGGGTTGGCTCTTCATTTCTCCCCAATACGCTCAGTGATCGGACACACTTTACTGAATGCCACGTGAGAACACCTCGTAGAACAGGCACCAGCCCGCAGTACTTAGTGCCTTTAAAGTGACCCCAACTCCAAAGCCTCTAGGACAGTTAGTGCCCACCCTGGAAGTTACTGGTCTCTACTGAGGCTAATTTTACTCTCACAGTCCCTGTCACCGTCCTATGTGTAGGTGAGCAGGCTTTATCTAAGAGCTCTCCCAATGCCTCACTGAGGGGCACTCCTGAAGAAAGGACCTCCATAAATCCCAATTTTCCTGACAACTGAAATTATTCAGACTAGGAAAACTATGCACAGAAAAATGACAACAAATTGAGGAGAAATGTTAAAATTCAAAATTAATGATCAATGGACATAAAACATTAAAATTAATAGGAAATAATAGCAATATCACCAACACAAGAAATTAAATGAAAAAGAGTTACATATTTAAGACCATCTAATACCACTGAGGTTGTAGTAAAATGTGGGAGGAGAAAAAGAGAGTGTGCAAGAGAGAGAAACATCGATTGGTTGCCTCCCCTACTCACCCCAACCAGGGCTAGGAATCAAACTTGCAACCCAGGTACATGCCCCTGACTGGGGGTCGGACCTTGACCCTTAAGGTACATGGGCTGATGCTCTAACCACTAAGTGACACAGGCCAGGGCACCAAATTCAGATTTTTAGTGGTTTTCTAGCAAGGACTCTGCCATCCTCTGTGGCTGGGAAGAGCCTATAACCAAGGTACGCGCCCTTGACATGAATTGAACCCGTAACCCTTCAGACTGAGGGCTGACGTTCTAACCACTGAGAAAACTGACTAGGGAGACCTTGTTGGCTCTTTTAACATATTAGCAATAACTAGCTTATCAATACATCACAGGAATGATCTAAAAGAAATAAACACTGTAGGAAAATTAAGAGTTATAATTTGTCATAATTTATTCTGAAGGTAATATAAGCAATAAAATTCAAAACTGCAAATTTCACATGAGATTCCCTAGAATTTAGAAGAGCCAAATTCTGAGTTTGGTCTCACGGTCACCGCGTAGTGTTAAAAGAGAAAGATAACTGTTGAGAGCATGAGGTGGAAGACAATTACACAGCTTTGTGCTATAGCTAACAGTCACGGGAACAGAGGTGAACAGGCCTGGGTGCTTGATGTGTGATGCGGACAGGCTGTGACAGAGTGTGAGCTCTGATAACAAAGACCAAGTGTCAGGGCAGGCGAGGGAAGAGTGAGAATGTGGGGGAGGGCGAGAGGAGAGGGCACCCAGCAGAGGTCACTGTGGAGCATCTCTGCGGGAGGTGGGAGGGGAGAGGGACACTGAGTGAGGATCAGGGCCTGGGCTGGTAGCAGCATCCTTGCTAGCTTCTAACTTGAGCACAATATGGATGGGAATTCCCGGAGTATCTAGGATGAATCCTTTATTTCACAGATAACCAGAGAGGGGAACTAACCTTTTATTTTTGTTTTAACATGCGATCACATTTTAATAATGTAATCAATGTATTAATATTTTTATGCTTGTCAAAAAATGTTTTTGTCACAATGTGAAGTAAATCAAGGAGGATATTAGGCTATTAGCTTGGGGGAGATAATGTTTTCCCATTATTTAAACTTGTATTAGAAATACACTTTAAATATTATTTTTAATATACTGACCCCAATTTAAAAAAACAAAACTAAAACCCGTTCTTTAATATAGACTGTGGGGTAAAAGGAGATGAAAAATCCTGCATGGTGTTGTCAGCCTTGGGGGGGGTGGGGAAAGAGGGACCGGAACAAGTACAGGCAAAGCTGGGCTGTGCTGCCAAGGGACACACCAGAGATCCATGGTTACCAGGTCCCTGTCTGATGCCACATCCTTGAAGCCTCGCATTCCTAAATGTGTTGAAGGTGATTTTTTACATATCAAATCACATGTACGCTTTCTAGAAGCAACTAATTGTCACACCATCCATACCAGAGGTCACTGTGGATTCACACATATAATTACACCAAGATAAATAAGCAGAGGTCAGAGTTAGACAAAACCAAAGAGGACTGCGCAGAAATGAATGGATGAAGTCCTCCACTCTGAAAAGGAAGGAGAGAGAAGGCTGTCTGTCCAGGCCTGTTGTATTGTAGTTTTCAGCGTACATTACACTTACAGGAAGAGGAGCTACTATCCCTTGAGTCCTCATATTTTTTTGTTATATCATGCTTGTCAAAACACCTGATAAATACATAGGCCAAAATGGATCTCTAATAAAATATATGTGGCCTTATCTCAACATAATAGGATTGAGAGCATGCTTATTAAACAGACCAAAATTGGATATATCTGCTAAAATCTAAGATAAAACCAGACTCAAATGACCTTGACAAATTGAAAAGTCATCAAATTAGCCGGGACCGGTGTGGCTCAGTGGATAGAGCGTTGGCCTGCGGACTGAAAGGTCCAGGGTTCGATTCCGGTCAAGGGCATGTACCGTGGTTGCGGGCACATCCCCGGTAGGGGGTGTGCAAGAGGCAGCTGATCGATGATTCTCTCTCATCGATGTTTCTAACTCTCTATCCCTCTCTCTTCCTCTCTGTGAAAAATCAATAAAAAATATTAGAAAAAAAGAAAAAGAAAAGTCATCAAATTAAATAACAGAAGGCAAGTTGGTGTAATTTTAATCTGTTCTTGAGTATATCAGAATAAAAGCTAAGCATAACATTAAAGGATCTTGTAGTCATAGTGGAACATCAGCTCTAAGAGCCAAAAAGCATAACTTTAAACCATTTTTAAAATCAACACAGCACTAAGTCTGAGCATGTGTCACTGAAGTCGAGTCTTCCTTTATTCTAATGGTAATGGAATGGAATGTTCTCCCTATCTCACTGGGTGGGTTGGGAGAATAAAACAGATGTACCAGTCTTCTGAAAAATTAAATTCAACATAAAAGCTAGCATTCTATTCTAAAACAGCGAAGTAAAAAAAATAGAATAGACTTGAGGAAAGAGAAAGTTAATATTTTTTAAAGGGTACTGGCAAAGTGAGTAGGTACAATCCTCCTATATAATAAAAGCCCAGCAACCAAATGGTGGAATGACCAGAATGACAGGTTGGCCAGATGTTGTGACATGCACTGACCACTAGGGGGTTGATGCTCAATGTAGGCGTTACCCCCTGGTGGTCAGTACGCTGCCACAGTGGGAGCGCCGCTTGGCTGACTGGGATGAGCGGCTGCTCCTGCTGTGAACCCCGGAGCCGATGGGCAGGAATCCGGCTATGATCATCACCTCCTCGCCCCAGGCTCCTCCTCCTTGCTCCCTGCCACCTCCTCTTCTGGACACCTGCAGGCCGCTGCCGAGCTCCCAGAGCTGACCCCGGAGGCTGGGAGGCGGGCTCATGGCTGCTGTGAGACTGAGGCCTACTCCATCACCTCTCAGTGCTATTGTCCCTGGGCTGGCCTCGACTGGTTCCCATGATCTCACTCGTAAGTGGAATCTAATTAACAAAATAAAATGATGGAGTGGATCCAGAGACATGGAAGCATGGAAGAGAGTGCGGAATCTCAGAGGGAAGGCGGGGGAGGGGTGGGTGGATGGGAGGTAAGCAACCTAAGACCTTGTATGCATAGATGCATTACCCATGGACCCAGACAATAGGGTGGTGAAGGCCTGGAGTGGGGGTGGGCTGGAGGGATCAATGGGGGAGGGGGAAAGGGGGACACATGTAATACTTTCAACAATAAAAATATAAAAAAAGAAAAAAGATGTCCAAATTCTGGAAGCTGGAAATGGAATAGACACAAAATAATGATTCAGCAGACAGAAAGGAAGCAGAGAACAGGGGTCCCTAGAAAGCCAGCCCCTGGGGCACAGATCCTGAGAAGGCAGTGTCTCAGAAAGCAGGTGGGGTAAGATGGGGCTGGCAACCAGAACATTAGCTCAGAGTTGGTAAGAGGAGTTGGATCCCTAACTCAGCCCAATTCAACCAGGTCACTGTCTCTTTAGAGGGATATTCAGAAAAGAGAAAGCTCTCTAAGATATCAGAAATTAAGATAAGAGGTTAGATGATAAAAAGTTGAAGAAAACATAGAGAAATTAGAACAAAAAGCCAGAGAGATAGAACACAGGAGAGAAAAGATAAAGCCAGAGGATAAACCCAGATCCTAATTAACAGGAATTCCAGAAAGAGAGAGCAGAGAAGACAGAGGGAAAGAAATCATGCAAGAAATAACACATGACAAACTTCCCAAACGGAAAGGCCTGGGTTTACAGGTGGGCTAACCCTCACGGAGTAGCCAGCACACTGAATAAAGACTGACCTCATTGCCTACCATTCTGAGATGTCAGACCCCAAGGGAACCTGAGAAATCCTCAAACCTTCCTGGGAAAAAGATAGGACACACACATAACAAATGAAAATCAGAATTCCAGGGCCTGACTGACTGATTCAGTTGTTAGAGTGCCGTCCCGATATGCCAAGGTTTCGAGTTTGCTGTAGTAATATATGGAAATATTTTAAAAATGTCTAAAAATGTTAAAAAGTTTGAGTTAACTTTCTTAAAACGTAAGGTGTGATATTAAGGACACATTCCCCACTGACCTGAAGCGGGTGTGCCCCCAGAGACAAGGATTTGAACTTCAGTTACTGACTCGGAGGGACTTGCTAAGATAACTGTGTGTGTGTGACGTACTCTCCCTGGATAACCACACGCAGCCCCTCGCCCACTTTGGGATGAACACGCATGCACTGACGTCATTCACTGACAGCCACCTGAACGGCTGCGCGTACAGAACAGGCTTTACAAACGGGTCCTGACAGCCAACATGCTGGCCTGTCGAGGCCGCCACGCAGGCACGTCCTTCTGTCATCGGCAGGCGCCTCCCCTCCAGGCTCTGCTCCCTGCAGGCGACAGAGGACGGCCGGTACCCCCCTTTGTGAGGAGAGCGAGCTCCAGGTGAGGGGCGCCGGCCCTGCCTCCGACCGGACCAGCCCAGCTGCGGACCCCGAGGACAGCACCCCGGGTCCCCTCCAGCCTGCACCGCAGCCCTGGGAGCGTGTGTGAGTAACAAAGTGCCGTGATCTGCAGCTGCACATGTTCACGTGCTGTGAGTCCTCCACAGTTAGCGGAATCACTGTGCGAGCGCTTAAAACTGAAATGAAGCTTCTGGTCTTTTCGGTCCTAGGCCTGCCCTCAGTCCTGCTTGTGAAGGGCAGCCTCTTCGCTAGCAACGACTTAAATGTCCCAACACCTGCCCGGCTCAAGTTTATCTCCAGGGACGTCTTAGGTAAACCCCCTGGGTCCTTTCCCAGGACCTACTTGGGACAGGGTTCAATCCCAGTCAGGGCATATACAAAAATCAATCAATGAATGCATTAATAAGTGGAACAACAAATCAATGTTTCTCTTTCTTCTTCCCTTTCTCTCTATAAAACCAACCAACCGATAAAAAACAAAACCCAAAACAAACAAATAAAAACACCTCTCTAGTCCTCTCAACTGCAACCCTAGAAGCTATAGGACAAGCCAAGAGTCATGACACCAAGACAGGGAAAGAAAATGATTTCAAATCTAGAATTCTATACCCAACCAATCTTCAATTAAACATGACTGAATAATGACCTTTTCAGCAGGCAAAAATACAGGATTCAAGTAAGAGCATTTACCAGGGGGAAGAAAAAAATGATGGTGACGAACACCCTAGCATAACAGTTATGAAACAGACCTAAAGAATAAACATTCCAATGGCAAAGTCTGAATTAGCCAGCACACTGAATAAAGACTGACCTCATTGCCTACCATTCTGAGATGTGTGTGATGTACTCTCCCTGGATAACCACACGCAGCCCCTCGCCCCCTTTGGGATGAACACGCATCCCTTTGAGATGTGGTCCAAAAAAAATAAAAAGAAATAATATGAATTAGTAATTTTAGAGATATGAGTTTTAGAAAAAAGGAAATATAGCCATAACATATTTCATAAGTATTAGTCAGATGTTGAAAAATGGGAAAAATGGATCAGTAAATAACACAAATAGCAGAAGCTTATTGTTTGGAAACAGGAAACTAATAGAGGAATGAATCAGAAGTCGGTCTGAGGAGGGGTGGAGGAGGTCTGTTTTAGTAAGATGTATTGCACTAGCTTGATTTTGTAGCCTATAAACACATATTATTGATAAAATTAAAAGTTAAATAAATCTTCCAAATTTCTGCCCATCATTTGGGCCTAGTGCTTTAACCTGGAGGAATCACAACATGATATTAAGAATAAAACAGGAAGGCTGCAACAGGTAAAGGTGGAAGAAATAGAACCAAAAAGAAGATAAAGAGCAAGGTGGTAAGGATTTCTCGTACTCACCATCTCTCTGGCTATTTCCAGCGCTTCCTGCAGGCCGTAGAGCCTGCCGCAGACCAGGTAGATTCCATTGGCCCAGAGAATGCAACCTTCATGGACCCAAAATTCATTGCTGTCAAGAGGTAGTTCAGGGATTTGTAACTCCAGCTCAGGGCCACCTTCTGAAGTGGTGGGCGCAGAGGGCTTTGAGTCCAAAACAGTCTTTTCGCTGCCGCCCTCTGCGGGTGCCTTCTTACAGGGAAGCCCCCGGGCCAGGGACCGAGGGCCTCCGCCGCAGTCTTCGGAGCGGTGCCGCCGCTTAAACCTGGGGTGGGCGGCCAGGCTCCTCTGCTCCTTCTGCTGCTGCTCCTCCTCCTCCTCAGTGTCCGTCTTGGAGCCGTTGGAAGCGCTTTTGTGCCGTACCTTAACTTTGCTCTGCATTTCCGTGGCCCGCTTAGGAGGCGGGTTTTTCGGGAGAGTGGCTGCATAATCTTGGGGATAGAAGGGTCCAAAGAGGTCCCCCATGTTCCGGTAACTGGCCCACTTGCCGCACAGACAGCAGACCAGGTGGCCCATCACAGAAGACTCGGTCACCACAGGTCCCTGCAGCATGAAGGACGAGGCTGGGAGCGCCTTGCTCTCGGTGCTGCTGGGGGGCGGGGTCAGAGACCTCTGCCCCTTCCGACCCCTCACCAATTTGGTCTGTTCCTCTTCTTCAGCATTGATGATTGTACATACGGCTCCGAGTTCACACTTATTTACTACATGAATGTAAGGGAAAAAAGACTTGTTCTTGGCATCACTTTTATCCAGTGGCTGGGTGGCATACTTGAGTTTGATCTCAGGTTCTTGGGGTTCTACGATGGGAACTGCTTGTTTGGTTTTCCGCTTCCTTGGCTGTGCCCCAGGCTTCCTTCTCTCCCTCCTTTGCCTCTGCTTTTTTGGCTTTGGCTCTCCATCTGCAGAACCTTCTGGTATCTGGGGGGGCTGAGGGGGTGGAGGCGGTGGCTGCTGCTGTTTCTTTTGCTTATTCACACTACCAATGGGTCTCCCCTTCTTCTTTCCTGAAGGGAAATACCCCTTTGGGGGGAAACCCTCCTGTTTGGGGGAAATGGTCACTGCATCGGCCTCCTTCTCTTCGGCCTTGGGGTTTGCCTCAGGGGCCAGCCCGCCGGCTGCAGGGACATTCTTAGAGTCAGGGAAGACTAAAGGCGCTGCCCCGCCCAGGGAGCCATCTGGTCTCCCTTGGTTACCGCCAGGTTTCTGTGAGGTTGCGGATGTCATGGCACCAGGGGGTTCCTTGCCAGCAGTGACCGTGTCCGGGTGTGTCTCAGTCTTCGTTTTGTCGTCCCCACTGCCACGCCACTCCTCTGAAGACCTTGCAAGAGGCTTTTCTATGTTCAGCTCCTTGTTTGTTGGACAGACCAGGTCAGACACCACCTCCCCTTTCCTCTTCTCCATCTCGGCATCCTGAGCAGCAACGCTCCCCCCGTCAGGAGGGCCACTCTTCAGAGACAGGATGTCATCCAGAGTGACCGTGTCGCCCCCCGCCTCTGCACTGTTGGAGGACGCACTCCTCCTGACATTTGGGGAAGTGATCTTCTGAACGATAGCTTCCAATTTCAGTCCCCGTCCTTTGCGTGGGGGCAGTATTTTGGTCTTAGCAGGACTTGTGAGGGTAACAGGAGGGCAGCTTCTATTGTCTGAGCTTGTGAGGTCCTTGGCGGATTCTCTCTTGGGGATGGACTTGAAGTCCTGGCTGTGAGAAAGATGGGCATAGGAATTGTACGCTCTATCAGCGCCTTCTTTCGGTGGGTGGAGGAGGCGCCCTCTGTCTTCAGTGTTGCTGTTTTTGGCGTCTTGTGACTGCCTCTTACTGGGAATAGGAGAGATAAAGGAACGGACACGCCTCCTCATGATCAGGGGGTTTTGAGAAGAATGATCCTCTTGCCCCGGGAGCCGCAGCATAACACTGCCAGGCTTGGATGACTGTGCGGACTCAGCCAGGCCATGCCCATCGGTCTCATGGGGCGGTCCGTATCTTTTTTGATTGGACATTCCTGGAGGGCAGCTTTTGGCTGGAGAAGTCTGCCTAGAAAGATCCCAGCAAGATTCTTGCTGTAACTTCTGGGAGCCATGCTTCAATTCAATGCCCTTGTTAGACAGACCATCACTAGACATGAGGCAGCGCCCACCTTCCTGGCCGCTGGGGTCATGGTAAGTCCCCATCGGCGGGCCATACATCATACCATCTTTGTCATTTTTCAGAGGGCTTCGCACTCTGTCCAGGAACTGCTGCTGCCTTGGGCTCTTCCGGGCGCCCTCCTGCCTGTGCTGGGCCGCAGCGATCACTCCCTGAGTGGAGCTGCTGCTCCAGTCCTTATATTCCTCTTGTTGCTGCTGGTACATCTGCCTCTTGTAATGGAGCTGAGAATTCAAACCTACATTGGGGTCCCCATAAGCATGAGCCCGCGTGTTTGCGTGATACGCAGAGGCCAGGCTTTCCGAGTTGGGAGAAAAGGGAGCATGTAATGAGCTCCGGTTGGCCCTCTCTGAAAAGGTCATATGTGGGTTCATGTGATGAGGGTCTCCCCCTGGGCCCCTGCTCCTCCCGGGAGACATCTTCAGTTTTTCTGCAAAGTCATGATACTGAGAAGGGGGCCGACCCCTCATGCCCTCCCGACCACCCATTCTGCCAGTGACCCGCCGCATGGCTGTGGGTCTGCTGTCTTGAGGGCCATAGTCTGAGATGGAGTCATGGGTGGCAGCTCCAGGGCTGGCATTGCCTCGGTAAGACTCGTGCTTGATGCTAGCAGGATGGCAGTGGTCTCCAGATTTCTTGTTGTTGAAACTAGCTTGGGATTTGGATTGCTCAAAGTCTTCCTCTTTTATCTGCCCGCTCTGGGATTTTAGTTTTGTTTCCATGGACACCAAGCCACCTGGAAGAATGACTGACTGACTTAAACTCGGATTGAGACGTTCATTCCTCCCCAGTCTGGTGTCAGCACCCATGTGTCCCAGCGAGTGAGCCCCCGGGTCCCTGACAATCTGTCTTAGTGGAGAAATGTCACAGATCACGGATCTTCTTTCGGAGAGGGAACCCCCGGGCTCATGGGCTGATGACTGAGGCTCTATTTCAAACTTTCTGGGAATCGGATAGTCAGCCAAATTGATCTGTTTCATTTCCGAAGCTGAGCTGCCCGATTTCCTCTCCCAGGGGCCCCAGTGGGGGTTTTCTAATAGGGACCCAATGCTTTTGTTCAAAAGGCCCCTGCTAGCTAATTCATTGGTTTGACTAATTAAGACATTAGGCCTTGCGGTTCCTTCTAGACCACCAGCCATGCCCTGATGCTCCTGAGCACTCCTAGAGTATCTCCTGTCTGGGTGGTGGTGGTAGCCCTGAAGCACTTCCTGCAGGAGGCTGGGGAACTTCTCATTTCTGCCCTTCCGCTCCCCATGGCCAGTGAAATCCCCCTTCTCTTGTCCTGCAGGATACTGAGGAAAGCCACCCACACTCCTTGGCACGGCGGGCCCGAAGCTGTCTTTGTAATTATAGCGCAGGCTTCCGGGAGATTTGCTAGGCTCAGTTCTGCCTATGAAGCCAGGGCCTGCTGTGGGGTGCCCGCTCTGGCCATTGCCCTCTCCATTGTGGTTGGGGTTATCGCCACTCCTGTTCCCTTTGCCCCCTCCTGCTGGAGGCTCTGGCTGTGGAACTGAGGCATGGCTGGTTTCCTTGGGCCCGCCCGTGCTGGGGGGCCTTTGAGCGGCTGTGGGCTCATCCTCTGGAGAGCCTTTATCTTGTCCACCAGGCTTTTCTGCCCGAGTTGTCATGGCTTCCCGGGAGACAATCACCCCAATGGTCTTCTCATTGACTTTTGGGTTGCCCTCGGATGATGATGGCGGCTCCTTAGCACCTGGCGAGGCGGCCTCTTCTCTGGCTGCAGGACTGGCACTGAGTCCGGGGGCTTCATTCTGAGCGCCTTGTGCTGGGGAGGAGCCGGCTTTCTCTGAGGCTCCACCCTTATAGGTGGTGTCAGAGCTGGTGCTCTGGCCACTCAGCTGCCTGACTCTCTCGCCTTGATCCTCGGAACTGCTGGAGCAGCCTCCATCCAGTGACTCTGCCAGGGGGGACTTCAGCTGTTCTTCGGGCTGGGAGGAGCCTTCAGAGTTGGTGCAGCTGTCTGCTTTCTTGGAAGAGGAGGAGGGCCTCTTGGAGGTCTTCTTCTGAGGTGTCAGGGCATCAGAAAGGAGCATGTGCTGGACAGTGTTAGGAAGATTGGCCACTTGAGTACTCAGGGCACTCAAACTGCTCAGCCCAGGGTCCGTCAGGCGCTTTTCTGGCACTCCTTCGAGTCCAAACCCTTTGAAGCTGGCAGCGTGAGAATTCGGACTGGGCATCATCGATGGGGTTGGGCTGAGCTGAGGCATTAACTGTAGGATTCTGTTTCTAGACCCCATGGGCACACTGCCTTGCCCGCACTGGAGATTCTCCCCGCTCTGCATAAGAGGAGACGGGGTGGAGCTACAGCTTGGAGACTGAACCACAGAGGCGGCTGGGGAAGGGTTGGAAATGGGGCTGAAGTTCTGGTGGAACTGCATGGGCGATCTCACGGGAACCTCGGGCTGGTTGTACTGCCCCACCTGGCTCTGCAGGGGCAGCTTGGTGGCAGCGTTGGAGTACTGCATCACGTGCTGCTGCTGCTGCTGCTGCGGCTGTTGCTGCTGAGGCTGCTGCTGTGGCTGCTGCTGCTGCTGCTGCTGCTGCCCCTGCTGGGTTCCTTGTGGAATCTTTGCTTGTTCAAAATTTTTCATAGATTGAGGCTGATAGCTGTAATTTGATTGTGATCCATAAGCCTGTGCGTTAGAACCTACATTATGCCCTTCATACTGGGATCCAGCATTCACATTGTAACTGCTGTCATAGCTCTGCCCAGACTGACTGAAACGCTGTGGTGATGGGAAAGAGGAGGAGGAGGAGGAGGCGGCGGCGGCGGCAGCAGAAGACTGGTAGTGCTGGCCAAACTGACCCACACGTAGCTGGTAACCAGCGGCAGAGGATGGCAGAGCTGAGGGCCTCTGCATCGGCTGCAGGTGGGATGAGCCTGACGCTGGCTGGCCAGTGGCCTGTGGCAGAGGCTGATGGGACTGGTAAAGCTGTTGTCTCAGCTGCTGGACTTGCTGCTGCTGCTGCTGGCTGGATGCCTGCTGCTGGTACTGAGCACTCCCTGGAGAGAAAGGCCCCGTGTAGTCCTGCTGATAATGAGACACACCACCAAGGCCAGAGTGCTGTGCTTGAAACTGGCCCACGTGACCCTCACTCCCATACTGATTGCCGAAGCTGCTCCCCTGGGGGGGTCCATAGCTCTGCACAGGCCCAGAAGGCCTTCGCTGAGGCGGCTGCGGGGTGCCTGCCGCCACGGGGTCTTTGTTGCCTGCCATGTAGTAGAAGTCTCCAGCCTCTTTCCGGAAACCCTGGTAGCCTTGATGGCCAGAAGTCTCGCTAGCCATCGCTGCTGCAGCCGCTGCTGTCCCTCGCCGCCCACCACCACTGCTGCTGCCACTGCTGCCACCACCACCACCTGCGCCCCCAAAATTCTGGAACATCTGGGCCTGGCGAGGGCTGAACTCTTCTAGCCGGGAGGAGCCGTGTACTTCCTGTGGGTAGCTCTGCTGGTTTCCGTGGTAACTGCTTTGCTCCCGAAAGGACTGCATACTGTTCAACAGCACAGAGGCGGGCCAACAGCCCTCCTGGAAATGAGAGAGAAAAAAAGGAAGTGAGACATACGTCCTCCCAGTACAAATAAATCAAGTCAGGGTAGGTGATGGAGTGGCTATGATAATCCAGCTATCCAGATGAAACTGACTGGTTTGAATTTCATCTCCTTTTCTTTTCCTATCCATTTCTGAACATGAAAATACGCAGAGAAATGGTCTAAAGTAGGGGTGTCGAACTCAATCAGAGAAGGGGCCAAAATCTAAAATCCAGCCTAAATCGCGGGCCGAATGGTTTACTGAACAGTCATAAACTGTCATTGTGATGGAAACGCAGCGGAGTGCAGTGATGACAGCGTGGTGCGGGCCACATTGCAAGGCCTGGAGGGACAGATTTGGCCCGCGGGCCTTGTGTTTGACACATGTGGTCTAAAGAGTGAGCACAAGTCTATGCTAGTATGAAAAGAAACAACCTGGGTAAAAACAAATTCAATATAGTAAAAACCTCATTATTAAATGAGCCCCCCTCCAATTCAACTGGGTAAAAATGTAGGACTGTGTTATTACTCTCGATTAAAAAAAAGAAATTTTTATATATTTTCTATTATGGAGGGGAGGGATGAGAACAACTCTTTATTTGCTTTCATGTTATTAGACTGATTACTAAACTAAAGAGTCTCAAAATAATGATGCTATTCCTCTGGCTAGCCCCTCCTGGAGTTTGAGAAATGGATGGCCTGAGAACCGAAGTCAATCCCTGTATCCAAATGCGTGTTTCAGAGGTTTACTGTAATCACACCTACTGCAGGAAGGCCTCGCTGCAGTCAGCCACACAAACTTAAGGGTAACCTCCTCTTCTTCTTTTTAAAAAATATATTTTATTGATTTTTTTTACAGAGAAGAAGGGAGAGGGATAGAGAGCTAGAAACATTGATGAGAGAGAAACATCGACCAGCAGCCTCCTGCACACCCCCTACTGGGGATGTGCCCGCAACCCATGTACATGCCCTTGACTGGAATCGAACCTGGGACCCCTCAGTCCACAGGCTGACGCTCTATCTACTGAGCCAAACCAGTTTCAGCAGGTAACCTCTTCTTGACACATAACTGTCCAAGGCACCGCTCAACCATCCATCAACGTGCAGGTACAAAGGACTAGGCTGCATAAGTGAAATAGCTGTGACTATTCTTGAAGATTCTTTTTGGAGGTCTGCAAGATGTTCTAGCACCTCTGATCCCCACATAGTTTCTCCCCCCCCCCCCACCCCCAACATAGATTTTTATTTGGCAATCAGTTATTAATTATGATTACTATAAAAGAGGGAATACAGCCGAAACCGGTTTGGCTCAGTGGTAGAGCGTCGGTCTGTGGACTGAAAGGCCCCGGGTTCGATTCCGGTCAAGGGCAAGTACCTTGGTTGCGGGCACATCCCCGGTGGGGGGTGTGCAAGAGGCAGCTGGTTGATGTTTCTCTCATCGACGTTTCTAGCTCTTTATCTCTCTCCCTTCCTCTCTGTAAAAAATTAATAAAATATATTAAAAAAATAAAATAAAAGAGGGAATACAAACAGTCACTTTGGAGGACAGCAAAAGACAGAGGAAAATAAGAATTCATAAGCCTAGGACCTAGACTTCCTAAAGTCACTTGATTAGGCCAACCCTTTGTAATACCTCTGCTAATGTAATTAGCACGTAGTACAATAGAATGCTCTTTTTCAACAGTTGATCAAAAGCTCATTTTACTTTGTCTTTTGCCTGGGCCTGCCCAATTCTCTGAGTCAGAGATGAATAAGACAGAGCCAAACTGTTCCAAATGACTTTAAAATCAATTATTTAAAAAGAACTTATGACTCAGCTGGCATGGCCCAGGAGGTCACAGTTCGATTCCAAGTCAGGGCACATGCCCAGGTTGTGGGCTCAATCCCCAGTGTGGGGTGTGCAAGAGGCAGCCAATCGATGATTCTCTCATCATTGATATTTCTAGCTCTCTCCCTCCTCCTCCTCTCCAAAATCAATAAATATCATATATATATGTCATATCATATATCATAATATATGTCATATCATATATGTCATATCATATATCATATATATATATATATATATATATATATATATATATCTACCTATCTACCTACACACACACACACACACACACACATATATGAAGAGGTAATGTGCAAATTGCCGTTACTTTGTCACAGTAACGACCTTCAACAGGCTGCGCTTGCAGCAGGAGCTGGCTGGTGGGCAGGGAAGGGGGCAGGGACTTGCTCGGCTGGGACGTGAGGCTGTCTCCCAGCCAGGTACCCGCAGGCCGGGGACGTGAGGCTGCCTCACTGGCTCCTCAGTGAAAGCTGAGCCCGGAGCCTCATTCTTATTCAGTGTAGTGGAGCGTGGGAATTGGTTTATAGGATCCGGTCCCACTTGGGGAAATGTTACTACAGTCGGAGAGTAGATGTAAAATGGGGATCGTATTTATTCGCTCACAGGCTCGCTGAGAACAGTCACCATCCTCACAGAATTCAGGATGCCCCACGTGCAAACCTAGAATGAAAAGGCAGTGACACCCTACATGGCCAAGAAGTAGAAACTGCCCTTTGAAAGGAGCGTATGCAACAGAACTGTGAGTCCCAGGAGGGCGAAGAGGGAAGCTGTTCTTGCGGTTAATTTAAGAGTTTAAGGTGCAAAACTGGCATCAGAAAATAGTGGCTTAACACCGAGGCCATGCAGTCACGTGGCAACACTGAGACCGTGGGATTCTTGGGACGAGTGGTTTCCGACGCCGTGGGAACCCCCTGCCCCCACCCCGGCCTCTGGGGGCCAGTTACAGACCATCACGTGTGCAGGGATGAGGGCTCCGGGCCTGCGGAGGTGGGGTTAGGGGACAGAGGCCCTCCTCCCATAAAGTCCCCCCAGCCCGCGCACCATCAGGCTATGTGGCGTGTGGCGCGCCCGCTAATGGTGTCATCTGGTGACGTCACCTAGAGGGGCTGCTCAGGAGTTTCCCTGAAGAGGGGCGCACGCCCACTCAGAGGCGAGGAGGTACAGGCTTAGGGGCCACTCGACCTCCCACAGCCCTTCAGCGCGGCCGGGGCTGAAGCTGCAGGTCCGGCTGGCTGTTGGGGGCCTGGACAGTGCAGTGGCCCTGGTGCTGGCGGCGAGTGTTGGGCGCCTGAATTTGAGGAGCCACCTAGACCCAAGGGCCTTCCCAGCTAGACCACTCCCCTCCTGCATCCCTCACCAAACCCGGGTCTGACCCTCATCCTCCTCACCAGACCTCAGGGGCCCAACCTCCCAATGGTGACCTTCGACTGTGTGCCTCACCCTAACATTTCAGTCTCAGAACCTAACACCTCCCTTAACCCCCTCACCTCTGATCTAACCTTTAACAGGAGCCACTGCCAACCACATCTGGCCCAGCACCACTCTCCCCCCTCCCTCTCTAGCCCCCCACCTTCCTCCATGGAAGCTGCTATTGCTTCCCATGAACTCAAACGAAATAGGATCAATCAAAGAAGAATATTTCCAATCAAAGACAGTGAACTAAAGAAGAAATAAAGTTAACTAATATACATGAGAAAAAGTTAACTTCAAAGGTAATCAAGTAATTGCAAAGGAAAATACCTGGAACTTAAAAAAAATCACAATATTCAGTGCTGAAGAGGGTGTGATGAACAGATACCTATTAATGTTGGGCCAGATATCATCATCATAATAAAAGGCTAATATGTAAATGGTCATCACACCATGACACCATAAGGATTGAACAGCAGGAGGCTGCCTCCTGCCCAGCACCAGGCCAGGGGCCATGAATAGCAATATTAGAATATTTCCTCTAATGAATTCCCTTTTAATGTGGATGAATTTTGTGCACTGGGCCACTAGACTCTATATAAACAAAGAAGTTATGAAACCCAAATGAGCGAGGGTCAGTTAGGACATGGCATATGAAGCTAGTTTCTTAGTTTCCTTGCGGGGAGCTGAAAACGGAGTTACTAGCAGAAAGTTGGCGATACTTTTGGAAGGAAGCTTTATGCCCAAGCCCTGCAGTGGCTCCCCGTCATATTCCAAGTGAAGCTGGCCTGGAAGGCAGCCTCCCACCTCCTTACTTCTGTGAGCGCCTCTCCCACCCAGCTCTGCTCTATTCCACGCCTCTCCTAGCTTCTGGGAGGGGCCACTGGTATTTCTACACAGGAACTTGGTTCTTGCCTGTGCTGCTCTTCCTCCATAGCCACACGGCTTGTCCCTCTTACTTCCTTCCTCTCTAAGCCAATGTCACCTAATTAGTAAGGCCTTCCCTGGCCATTTTATTAAAAAACAGCTAACTATACCCTTGCCCAGGCTCTGCCAATCTCCTTCCCCACCTTAGCTCCTCCCAGTGCTTACTCCCAGCTGACAGGATATGCTACTTGCCTACGGTCTGTCTCCCCCACCAGAAGATAAGTGTCCTAATGGCAGAGACTTGGAGCCTTGCTGTAATCTTTGTCACTGAAACAGTAAGGAGCACACGGCAGGCCTTGCGAGCCAGTAAATGGTACAAAAACGAGGCCTTAGAGAACTAGGCTAGAACGTACATAAATAGAACCTGATCGATCTAAGAACAGAGCTGAAGACGCTGAGCCCTTGCCTGTCAAATTCTCCAGGTGCAGTTCCAAGGGAAAAACCCAACTTGAATCCACATAGTAGCCATGAGGAGACTTCAGAAAGTAAGCACGATCAGGGCTGAAGATGGCCAGTAACTCCAACCCCTAGAAGCTTGACTCACTTCTTCCTGAAATATCTTACGTCTAAAATAACTAGATGAGGGGCTATTACTTTGGTATTAAGTTTGATTATAATCACATGACCCAAAGTCATCTTTTAACATTCAAATAATCTCAGAATCTAAAAGGAACCATTTTTCATCCTCTTCAAAATGTCTTTACAACAGACTGTTTTCTATGTTCCAATGAATCTGCTTGGAACAGACACTAGCTTATTGTAATGCTTA
Source organism: Pipistrellus kuhlii (assembly GCF_014108245.1). Lineage (NCBI taxonomy): Eukaryota > Metazoa > Chordata > Mammalia > Chiroptera > Vespertilionidae > Pipistrellus > Pipistrellus kuhlii. The sequence goes on from NW_023425586.1 coordinate 348,991, forward strand.
CCTCACACACTGACCAGTGATGCACAGAACACTCCTCTCCCCGCTTTACAGATGCGGAAACCAAATCACAGGGTTCAATGACTCCTGAGCAGCAGCAGTCTGCCCCCCACATGGGCCACTAGCACTGCATAACCCACAGGGCCCATGATAGTCAGGACAGCTGGCACTTTCCCCTTCTCACAAGGACTTCCCTGCCTCCCCTCCCCCCATTACTTCTCCTGTTTGCTCCGTGTTTCTGCTCTAGCTCTCAGTGCCAGTGGCCTTCTCTACAGGATAAAAGGCGGCTGATGGTTTAAAGCCAACAAAAAGACTAAGTCCGGCAGTTTAATGCAAAGCTTCCTAGAAAGAGAATCATTCCATCAATAAATACATGGTTGTTTAATTAATCCTTCTGTAAATAAAGTCAGGCTTCTGAAAAACCCAAGTACACAAATCATGTTGCCACTGGCTCCAATTTTTTCCTAAACAGGAGCCCTGAGAGCTAAGGACAGCTCACTAACATCAGCATGCCCACCTCAGGCCTCCCTTTCCTAAAAAAACACGAGCTCCAGAAAAGAAAACGTTTAGGTACAATTCCTTCGAAGGCCTTCTCCCCTGTTATTATATTATAGTTCTAGTTTATGGACTAGATGGAGAAACAACAACAACAACAAACAAACCCCAGCCACGTACCTCCTGTGAGATCCATCAAGCTAATTATTCTTAGTATACAGGAAGTATTTGAGCAGCAGAAAGTGGGTACAAGTCCGTCGTTTTTAGGAGTCCCAAGTAAAGCCATTAGAAAACCAAGTATACCAGCACTTAAGAAAGTAAACCCAGCAATTTCAGCATTAGCATATAAAACAAGCTACTAATAGATCATTCCAATACTATCCCAACTTTAACAAAGCAAAGCAGCAGTGTCATCAGTTTTAAAGCATCGTGATTAATAATGACGAATGCCTGAATTTCCTTGTTTGAATGACTACAGATGTAGTTAAAATCTGACACTTCAAAGCAAGTAGGTCACCCACTGGAATCTGTATACATACTTTGCAAATGAGGTTACTGATGCACCTCCTTCCCAACTCTCCCTTGCCCTGATTTCCCTTTCCTGGTCTTCTTCCATTGCTCGAACTTTCTGAATGGTATCAGAAAGCCTCTGGCGGTGACTAGTAAATGAGGTCCAGTACTTTCGAGGGCCCAGAGTCGACATGTTGACCTCAGGACAACCACTGCAGCCACATCTCCCGCCTAGCACGGGGCCTTGCTGTCTACAGGAAACCAACAGCAGCTTCCTTTGTCTTTTCCCATCACAGATTGGACATCATCCCACTCCCCTCCACAAAGTTCTCCCAACTGTCCTCAAGGCAGTTTCCTGGAGAGAGCTTTTCAAGGACCAGTTTCCATAAAATAAAATAAAAAAGTGTTGGTTTTTTTTAAATTGATTTCAGAGAGGAAGGGAGAGGGAGAGATAGACATAAATTATGAGAGAGAATCATTGATTGGCTGCCTCCTGCATATCCCCTACTGGGGATCGAGCCCACAACACTGGCATATGCCCTTGACCAGAATCGAACCTGGGACCTTCGGTCCGCAGGCCGATGCTCTATCAGCTGAGCCACTTCCTCTTTATTTCAGATTTACTGATTTTGTGCTCATTCTACTTCTTTGCCCTGAAGGAATGAATGCTTCGATCCTCAAGACATTAACAACATACATGCAGCCCTGGCCAGATAGTCCAGTTGGCTAGAGCATTGTACTGATATGCCAAGGTTGCAGGTTCAATCCCAGCTCAGGCCACATACAAGAATCAACCAACGAATGCATAAATAAGTGGGACAACAAATTAATGTTCCTCATTCTCTCAAACGACACATATGCTTCTAGTTATCACCTGGTGGACTCTTCTCTGCCCTCCGGTCTCACTCCTCACCCATCTCCTTTCCACTCTGTGCTCTGAGAGGGGGCACCACAGAGATTGTCAAGAGGCTCTGCTGCCCCTGCCCCAAACTGCGTCGGTCCAGTTTGGTTGGAAAAAGGCAGGAGGAGAATGCGAAGGAGGAATTCGCTCTCCCATCTCCTACCCTGCAGCCCCTGAGACTGGCTGATGGCTACCCTCTGGAGGGGCAACTGAAATAGCTAGCACCTTCTTCAGACTCCAGGAACTGCTTCCTCCTCTTGCCCTTCAGGCCTGTGGGTAATAACAAATGCTGCTATTGCTAGCCTAGTGTCCCTACACACTGATCACCTTTTATAAACTATCCTAGTTCCGCACTGGTCAACTCAGCAGCATCGTGACCACCCTCTTCCCAAGTTCTCCTCTGCAGACCAGGAGCTGGAAGCTGCCTTTCCGAACCCCTTTCTGGCATGGTCCTGGTTAGCCCTGGCAGAGAGAAGCACCAGAAAGCTGTGGAAGGCAGAGGAAGGGAGGCTCACACCGCAGGCCGCTGCAGCAGGCGCAGGCGCACAGTGGCTTCCCTGTGCTCTGTCTCAGACACTCAGGAGCAGCTTCCCTGACCTTCCAAGGGACGGGTAAGCCCTTAATCCCTCTATCAAAACGCTCAGACCTGGCACGGAAAGCTCCCCTCTTCCTGAATGAACCAAGATGATATACTAGTAATTAAACGCTCCTCCAATTCCCCAGTTTGCGTGTGCCATCTGTTTCCTACCAGGACCCTGACTAATATAGTTCTTCTCTCATTCCTAGTATTTCAGAGTGGAATATTATCACTTGGGGAGTGAGAGACTTCTGTTTCATGCAATATGGCATACCAGAGGGACTGGAAATCCTCCCTCAAAACACCTAGAAACGTCAGACCAAATGTACAGCCAAACAGCAAGCAAGTAAGACATGCCCAAGTTCAAAACTGGCAGGGATAACGAAAACAGCAGCAGGCAGGTGGCTCCGACTGCCAGGGTGGGGTGGGGTCTCAGGACTTAGTAGCCACACAGCAATGCCGTAATGATCACGCAGGGACAGAAGACAAGACTCCAGACAAGGCCTAGGTGGTAACGGGGAGACAGAATCATCACTTCTGCACAGGAAGACTCTGAGTGAGCAGCGTCACCTGTGGCTAGACTAATTTCTATAAAGATGACAAAATATATTTATTCTTGGGAAATCACCAACTCAATTTTAAAAATATATATTTTATTGATTTTTTACAGAGAGTAAGAGAGAGGAATAGAAAGTTAGAAACATCGATGAGAAAGAATCATTGATTAGCTGCCCTCTTGTAAACCCCCCTGGGGATGTGCCCGCAACCAAGGTACATGCCCTTGACTGGAATCGAACCCGGGACCTTTCATTCTACAGGCTGACGCTCTATCCACTGAGCCAAACCAGTTTTGGCACCAACTCAATTTTAATGATAAAAAAATGTGGTTCTTTAGACTGACACAACTTATCACCCTCAAAAAAAAACTACAATCTCCTTAGACACTCTAAGTAAGAAGCTTTAGAATAACTCCAAACTCCTTTAACTCTGCACTTAAGACATTACCTAATCCAGCTACTCCTCCGTTTCCTGTATCTGCCCTCCCCTCCCAGCCTTCACTGACATTTCCATCTTTCCGGGAGTGCCATAGCATCTCCCGAAGGTCCCTCTCTCAGCACCACTCACATGGCGCGTGTCCGCCCCCTGCCATTCTGGCAGCACTCTCCCCCCACGTGCTTTACCACTGACATCTTCCGGCCCCGTTTCTGCTCCTCTCCCCGCTATCAACACACCTGCTCGGCATCAGGCGCCTTCTGCGCACCCCGACTCACTCTGAGGCCTGCTCTGAAGCCCCCCTCGTCCATAAATTCCTTCCTGCCCCGCCAGGCCACACGGCTCTCGGGATCTGAAGAGGCCCTGCAATGTGATCTTCTCCACAAAGTCTTATTAAAGCAGAGATTTTGCTGGCTTTTCTCCCCTCAGTAAAAATAAACAGTGAAGTGAGTTTGCCTTTCATCAGCATATAGGTCTGTGCTACTGATGAAGCAGTGTCAGATTAAGAAACTTTGTGGTACTTGTTTTTTAAAGAGGGTATTAACATGGAGAGGGCAGAGCTGAGGACTCAATAGTTTGGAAATGTTTTTGGCTCTACTGACCCTATGTGGCACAGGGCATCTGGCAGTGAGTTGAAGAAACTTACCTGTGCTTTCCACCATTACAACCTGAATGTGTTTCCCGAGTGCAGTGACAGGCTGGTGCCAACCACAGAGGCCTTCGCAAAAGTGGCAGTGGCACTGATACCCCGTAAGGCAGCTCCTGTGGCCTGCGCAGAGGGCCTTGGGTCCTCAATAAACAATGCGCAGCAGGGTGCTCTGGGAGGCTGAATGCCCGCGCTGGGGGACGTCTCCTCTGCAGGGATACAGGCCAGTGGCCAACGGACCAGGAGGTAATCTATGAGCTCACAACTGAGGTGCTGTGGTGAGAGGGAACCTCTGCAAGCCCCGTAGCTACTGTCCTTCCAGGGAAAGGGAAACTCCGTCTGAAGCGCAGAAACTCAGCTCCATCCTATCTCAGGGGCCACCGTCTTACTTATATGTGGTCCACTGTTGACCGAAACCTTGTTATGGAGCACATGTATGACTGTAAATATTAGTATCTTTTGATCCAGTAATTCTATTTACTAGATTTGTATCCTAGGCAAATCTCAAACCAACCAAACAGAAATCAAAGTATCAACATATTTACTCCAGGGATATCTAAAAGAAAAGGCTGGCAAGAACCTAATTTTTTATCATTTGAAAACGATTAAGCAAATCATGATATATCCGCACAACACAGTACATGCTCATTAAAAATGATCATAAAGCCAAAACCGGTTTGGCTCAGTGGTAGAGCGTTGGTCTGCAGACTGAAAGGTCCCAGGTTCGATTCCGGTCAAGGGCATGTACGTTGGTTGCGGGCACATCTTCAGTAGGGGGCATGCAAGAGGCAGCTGGTCGATGTTTCTCTCTCATCGATGTTTCTAGCTCTCTATCTTTCTCCCTTCCTCTCTGTAAAAAATCAATAAAATATATTAAAAAATGATCATAAAGATTCTAGCGCCATGGGAAACGCTAATTAGGTGTAGTCAGATAAAGAAAAGCAGCACACAGCTCAAACCTGTGCTGGTTACAACTCTCTACAAATCAGGCATCTGCTTTGTCCAAGCCCCCCAAAATAATATGGAAACATTAACACTTTTTCACTACTTGGGTTGCTGGCAGGATTATGGATTAATTTTCTTTTCATTTCTACTTACATTAATGCTTGTGTAGAAAATTACCAATTAAAATTTTATTAGTCTCATTTAAAAAAATATACCCCTCACTCTACCTCAAAAATACCTTCGCTCTCTCTGCTCCTTCTGGCAAAAAAGCATTTCCCCGCCTGAGGGGAGGAAAGGGAAGCACAGGAGCCCCATCCAGAGGCAGGAAGGGGAGAGAGGCACTTGCCAGGAATACTCTCTGCTCCAGGAAACCTGGCACCAACTCCACCCGCACGTGGTGCCCGAGTGAGTGCGCACACAGAAATCATCGCCTCTGAGCTATTTTTCAGAATCAGCCTAAAAACAGCTGAAATCTACCCCATTGCGGGGAGGCCTATTTTTAGACCTAATTCCCAACAGCCAGGAGGCTGCAACACCTATCAAAGGCATGCTCCTCTCACTGCAGGGCAACGCCTCAATATGCCGGGCCAGCCCAACCAGCATGGCTCAGTGGTTGAGCACTGAACTATGAACCATGAGGTCAGGGTTCCATTCCCAGCCGGGGCACATCCCTGGGTTGCGGGCTTGATCCCCAGGGGAGGAGGCGTGCAGGAGGCAACAGATTAATGACTCTCATCACTGATGTTTCTCTCTCCCTCTCCCTTCCTCTCTGAAATCGATACAAATATATATATATTTTTAAAAAGCCAGACCATAGGAGTCTGGGGCCCCGTCCCCACTTAATGGCTACCTGTCGAATAGTGGCAGGGGCATCCCAATATTAATTTAAATGACCAATCTGTGGCAAAATGGCCGAGTTCTTAGAAAAGGGGCAGGAGGAGGTGTGTGGGGGGGCAGTGGGGCTATCTCTGGGGCCAGCTGGGGCTCCTTGCGGGTTTCCCCTAATTGTTGAGCTTGAGCTCCTAAGATGTTACTGAATAATTTTCTCATTTGAAGGCTGCTGAGTATATAATTTCTAGACGTTCACAGACAAAAATCACAGAAAGCAATTAGTGTTGCCACTTATTGGCAAAAAGTGTTTCATTTTATAATAGCAACAAAATTAAAAAAAAATACCAGAGGACTAATCCAAAGCAGAATTGGGCAAAAGCTCTATGGTGAAAATTATAAACTTTAGGACCCAAAAGAAGGAGCTCACAAGAAAAGTAAACAAGCCAAAAGAATATGCAACACATCTAGGTGACTCAGTACCATAAAGAGGTCAAGTTTTCACACATCCATTTTTAAAATCTCAATTCTAGTCAAAATCTCAAGAGGGTATTAAAAATAATTTTGAAATAAGTTCAAATGTGCAGAATAGTAGTGCTTACATACATACCCCTTCAGCAAGATTCCCCAACCGATGTTTCACATCGTTTGCCCTGTTACTCATACCACTCACTGTATGAATGTACACTTACTAGCTTTTCCCTGACATCTGAGAGCAGGCTGAAGATTCAAAGCTCAACTCCTAAAGATTAAAAAGTGTATTTGCAAATAAAATGTGTATTTAGGACACTCTTCTAAAACTAGCAGATTACCCTATCAGGAAATCCACGTTCATACCACACCACTAATCCAATCCATAGACGCCATTCAAATGTAGTAAACTGTCCCAACTATGTTTCCTTTTCCGTTCTGGCCCCGAGTCCCATCCAGGAACACAAGTTGCCACGTCGCACTAATGTCCTGTTAATCCATGACAGTCCTGTGTTCTCCTGTAAGCACAGCCCTTCCACTCTGCAGGATGGCCCTCAGTGTGAACGTCCAGACTAGTCCCGCCTTCCCAGCAGCAATGCCTGAGAGGCGGAACTGGGCTCCTAGTGTGTCAGCTCAGGAGGCAAGGATGGAGAGCCTTCTCTCCACTGTGATGTCAACCACATCCACCTGGTCCAGACCATCTCTGCCAGTCTTCTCCACTGCCAAGTTACCGCCTTACTGTGTAACTGGTAAGTATAGCATCTTGTGGGAGAAATCCTGAGATCATGCCAATATCTTGTTCTTTGTCAAACATACACCAGTTGATGACTCCCGCATGAATCAACCATCTCTATGATGGCTGCCTACTGATGAGTCTCTAGCCATTAGCAGGGAGAGCCTGCCTGCCTGCCTGCCTGCCTTCCTTCCTTCCTTCCTTCCTCCCCCTCTCCCTCCCTCCTTCCTCCCTTCCTCCATTCATTTGATGCTCAAATTGTGCCAGTATTGACCAGTGGGAGCCTCTTGAAACCAGCTGCTGTGTCCAATTACTAGTACATGTCCCATTCTTGGAGCATTCTTTGACTTCCTGGCACCAGACACACCAGGCTCATCTTGTGTACTTTCTCACCCCAGGCCCTGGAACAATTATTTCTCCAAGAATACCTGATTCCTTTTAGAGGAGATAATATATGAAAACAAGACTAGGATTGTTCATTGTTACTGGGCAAGACATAGTTGCTTCTAGCTAGAAAATTACGTACATACATGAACTGCCATACCTATAACCACTTTGCTTATCCACCGTGTATATATGTGAAAGAAACAAGTGTTTCACCTTGGTACCTCCAATTCCAACCCTCAGGGCTCCTTCTAACCTTCCATCTTTCCATGTTTATAATTCCCTCCTCAGACAGTCAGAAACTCTACTCCCATCTCATCAATCCATACTTAGGTATTTGCCTCGTTTACTTGGCCTGCTCAAGGTAACAATCTCCCCACCTCTGCAGCCTCATCCTTCACGTCCACAGCCCCTCACCCCCTTGGCCATGGGACCCCTCACTGCCTCTGTAGAGCACCTCCCATTGATCCTCACCCAAGGATATTTTCCTTTTCCTTTTTTTTTTTTTTTTTTTTAGAGAGAGTGGAGGAGAGGCAGGGAAAAGGTGGGGGGGTGGGGGGAGAGGGAAAGAGAAACACTGATGTGAGACACATCAATTGGTTGCCTCCTGTATGCACTTCTACTAGAATGGGTATTGAACCTGCAACCAAGGTACATTCCCTTGACCAGGAATCAAACCCAAGACCCTTCAGTGTGCAGGCTGACACTAATCACTGAACAAACGGGCCAGAGCAACTTTTGGATTTTATTAAAAGGCTTTGGACACACTCTAGTTTCAACTCTTAAATGGCCACTCTGGCCGTTTTGTGCAAAACAGACTGAAGGGCAAGGGCAGAAGCAGGGAGTTAGTTAAGAAGCTATTTTGGTCATCTGGGTAAGGGATGTTGGCTGCATAGATGAATGTGCTGTTGATGGGGGTGGTGATAGGCGGTCAAATAAAGGACTATTTTGAAGTCAGAGCCAGCGGAAATTGTTAATGGATAAGAAGTGGATATGACAGACAAAACAACGATGACAAACAGCAGCAGCTAACTCCAACTGGGAATCAGCCCTCTGTGCCTGTCACTGCTCTATTTCCTTTACAGGTAAAAATCCACCCAATCTTCACAATGTCCTGTGAGGACGGTACAGTGGAACACCCACTTTAATAAAATGAAGACAGTGAGGCAGGGAGGGGCTTAGAAATTGTCAGACGCAGCGGAGGTCTGAGCAGGCAGTGGTTTGGGAGCCTGGGGGCCAGCATGGCCTTACTGAGCCGTGTGGACATGGCACGGCTCATGGGGAAGGCTGGGGGCTGGCAGGACAGACTGCAGGGGTAGAGTGCTTTGTTGGACATGCTAACTTTACAATTCCTAGTGGACATCCAAGGGGAGATGTTGGGGAACGGCTGGCATGTCTGGACCTCGGGAACGGTGGGGATGGAGTTATAAATGGAAGGCCATCAGCATGGAGACGGCATTTAAAGCCGAAGGAGTGGATGAGATCACCAGAGCAGCTTTTCAAATTGAAGGTTACGAAATCAATTTAGTGGGTCATGAACGGCACTTCAAAAAAAAAAAAAAAAAAAAGAAGAAGAAGAAGAAAAAAGAAAGAAATAGAACAGAACGGAAAATAACAGAGTCCATGGCTTATAAAAACTTTTTGTGAAACGTTGTTTCAGTTCTGAGGGTCTATGGGCACAAGTGAAGATCGGGGAGTTTGGTTAAACAAAGGTTTAAAGCCACTGGTCTAGAGATAAGGGTAGGGTTGATGCCTCCATTACTCCAACATTTAGAGGCTGGGAAGGGGCAAGCCAGAAGAGAAGAGTGAAGGGAAGAGAGACCTAGTGAGGAAGGAAGAAAGGCAATGTGGGGTCCCAGAAGTGAGTGTGACATGCGAGGCACCAGACTATGTAAGTGTCAAGCAGTATGGCCCCAAACAGGTGCACAGAAATGACTACGGGATGGAGAGGGAAGCACAGTGCCCCGGAGCACAGGGGAGCGTGGCCTGTGTAAGGCTTGTGGCTGAGAAGAGAAAGAGGGGGAGGGCTGAGAGATGACATGAGGATTTACCCTGAGTTTGAGGGGACAGGATGCCAGTCTGTAATTTGCACACAGTAAATATCTACCAGGCCCAGGAACACAGGCAGGGCGATGACAGTGTTCTGGCCTGAAAGGCTTGCCCTCTGGAAGCAGGCAGACAACTGCGGCACGCAGGTTTGACGAGGGCATTGGCAGTTTTCCTTTCCAACCTGACTGCTCACTCTGACAGCCCGAATCCACCATCTGTCTAGACCGGCCACTCAATACCGGTACCCCTACCTCTTGGCTTGTGCCTGCCCCTCCCAAAAATGTTTTCCAAATCTCCGTCATTCTTCAAGGCCTGGCTCACATCTGACCTCTCGTCAGGAAACAACCAACTCGGTGATTCTGCTTTGCCTGCACAGCTTCAGCATTTCCTGCCCACATACCACTCCCTGGGCCTGGGCCCTGCCCTGTCCCTACTTCCCTGCTCCCTGTAAGCGCTGTGGAGCGCACCCCCCCCCCCCCCCCCCCGCCACCTGCCCGGGGCTGTGCATGCTGACGGTGTGTAACCAAGGTGCCTGGCATTTGTGTGGCGCTCTAATCCAACTTAGACTGTTGTTCTCTGATGTCTAAAACCTCCACTCGCTCCTAATTCAGCTCAGTCTCATCTTCTAAACAAGCCACACAGCCCGCCCATCCCTGCCCCAAACTGGAACAGTGATAATCAAAACAAACACAACAAACAAAGAGATGCAGAGAGGAAATGAAAAGGGAGACAGTATCAAACTGTTGACAATAGCTGTCTCTGGGGTGGGGCTGAGGGGGCAGTTATCCTCTAGGAACTGGTTTAATGTTCCTTTAAAACAAGAAGTAACATTTAATAAGGGCAGCTTTTTTTTGAGTGCTTACACCATGCGCCAGGAAATAATAGTCTCATTTAACCCTAACAGCCTATGATGTAGTTATTAGCCATTCTGCAGATGGGGAAACCAGGGCTCGGGAAGTTAAGTAACTCACAAGGTTACACAGCTAGTCAGCAAAGACGAATGCTAGGACTTAGACCCGGTCCAGTAGCGGTGCCCCAACTCCTCCTGGTCGTAGTCGTGCTGTGCTCCCCGGTGGCTCTGGCTGGACTTCCCCAGCCTCTCCTTTGTCCTGCCTGGTCCTTTTGCCTGACAACATTAGCTGGCATTCCGCTCAGCTTCCAGTCCAGTGCAAACCCTGCCTTCCCGCCTCTCCAGAACACACCATGGTCAGCCTCTCCAGAGAGGCTCTTAGGCCGGCACTTCCTCCCCAGGGTGGGCCTTGGCCTCCTAAAGCATTCAAATGCTGGGAGAAGCTGAGAATGCATCAGATGGAGACAAAGTCTTCCTCTCTGAGAGGACAGTTCCAAGAACAGATGTCTAAAACCCCTCCCTTGCCCCTGCTTTGTGCCTTGCCCACAGATCATTACTTCTGATGAAATTACTTAACTACTTATAAATGTAAATAACGTGAATCAAAGGTGTTTTTCTTTTTAGAAATGCATTTAGAGTTTTGAAAATTAGTTACCTTGTTCAAAATCTCTGACCTTTGGAAGAAAGCACTTTGAGCTTTAGCACACAGAAACGAAAGAAAAAGTATTAAAAGATAGGTCAGCACTCAACCACTGAGTCGCCTGGCCCAGGTGACTCAGTGGTTGAGTGCTGACCTATATGAACCAGGAGGTCATAGTTTGATTCCCAGAGTACGGCCTGGGTTGCAGGCTTGATCCCCAATAGGGGGCATGCAGGAGGCAGCCGATCAATGATTCTCTCTCATCACTGATGTTTCTCACTCCCTATTCCCTTCCTCTTGGGGAAAGGAAGGAAGGAAGGAAGGAAGGAAGGGAGGGAGGGAGGGAGGGAGGGAGGGAGGGAGGGAGGGAGGGAGGGAGGGAGGGAAAGAGGGAGGGAGGGAGGGAGGAGGAGGGAGGGAAGGAGGGAGGGAGGGGAGATGGGAGGGAGGAAGGGAACATATACATTTAACTTGCAAAAATTGCCTTTAATAACCACTGACCACATCTGAGCTTATGAACAGAGTGGAGTCCAAACAAATAGCACATTATAAACAAAAGCCTGGTCCCACAAGTCTGAGGGAGGAGACACAGAAGGGGACACTCGGATTTTAACATGTCCTTGGCCTTCTCAGGCAGAGCAATGAGAAACGCAGTCAACTAAAGCATTAAGACTGGATTTTATTGGAGCTACCAACACCATCCATAGGTCAACCTGCCAAAATGAAGCAAAAAGCAGAACTGAGTTCTGTGGGTATAGTCCACTCCAGATAAAAGCCAATGGGCCTTTTTACAGCTTAACGGACCCTTCTCCGTATGGCTGGGGATGCAGGCACAGGGGGAATACTGTCTGGATGATTAATTCCTGTGAAAGCGCACAGGAGCTAGGAGGAGCAGAGGTGAGCAGACACTCTCCGACTTGCACTATTGCCCCAAACTCACCACAACTCCAAAATGCTGAGAAACAATGTGTTAGTTCTTGTTAAATGCATCTGTAAGCTATAAGCATCCTTCTAAAGATTACTGACCTTCCCATTTGAAAACAAACTTCAACCCAGAACCAAAGAGAAAGACCCACTTCTATAGTCTCCAAGAAAAGCCTCAAGAATTACACTGAGTGGCAGATTATGATGATCTCTGAACGCATAATAATCTGGCCACTCAGTGTAGTTTGGCCCGGCCGGCGTGGCTAGCTGCTGAATGTCAACCTAGGAACCAGGAGGGCAGGGCTCAAATCCCAGACAGGGCACAGGGCACACTGTGGGCTCCATCCCCAGTGTGCAGGAGGCAGCTTGTCAATGATTCTCTCTCATTGATGTTTCTGTCTCTCTTCCTCTCTCTTCCTCTCCCTAAAATCAATAAAATTAAAAAAAAAACAATTAATTTTTTTAATTAACCCTCCCCTAATAAACTAACATGAACAACTATCATTAAAAATATTTATAGAAGTTAAAAAATGAAATAATTTGGGGTTCAAAGATTTTAAGAAATAAAAAGGCAGATTATTTCAGTAGCAATAAGATCTTTGTGAATGGCGTGAACTGTATTTTAGGTTCTTATTTCATTTCAAAAAGAAAAAAAAAGGGCAAGCCACAACCGCAAGGAGGGTGCCAAGTACACACACAACAGGCTCTGAGAGACAAAGGAACTGCTCCTGACAACTGTCTGCTGTCTCCCCAAAGGCCCGAGAAGCAATAACCATAAACCCCCTTCGATGGAGGGTATTAGGAGCGCGGGAACCAGTCAGCAACCATCTCTCCCTGTGGGGCAGTGAGACCAGCGAGCATTGCTTTCTTACCTAGAGTCGAACTAAATGTCTTGTAGAAAAAGACCAAGAACATGTTTTTAAGAAATCACTTGGAAACAGAATTTTATTTTAGCAAGGTAAAATGGCTCCCCTGATTAAACTTGTTTTCAATCGATTCTCCTGGGTGAGGCACTGGAAAACATACTACAGAGGTGGGCAAAAGTAGGTTTACAGTTGTTACCTTTTGTTTGCCTTTTATAGTTGTAAACGTACTTTGCCCACACTGAGTGGCCAGATGATGATGATCTATGAACAAATAAGAATCTGGCCACTCATTGTATATCCTATATAATAAAAGGCTACTATGCAAATTGTCCCCTCAACCAGGAGGCAGGCAGGCCGGCCAACTGCCTGTCTCCTCCCCCTGGCCAGGCTGGCTGGACCCCATCCATGCATTAATTCATGCACCAGGCCTCCACACACACTGAATGGCCAGATTATTATGTGTTCAGAGATCATAATAATCTGGCCATTCAGTGTATTTGGAACCAGGAAACCTATATTTAAATACTTACTGGTTTTGCCACTTATTCTGTGACTTGGGCAGGGTTACTCACCCAAAAGTCCCATGTTCCTCATTTGCAAACTGGAATTAGCCTGTCTTGCTGCCTCACAGAAATGTTTCACAATGTATCTGTGAACTGCTAAGTACCACATAAAATAACCATTATTCCTATTACCTTCCTCTCTCCCTTTCCCAGGGAAAAGACTAAACCAATGACAAATCAGGCAAAAGATAAGCAATAAGGAAAAAAAAAACCCCACTAGAGGAGAGGTTAGCCATCAATCGGATCAATCAATCAAGAAAAAAATACAAAACCCTAAAAAACAAAATAACTACCATGACTGATAGAAAGCCATTCGGTGACAGCTGATTTCTATGTCATTCTCTAACTAAGAGTGCACCCGCATCCTGGAATCTACAGTCCATTCATAAAATCACAGCAGGGTTAAATCCTCATCAGTCCTCCTCGTTCGCAAACAAATGCCAGCGAGCACATTCTTCCTCTGCAGACAAAAGCCACAAGCCACAAGCCCAATCCCTCTCCCCACTGATGGACAGCGGCCTGACTGCTGGAGACCCACTCTCCCAGTCACAGAGCGTTGTTTGCTTAAGGTCGCAGTGCGAGTAAGAGGCAGAGCTGGGATTCAAACACCAGGTAACAGGTGTAGAGACCAGGATCTCCATCTGACAAGTCTGCCATGGTCCACTCCTTGTCACAGTGAGATGTAAACAAGTCCACAGTGCAGTGTCTCTCACCTTAGTGGTCCAAGTGAATGTCAGACTACCATGAGCTGTAAAAAATAAGGTCTCATTTTCTGCATCCAATAATGATGGACTAAATAATTTGCCAAAAAAGGGATAAAATAGACATGTTTCTTTTTATTGTAAAAGTAACAAGAGTCTAACAGGATAGTAAGGAATTACCAAATTAATATCGTGGAAAGAAATCTCTCTCAACTTGGAATGAAACGATCCTGGTTTGCCAGTGCTCTCAGGCACCTGAAGAAGCAAAGGAAAAGGCTCCTTGGAAGAAGATATTCAAGGCCTGTGATTATTTCTATAAATAATGTTTCAAGTACCATGTCCAGTACACAAACATAAGAAGAGACAAAACACCACGAGTAAGGACCATTATAAACAGTCACAGACCCAAAGAGACTCAGTAAGAGAATTGACAAATTATAAAACAACTCTACTTACTCTGTGTTAAGAATAAAAGGCAACCTTGAAAAATTTAGTACGGAATTCAAATCCATAAGCAACATAACAGATTGAAAAGAACCAAAATGGGAGAGGAGGGGAGGAATCTATTGAGTTCTTAATTTCAATTAAAAGTACATTAGTTAAAGAGAACTGGTCCAATGAAAGATAGGTAAAAGAAACTATGAAGAATGAAAAACAGAAATGAATAAAAATGACAGGAGAAAGAATAAGTGACAAAAAGGATACAGTGAGGTCTAACATATCTGTGTGGTATGTTGAATGAGGAAAGAACAGGAGCAAAGCAATGAGAACTGCTATGAATTCTCTAATCAGATAGATAAAAGATACCAAGCCACAGACTCAAGAAGCCTGCTGAACACAAAATCAGTGACCTCTATTATCCTAGGATGTTTCTAAAGATGGCATGGCCTGTTCTAAGCATAGTGCCAGAGCTAGCTAAACAAATATCTACTGTGGTCCTCTAGGGCCAGACACCGAGAGTATAAGCACAATGCTCCCAGCATGCGGAGGAGCAGAACAATCCACCACTCCCTCCATCTCTGTGCTACCAAAACGAAGAAAAAAGAAACGAAAAGCCAGGAAGAAAATGCTAGAGAGAAGTATTAAGAGAAAGTGGGCTAAGCCCCACGGTGTGGCTCTGGGTGAGCATCAACTTATGAACCAGGAGAGCGCATGCCCGGGTTGTGGGCTCAGCAGGGGGCGTGCAGGAGGCAGCCAACTGCTGATTCTCCCTCATCATTGTTTCTATCTCTCCCTCTCCCTACCTCTCTGGAATCAATAAAAATATATTAAAAAAAATAATAAAAGTAGGTTAAATTTAAAAGCAATAAAACTAAAAGGCAATAAGGACACTCCAATGTTATCCAATGGTCTGGGTCTAGACGTTATTTCCAATTTCCATTCCATTCACTGTGCTAATTAGGGACACCCACGCTCTAAACTGAAAAATCCTGGTACAGGAAACTCAAAGAAGAATCTTGTCTTCATGCTCCCCCCCAAGCCTATCATGGTGGCATAAGTGAGGCTAACGAGCACCTTTTCCTCTATTGCGCTAACACGGAGAAGCTGGCTCTTGGAAGACCAGGCGAAGGAAGGAGTCCCACCAGGAGCCAGCTGAGCCAAGAGCAGTCCCTGGAAGCACAGTGTACTAGAGCACATAATCAGAAATTGAGTGTCTATAATACACAAAATCCTCAAGTTATATGAAAATCAATCTGGTCCAAAGCCCAAAATGCTAACTGAACCCTCTCATCCAAGCTAACATACAGGGAAACAGCTTCTGTAGTTGCCCTTCCCGCGAGCTTCTGTTACATAGTCCATCCCCACATTACGGGCTCTGGGGGGAGAAGAGCTGGCTGAAAGGTGAGTGTTAACGCATAAAACCCTGCACACATCAATGTGGTGAAATAAAATGAGCCCTTTCTGAAACCCAGTTCTACTGAAGTTTCCAGACAGCAGTCCATGACTGGGGAGTGCTCCTGTGATTCTGTGTGTGGAATATGACCTTCAGACTAAAAACACAGAGACACGATTCAATACATAACTCTAAATGTCTCAGTCTTAGAAATGAAGTGGCTTACAATATTTTATGCATGCTGGGACTGACTCTTGAAGTTTGGTTCTCCAGGTCTCATGGGTTTTGTGAGCTGTACAGGCTTCAAAGAGATCAAGAAAACAATACAATGACTAAATAAAAATGTAGGCACTGAACAAATATCAAAATCACTGAAAATGTCTCCTATTTCTGGGATTCCATTACTGCTTAATTCTGCATACAGGTTTATTCATAACTAACTCAGTGTGTCTAAACTAACTTCTTCCAATGACACCAACAACAGAAAAGAACTTCAAATTGCCAGACAATAAAAAGCACATATCTGATAAGGATCTAGTGCTTAAAATATATGAAGAACTCTTACAACTCAACAACAAAAAGACAACACCCCAATTAAAAATAAACAGAGGACTTGAATAAACATTTCTCCAAAGATAATATACAAATGAATGACAGGCACTTAAAAATATGCTTAATATTATCAGGAAAATTCAAATAAAAACCACGATGAGATACTGCCTCACACCCACTTGGGTGGCTATAATAAAGAAGTAGAGAATGACAAGTGTTGGCCAGGATGCAAAATTGGAATCCATACATTGCTGGTGGGAATGTAAAATGGTGCAGCCATTTTGGAAGCCAGTTAAGCAGTTCCTCAAAAGATTGTAGCTACTATGTAACCTAGCAATTCTACTCCAGGTATACACCCAAAAGACTTTGAAAACAGAGATTCAAACAGATATCTGTACGTCAAATATTCATTGTAGCACTATTCACAAAACCAAAGATGGAAACAACCCAAACGTCCATCAACAGATGAATAAACAAACAAACTGTGGTACAGACACACAATGAAGCATTATTCAGCCATAAAAAAGGAATGAAGTCCTGACACATGCTAAAATAAGGGTGAACATCAAAATGTGGATAAATATAAAAATGTGGATAAAACTCTAAACATGCTAAGTGAAAGAAGCCAGGCACAAAAGGTCACCTATTGCATGATTCCATTTATATATAACTAGAGGCCCAGTACACGAAATTTATATATAACTAGAGGCCCAGTGTCCCTCAGCCCAGCCTGCACCCTCTCCAATCTGGGACCCCCTCGAGGGATGTCCAACTGCCCATCTGGGATGGGGCCTAAATGGGCAGTCGGACATCCCTCTCACAATCCAGGACTGCTGGCTCCTACCCACTCACCTGCCTGATTGCTCCCATTTCTGCAGCCAGCCTGATCACCCCCCTAAACACTCCCCTGATCTATGCCTAACTGTGCCCCTGCTGGCCCAACTGCCCTTAACTGCCCTTCCCTGTAGGCCTAATCACCCCTAACTGCCCTTCCCTGCCAGCCTGGTTGCCCCCAATTGCCCTCCTCTGCTCACCTGATCGCCCTAACTGCCCCTGCTGGCCTGATCATCCCCAACTGCCCTCCTCTACTGGCCTAGTCGCTCCTGACTGCCCTCCCCTGCCAGCCTGGCTCCTCCCAACTGCCCTCCCCTGCTGGCCACCTTGTGACGCCATCTTGTGTCCACATGGGGGTGGCCACCTTGTGTGTTGGAGTGATGGCTACTTTGCATATTATCTCTTTATTAGAAAGGATAACCGAAATAGGTGAATTCGGAGAGAAAGCAGATTGGTAGTTGCCAGGGGATTTGGGGGAAAAGGGGACTAAGTCCTTAAGGGGTATGAGGCTTCTTTTAGGAGTGATGAAATGTTTTGGAATTAGATAGAAGTTGTGTTTGCACAATGTTGTGAATGTACTAAATGCCAATGAATTGTTGAATTGTTCACTTAAAAATGGTTAATTTTGGTCAAAGGGTACAAATGCTCAGTTGTAAGGTAAGTAAAAAAAAATCCGAGAAACATTTTAATCTGCAAGAACCTAGAACTCTCAAGGTGAGTAATTTCATTATTTGGTCTTCCCCTCGATCATCTCCTTAATCCTGACTCACTCCTATGACCCAGTCTCCACTGTGAAAATGCACGAAGTACTAACCAAGCTGCTATATGGGTTTGAAACACTAAATTCACTACTATTTCTTTCAACACTGACCTACTTCTCGTTTTGGAGCCAAGTGCAAACACTAAAAGCTAACCTTTTACCATAATCATCCTAAATTACCTTTGTGATACCTTCTGCAATGCTCATTTAAGGGGGTCAGGGCAATGGACATCTGACTCTAACAAGGCCTTGTGCTGCCAACCTTTTTGCCTACCCGCTCAGGACCACACTCTTGCTAAGACTGACTCACTCGCTCTTACTGCCATTGCTCTTCTAGAATTAACCAATGTTTACTAGCACCTTCCTGTCTCCATGGCCAAATTATTGTAATGTGTCATCACCGATCGAACTGTTCGTTTCCCTCACTACACTGTCAGGCACCTGGAGATAAGTACAGGGACTCATCTCACAACTCTGAAACAGTCGCTTTCCGCTCCTGGCCTTGCCTTCCGTTCCGGTGTACTCGGTACTCGGTCCACTGTGCTTAGTTCTTTGTCTACATTCCCAGCCCCCACCCCTTGGCTTCTCGTCAGAAAGGTTTGTGACCACCAAACAATCCATGCCTAAGGACAAGTATCCTGTGCCAAAACTAAATACCATCAATTCTGTCTTCTATCTACTTTGTTCTTCTCTACTTCAAAAGCAATTCACAGTCTGCTCACACATTCAAGATTCAAGCACTTGCAGAGAACATAAGGAGTGTTGACACCACAATCCTTCCTCAAAGAGGCCTGGGGAAGGAGGGCAAGAACATGCTTAGAAGGATTTAATAAAAAGGGAAGATTAAATGTACACAAGAAAATTGCAGAATGTTTTGAGAAAAACAGCTAAGGGAAGGCTGTGTTTCAGGAAAAGGGAGCATTTGAGAAAGGCCTTGAAAGATGGAGATCTCAACAGACGAAGACTGGGAAAGCAGGGCACGAACACGTGTGGAAATGGGGACACTCAGTTGTCAGGTATGCTCTGGACAGGGTCAGAGGCTGCGATGGAGGACGTGCAGGGAAACGGGACGATGGCCGCCGGAAGGTCCCAACTGCCTGAATAACAAGGCAAGGTGTCTACATATTTTTAAAATTTTTATTGATTTTTTTTAGAGGTGGGAGGGGAAAAAGATACACACCCACACACATACACACACACACACACACACACACACACACACACACACACTCACACTAGATTTTGTTGTTCCACTAATTTATTCCACTCATTGGTTGCTTCTTATATGTTGCCCTGACCAGGGGTCAAGCCTGCAGCCTAGGCGTGTCCTAATGATGCTCTAACCAACTGACTTATCTGGCCAGTGCCCCAAAGTGTGCATGTTTAATTCAATACACAACCGAGAGAGAGATGACGGAGGTGTATTTTAGGAGCTGTTCTGGCAGCAGTCAGTAAGAGACAGCCAGGGACTGGGGAAGTTATTCAGGAGACTCTGACGGCAACGCAGGCAGGCCTCCCACATGCTTGTCCAAACCACTTCCAATGTCTACACCCACAACAGCTTGGTTCCTCAGCATCTTCTCAAGGGAACTCTTCTTCAAGTCCTTGACTTAAATCACTAACTAACAAGGAAAATAATTTAAGTTTGTTCCGTAAAAAGAGATTAAAAGCAAATCTCATGAACTGATGTAATGTGAGATACAGTCTTTACAACAAACATGTGACCTCTTACTGTGTGCCATGTACTGCTCTAAGCACCAGAGATGCGAAGGTAAAGGAGGCACAGTTCCTATCCAGAGCTTAGAGTTTAGTGGTAAGAAAAGATAAAAATGTCAGAAAAGCCAAAACTGGTTTGGCTCAGTGGATAGATTGTCGGCCTGTCGACTGAAAGGTTCCAGGTTCGATTCTGGTCAAGGGCATGTACCTTGGTTGTGGGCACATCCCCAGTAGGGGTTGTGCAGGAGGCAGCTGATCAATGTTTCTCTCTCATCGATGTTTCTAACTCTCTATCCCTCTCTCTTCCCCTCTGTAAAAAAATCAATAAAAATATTTTTTAAAAGTCAGAAAAATGCTGTGAAGAGGAAGGATATTAAAAACTTTCACGAACGTTAGCATAGTGTTTTTGGTTAAACAACTTTTAGAACTGTCTTGTGAAATGTATCCTTATATTATAAAATTAATGTGTGCTCATGGAATAAATTTCAAACAATACAGGTGTGTAATCTTACTCTCCAGAGATAACTATTGTCTATACATTTCAGTGCGTATTGTAATGCACTTTTAAAAAATAGTATTTATTTTTAGAGCAGTTGTAGGTTCACAGCAAACAGAGGAAGGTACAGAGATTTCCCTAAACAGCCTCAGCTCCCGCATGGTCTCCGCCATTATGAGTATCTTCCACCAAAACGATACGTTCGTCACAACTGATGAACCTGCACTGACGCATCATTTATCACTCAGAGTCCACACACAGTTCATTCCGATTACTCCTGGTGATGCTATAATGAGATGTATTCTCCACTACAGTATCACACAGAGTAGTGTTAGTGTCTAAAAATGTCTGCGCTCCACCTGGTCATTCCTCCCCTCACCACTCTTATGGCAACTACTGGTCTTTCATACTCTCTTCATAGTCTGTCTTTTTCCAGAATGTCCTATAGTTGGAATCACACACTCTTTAGCCTTTTCAATTGGCTTCTCTCACTTAGTGATAGCATTTAAGTTTCTTCCATGTCTTTTCATGGCTTTGTAGCTCATGTTTTTAGCACTGAGAAAGTCTCCCAATATTTCAAGTACCCACCTATACTGTACATGGTCACTACAGTATTAGTGACTCTATTCCCTATGCTGTACTTACATCTCCAGGATGTAACTACCAATTTGTAGTTCTCCAAGAGTTATCTTCTAGTTCATTAAAATTAAATACAGAGTCTCACTCTGGACAGGTTAAGGACACAGTATCTGAAGTCATGATGCCCGATTTCAAACCCTGGCCCTGCTTCTTTTTAGATGAGAGACTTCTCTGTTATATAGTTTCCTCATTGGAAAACAGACATAAAAGTACCTCCCTCAGATAATTTCGACAAAAATTAAGCAAGCTAGCCAAAACCAGTTTGGCTCAATGGATAGAGCGTCGGCTTGGGGACTGAAGGGTCCCGGGTTCGATTCCGGTCAAGGGCGTGTGCCTGGGTTGTGGGCATATCCCCAGTGGGGGGTGAGCAGGAGGCAGCTGATCAATGACTCTCTCTCATCGATGTTTCTAACTCTCTATCTCTCTCCCTTCCTCTCTGTACAAAATCAATAAAATATATTTTTTTAAAAAATTAAGCAAGCTAATATTTTTAAGTGTTTGCAACAATCCCTGGAATTTAGAATTTATTATTTATATAAAATAATTACTTATACTATTATTTACTAAAGTTTTTTTTATAAATAAAATATCTGTGCCTATCTATTTTGGAATCAAAGTGGGTTGACTTTGCCAAAATTTCCTGTACAGCCATTTTATTTAAATCAGTTACTACATTTTATAGATCTTTCTCACGAGGATTAGGGATTAGGGCTTTGGCCAGGGGAAAGCCAGAGGCAAGAATGCTTCCAGCCCTCCATCCTTCCCACCTCCACCTCCTCTCCCAATCAGAACACGTCTCTCCACCACGTCACACCTTTCTTCACCAAACCTGTTCCCCTTAGGAGAACCTAGTAGCTTGGCCCATATTCAAGGCCCATCACCGAGCTGTTCCCACCTCACTGTAGGCCTACACTCGCTCCTGACTGGCCCTGCTTGTACTCGCCAGTCCCTCTAAGGACTGTGTTTGCTATGTAATATGTCATACACTTCCGAGCTTGGTTCCTGGAGGCCCCACCCACCCACATGGCTCTCTCTACAATCCATCCTTCTAGGTCCACTCCCGTGTCCCCGGCTCCTCCACAGCCTGCTCCGATCCTCTCCCCATCGGAGGAATGCCTCTTCCCCAGTCCGTCCTGGAACTCTGGCTTCACCCTATTACAGCCTCACAGATCCCTTGTAGACTTTATACATGTTAGCTGTCCATGTGTGACTCTCCCACAGACACTAAACTCCAGAAAAGCGTGTGATATTCATTTTTATACTTCTTGTGTCTAGCACGGTATATACTTAGCAATGTTTGCTGAAATGAAATTTTCTTTTTCTTGTATTTTCTCTATCTCATTCTCATTGGCTTCATTTCCTGTGTACCTTATCTTTAGGGGTAGCCAACTTTCAGCACTTCGCTGGCCAATACAACAAAATTTTAAAGTTTTTTTTTCCTTTTGTTCCTAAAAGAGGTAAATGATACAGGCTGCATCATTACTACAACTCTGATTTCTCCTATTCAGCATGTTAGAACTTAAATCTCCTTCCACAAAGGTTTCTTCAACTAAAAGAAAATACAGATTCTACTGCCATGATATGTAAACTCACATATCTACTACAGGAAAAACATGGCATTAAATCCAATGCGACATGTTCATTTTTGCTTATATTTGTTTACTCATGTACAGGTTCCTATCCATCTGTGTAGGTTCATTTACACTGACTGTATGTTTAGTTGATAGGAGCTGTTTGGCTGGAATCTGGAGGGCATGCCATACCTCTGCCATCAAGTGGAAACTATGGCACATAAAAGAGTCTAATTTGTTGTTCTAAAACTCTCCGGGGAGCCCTGTTGGTGTGGCTCAGTGGTTGAGCATCGACCTAAAAAAACAAGAAGTCCTGGTTTGATTCCTAGTCAGGGTTGCTCGATCACCAGTAGGGGATGTGCAAGAGGCAGTTGGTCCATGATGCTTCTATCTCTCTCTTTCCCTTCTGCTTTCTAAAGTAAATATGAACATATTTAAAAAATAAAACTCTCACCCTAGCCAGTTTGGCTCAGTGGATAGAGTGTCAGCCTATGAACCGAAAGGCCCCCGTTTCAGTTCCAGTCAAGGACGTGTACCTAGGCTGAAAGCTCCTCCCTGGCCTGGGTCCTGGCTGAGGCTGGTGCAGGAGGCAACCCGTCGATGTTTCCCATCGATGTTTCTGTCTTTCACGCTTTTTAAAAATCAATGAAAAAATACCCTCGGGTGAGGGTTAACAAAAACTCCCCAGGAAGAATTCCCAGCTTTCTTCACAGGCATGAGGTAGAAAAAGCAGAGTCCAAATCACTGGAATCCAAAACTAGACAAAGAATTGCAAAGGTCTGACCAGTTTCTCAAAGATTCCAGGAAGAGGAAGAAAGCTCATCTTCAGTACTTTTCGCTTTTCCCTGTGGCTCGTAAGATTTGTGCTGGAAAACATTCTACAGTTACTGTAATATACAGATGAGGATAGACAGAGGAGGAAGACAGGGCATTCCAGAGAAGAGGGTCAGGGGCAAAGGGTGTAGACACTCTCAGTGCATTCCCAGGCCACGTGCAGGTCCTGGGGCTATGAAACAAAACAAAACAAAACAAAACCAGTCTTGACCACAGGACCTCAGAGCCTTGGGCAGTGGTGTTAAAAAATATTTTCCAGCACAAATCTTACGCAGATTCCCAAAAGATACGAGAGCGGTGACGAGAGCTGCTCGGGCTGGACTTGGAAAGAGGATGAGGACTCCCATCTCTTGTGCCCTGGCCAGGCCACCTGGGCCCAGATGCCTCTGCAGACCTGGGACAGCCCGCTCTCCGGGAGGAAGAGTGGCTCCCACTTCGTTGCGATGTTTTGATAAACACCTAACACAGGGACTGCTATAAAGCACTGGTTTAATAAAACCTGAGCTGTGCAATAATGTACAAGTCACTGGTCTAATGCATGCGGATGACAGAGGCACACAGGAAAGGAATGGAACTGCCAGGCATTAGGTAGGAAAAGCAGAGTCCAAATCACTGGAATCCAAAACTAGACAAAGAATTGCAAAGGTCTGACCAGTTTCTCAAAGATTCCAGGAAGAGGAAGAAAGCTCATCTTCAGTACTTTTCGCTTTTCCCTGTGGCTCGTTTCCTTAGCTGGCTCTGTCTGCTTGCCACAGCGGTCTCCCCAATCTTCCCTGCACTCTTCCAGCCTCACCCCTGTCCTGCACAGAGGCCTTCAGACACAGACAAGCAGCCCATGCCCTCCCACCAGGCCCATCTGCTTCTGTCCGCACACCTCTGCTTTCCTGGGGAGGGGGTTCTTACCTTCCAAAGCCAGTCCCCTGGGTGGGCTTGAGCCCCCGATTCTCCAGGAAAAGCCAGCACTGTCAGGCTCCTTCCCACCTCCTTTACAAGGCTCTCCTTTTGTAAAAATGTCTTCTCTTGACTCCAGATTCTCTCTGCAGCTCCTTTTCATATACCAACTTTAGGAAGGTTTGACTCCAAACTCACTGTCTCCACTTCTTCACCTCCCTTTCTCATCAATAAATACACAACCACTGGGCTGTCACCCCTCCCCCGCAGCCACATACTCCGCACTGCTGGCTGCCGCCTCCGCCTGAAACGCTCCCTTTCCTCATCCACACTCTGGCTTTTCCTCCTCACCTGCCAGGCTCATCCTCTCTCTCTTTAAATGCCACCCTGCCCCTTAAATGCTCACATTCCTCAGAGTTTTGTCCTGGCCCTCAGAGCACTAATACTTATTTAGCCACAAGAACACACTGAGAGGGTGGGGTGGGGTGGCGTCTACAGCTACAGCTTCTTGGGGCTGAGCTCTGTAAAGTAAGTCACTGGCGAGAGAGGAAAAAAGGAAGCACTTCGCCAGAAGTCTTGACTATCCTTCTCCCTCACAATCCACCTCCTCAACCGGTCTCATCCCATCACCGCCAGGCCATCCCCAATACCTTCTCAGTCAGTACTTATGACCCCTTTGTACATGAAGTACACACACGTGAATAAGAAGGAAACTTCATCCTGGAGCAGTGTTTCCCAAAGTGCGGTCCGCGCACCCCCAGGGGCACGGGAAGAGTTTGGTGGGGGTACGCGTTGCACCGGAGTTTGGTGGGGATATGCACTGCACCGTGCTTAGCTGCGCTGAATTCTATGTTCTCATGAGCACGAGGGGTACTCAGCGTTATGAAAATTATAGAAGGGGTACACATATGTCAAAAGTTTGGGAAACAGTCCTAGAGGGAGGAGATAGGCAACAAATAAAAAGACAAGGTAATTTCAGATGGAGATAAAAGTTATGAGTAAAATAGAGCAGGGTAAGGTGATGGCACTACTATAGACAGGGTGGTGGGGTAGGGGAGTGTCTGTCAGAAAACACCTCTAGGAGGAGGACACCTTTAAACTGTCCCAGTTGACAAAAGCAAAACAAGTTCCCAGGGATTTGGGATGTGGAGTGCTCCAGGCAGAGGGAGGAGCCAAATGTAAATAAAGGTCCTCAGGTAGAAGTGAACTTGGGCTGTAGAGAAACAGCAGGAAGGTCAATGAGGTTGGAACTTAGGGAGCAAGGGGAAGCCAGGTCAAAGGGCCCAGAGGGAGGCAGGGGTCAGATGGGCCCTTGTTGGCCACCATGAAAGCATTGAAAAGCAACAGGAGGGTTAAAGGAAGACAAACGAGATAATCTAATCTGAATTTAAAAGATCACTTTAGCTGATAAGTGGGAAATGGTTTGGAAGGCGAGCAAAATAGGGATTAAAAATACTGTAGTTATGACCAATGTGATACTCATCCTTATTACATGTATCAGTAGTTTCTTTTTATTGCTGAGTGGTCTTTTATTGAAGAATGTATCAGTCTGTCTATCCATTCTCAGCCTGGTGGGCATCTGAATAAAGCTATGGCCTCGCCAGGTAGCTCAGTTGGTTGGAATGTGGGCCCAATATGCCAAGGCTGCAGTTTTGATCTCCAATGAATGCACAACTAAATGGAAAAACAAATCGGCATCTCCTAAATCAATGAATACAAATTTTAAAGCCTAGCAGGCATGGTGCAGGGATTGAGTATTGACCTATGAACCAGGAGGTCATGGTTCGATTCCTGGTCAGGACACATGCCCAAGTTGTAGGCTCGATCCCCAGTGTGGGACAAGCAGGAGGCAGCCAATCAATGATATTCTCTCATCATTGATGTTTCTATCTTTCTTGCCCTTCTTTTCTGAAACCAATAAAAAATAAAATTAAAATAAATAAATAAATAAATAAAGCTGCTATAGTATTCTTATACAAGGCCTATTTGTAGACATGTATTTTCATTTCTCTTGCAAAAAATATCTAAAAATGGAACTTCTCTCTCACAGGGTAGACATATGTTCAACTTTTTAAGAAACTTCCAGTTTTCCGAGCTATGGCATCATTTTATCCTCTCCTGAGCAGTAGCTGAGTTCCGCTGCCTCACGCCTAGCTATTTTACTTGAATACACTCCACCACAACCAAACTCACAATTTTCCAGCAACCTCAAGCGCACTTTTCCTCCTTACCCACTCCCTTTGCTGCCTCTCTCATGCTGTTTATTCATTCAACAAATATCCCGAAGGATGAGAAAAGTCTGGGATGGCCAGTAGTCGGCAAACTCTTCAACAGAGCCAAATATAAAAAAAAACAAAAAAAACAAAAAAACACGATTGCAATTTCTTTTGAGAGCCAAATTTTTTAAATTTAAACTTCTTCTATCGCCACTTCTTCAAAATAGGCTCACCCAGGCCGTGGCATTTTGTGGAAGAGCCACACCCAAGGGGCCAAAGAGCCTCAGTTTGCCGAGCAAGGTTCTGGGCAGAGAAATTAGCACAGCCTCCGAGGTGGGAAAGAACCTGATGCCTTCGGGGACCCAGAGGAGAGAGGTGAATGTGGCTGAAGGACAGCCAGCAAAGGCAGCAGGAGAGTGAGAAGTGGGCGGGGCCCAGGCTCCCAGAGCCTTGTGGGAGATGGCAAGGAGTTTGAATTTTCTTCCAGGTTCTATGAGAAACTGCTAAGAGATTTTAAGTGGAGCAGAGACAGGTAACTCTTAACTACTGGGGCAAAGCGAAACGAAGACAGACAGGAGTATAAATAGGGAGGCCTCGGCAGCAATAGGGAGGGAGGCGAGGGTGGGGGCGCAGAGCAGAAAGATTCAGTCAGGTGCGGATGCCGCACTGACAGCTCCTTGGTGATGGATTAGAAGTGGAGGGCGCTGAGTGAAAAGGAGGAATCTGACCTGAGAAACTGGTGGAAGACAAAGCCACTTAGGCAGAAGGGAACTGAGGAAGGGAAAGAGTTCCTGAGGAATCTGTATTCAGTTCTGGGCTGTGATGCTCAAGCTGCTGGTGAGATACTCCAACAGCTGTGTCCAGCAGAGGTTGGAGGAGCTGGGAGAGGTCTGGCTGAAGATACCAATGGGGGCAGTCAGCTTATGCACAACCACGAAAGCCTGAGGATATCTGAGAACACTGAGGACAGAGCCAGAGACAGTCCATGGTCAAGTACAGAGGTGGGAAGAGACAGCTGAGAGACAAGTGGGCGATGGAAGTGAATAGTCTTCCTTTGAGAAGCCCCTTGTGATCTTTCAAGTCAGGTTTTCAGTCTTTTTTTTTTTTCCCCCAGAGAGGAAGGGAGAGAGAAACATCAATGATGAGAGAGAACTGGCTGCCTCCTGCACACTCAATGGGAATCGAACCCGCAACCTGTGCATGTGCCCTGACCGGGAATTGAATCATGACCTCCTGGTTCATGGGTTGGCGCTCAATCTCTGAGCCATACCAGTCCAGTTGGCAGGGGTACATGTCTTGGTACAGCACCATGTCCTCCGTCAGAGCACTTCTGAGATCCCTGTTAACTGCCTTTCTCCACTGGGCAGATAGTTAAGGACAGAAAAGTGCCAGGTTCAGCAGGAACCAGGCCTGCTCTAGAGTCCAGTGTGTTTTTGGAAAACTACCATCCAATGAGCATCAACTGTGGGCGGTGCGCCCACCATGTGCTCTTCTTCTTTCAGTTCCTTTCCCAATGGCCCTGAGGATGGGAAACCTCCGTAAAACGGGAGGAAACGGTGATGCAGCAAAACGCCCAAGGTCACTACTAAGTGCTGGAGCCAGACTGAGGCCACACATTTTCCTCCTAACGCTCTGCTGCATGGACCTTTATGAAGAGTGCCACTGGCATACAAAATCCGCCCCCCAGAGCACTGAGGGAAATGTCCAGGGAACCAGCCCGCTTCTCAAGAATCCCTCCTGTGGTCAGGCACAGCGATAATCCCCAGGCCACCAAAGTAATGCCTCATAGTTAAATTGCTTCTAAATGCAGAAGTGGAATCCTCCCGAAACAGAAGTCTAGAGGTGAAAAGTTAGTACTAGGGCCTTAATTCGAATTTTAGAACTCAAATTTAAGCCACCTATAAGAAATTTCCCCCTATATCTGAAGGGTCTTATTCTAACTTCACAACTAATGCTAAACGTGGCAAAGAGCTTCTCCCTGTCATTCATTCTGCACCAAGAAATAATCAGGATGAGATTAGGTCTCAATGGGGCCTAAGAAAGCAACACTGCGTCTCTTTGTGAAAGCAACAGTGGTGCAATTTTCTCTGTCCATCCTCTGCTTTCAAGATTGATGTGGTTTTTTCCCTGACTTTTTAAAAAAAGAAATCAGAGCCCCTGACTCAACAGTTAGGTACTGCATTTTAAAAAATGTTTTATTGATTGATTTAAGGGTGGGGAGGGGGAGGGGGAGAGAAAGGGAGGAAGGACAGAGGGGGAAGGGGAGAGAGAAGAGAGAGGGAGCGGAAAAGAGGGAGAGGGAGAGAGATTTGTTGTTCCATTTATTTATGCATTCGTTGGTTGATTCTTGTATGTTCCCTGACCAGGGATCAATCCTGGTGTATTGGGATGATGCTCTAACCAACTGAGCTACCCAGCCAGGGCTTTCCTCTGAGTGTGATAATGTTTCCATTTATTTTTCCTCCTCTGGCTTCTAAGACTGAACTACACAGGCTTTTCCCTAAGTGACTACATTAGCACCCAGAGGCTTCCTTTCTTTTTTCTATCCAAGAGCAACTGCTGACTGTCAATCCTCTGGGGAGAGAATGGACTCTGGTAGAAAAGGACAGGATCCTAGCCTTGAGTCTGTCAGTGTAAAGCAGCATAACTTGGGCCAAGTCAATATCTTCTCAGCATCTTTCCTGAGTTGTAGGCTAAGGGCTAAACTAGACAATTTCTTAGGTTTCCTCACATTCTCTATATAATTCTACTAGAGGCCCGATGCATTAAGATTCGTGCAAGAATGGGCCTTCCCTCCCCGGCTGCCGGCACCACCTTCGCTCCAATGGAGCCACTTTTCCGCTTTTGCTCTGACCCAGGCTGCCTTTCCGCCTTCCCATGCTGCCCAGAGGCCCGGAGCGGCTGGGGCGATGCAGAACACCTATGTCCTGCCCCGGCTGCTTGGTGCTTATGTATGCAAATTAATTCTCCATCTTTGGCGGGTTGATTTGCATACTCACTCCTGATTGGCTGGTGGGCATCACGAAGATACAGTGAATTTGCACTTTTCTCTTTTATTAGTGTAGATAATCAGAGCACATAGAAAAGGGGGCAAAGCTATGTATGCAGGATGCAGGCCAGCTGGCTGGGAAAGCCTGGGAGGATGAACCCTCTGGGCTATGGGTAAGGAAACCTGTCTGACCCTGCTGTTTCTGTCCCTGCCAAAGCCCTCACTCTTACAGCTATCCTGCTTCCCTAAACAGCTTTCCCCTCCACACATATACCCCAGTTCCAATCAGTCACTTTGGATCCTTCATTTGAAGTAATACCTAGCACAGTGCCCTGCATACAGAGGTCACTAATAGTTGCTGGCTTCACTTGAAGCTTTAACAAAGTATGATGATTATAACATCCCACTCCAATTCCCCGACAAAGAAACATACACACAACTAAAGGATGTTTCTAATAATGCCTAGCACCCATCACTATTCTCACCCATCTCTACATTTCCGATTGGAACAGCTAAAGAAAAGCAGATAACATTCCTCTTTCTTACCCTTTACAATGATCCCTCTTAAGCTCTTTTGAGCTAGGTCCCCACTCACAAAAGCATAAAGATATAAACAGAGGGAAGACTTCAATCAACCCACCTCTATTCTTTGGATTAACTTCTCAAGATGCCCAGGGCTAAAGCAAATTATTTACTTTTATGTCATTCCACCTGTCCCACAGATCAAGTCTGACTGGCCTTCTGGCAGAAAAGGCTTCAGAAGCACAGACATCTTCATGACTATTCTGAAGTCCCATTCTATCTTTGTATTCTCTTCATAGCTATTATCACCACCTGACATTCATATTGACATACTGGTTGCAGTCTGTCTCCAGAACAGACACACCTCTCTCTCTCTCTCTCTCTCTCTCTCAAATATATTTTATTAATTTTTTACAGAGCGGAAGGGAGAGTGACAGAGAGCTAGAAACGTCGATGAGAGAGAAACATCGACTAGCTGCCTCCTGCACACCCCCTACCAGGGATGTGCCAGCAACCAAGGAACATGCCCTTGACCAGAATTGAACCCGAGACCTTCCAGTCCACAGGCCGACACTCTATCCACTGAGCCACACCGGTTTCAGCAGCAGACACCTCTTGCCCTCCACTGCGTCTCCCATGCTTAGAACAGCACCTACAAATACCTACAAATGAAAATTAGAACACAACACACACAGAACCTTAATCCATGTTCAAGGATGTCATGTTTAAACATGAAACCATCTTCCCATCAGGCTGACAGTCAAGTATTCCAAGGAACTTGCACCTTTTCCTACAGCACAGCTTACAGGCACACACTGCAACACAGATATTTTCCTGTAGCTAACCTTTTCCCCGTTAACTTTCCCACAACAAAGCATCAGACATACAATAAGTCACCTCACAGTTCATCTTCCCGCTGGGCCATGTGCATTACTTACAAAGCAAACAGCGCTAATGCAGAAAGTCCTGACTGTGTTTGTGGCCATGACCACCTTTTCACCTACACTGCACATACACAAGTATTCAAGGGACAACAGCCTAACTAATAAAAAAATTATCTAGTCTAAATGCAATGTGCCCAAATCATGCACTATGAAAAACCTTATTTTCATTATAGAGTTGACCCTTAAAACAATATGAATTTGAACTACGCAGGTCCACTTATATGCAAGTTTTTTTAAAAAAATAAATGCTATAAATGTATTATCCTTATGGTTTTCTTAATAACACTCTTTCCTCTAGCTTACTTTATTGTAAGAATACAGTCTAATACATATAACATACAAAATGTGTGTTTATCAACTGTTTATGTTATTGGTAAAGCTTCTGGCCAAGAGTAGGCTATCGGTAAAGTTTTGGAGGAGTCAAAGTTACACATCAGAGGTGGGGGAATCAGTGCCCAACCCCTGTGTTAAAGTCAACTGTATTTAAAAAAAAAAAAAAAGTCAACTGTATTATATTTCAAATGTGTAACTTTGATGTATAGTTTTGCTCCAATATAAATAGGGTTTTATTGGTTTGCTTTATTTTGTTACCTTTACTTCCAGAAAAAGAAAATGAAGGCGACAGAGTTAGAAGGCTCAGGGAGATCTAGTGAGCACTCGGGTGCCTTGAACGCAAGCCCCAGTAGGAAGAATACCAAAGGCAAACTGGGAAAAGGACTGTCTGTTGTAACTGCATCGTTTGAGTCCCATCTGGTCAAACTGAGAGCAATCACTAGATAACATGATTCCTGTGCATTATAAACCAGTAACAGACAAGAGATCTCTCTTTAAGCTGGTAACAGAATCCAGCTCAGGACAGAGCTGCAGAAATGGGTATGAAAGAGAAACTTTTTTAGATTAAATCTCAGGTGCACTGCAAAACTGGCCCGGAATGGGGAAAGTGAAAGTTAAGAAAACTCCAAGGGGCCACTAAACCACTTGGCACAGTCACAAAAATCATGCTTTCCAGTATTTTGTCCAAGTCCAGATTTCAAGAACAACCTACCACTATCTGATTTTGCCTTAAGCAGGCACTGCAGTATACTGGATCAAGTAAAGGCTCTGGAGCCATGCAGAGGATGGTCACACCCAAACCCTGACCACTCACTAGCTCTATGACCTCTCAAAAAAAGGAGAAAGGATCGACTTCTCAGGTCTGCTGGGTGGATTTTTTAAGACGACTTACAATACCTTGAACACAACGTAGCATATTGAATCTTTACAAAAACAACACCAACATACACAAATGCTAGCATCCTTTCCCACCTGAAGAGAAGGCGGAACCCACCAGAAGTAGTCCAACTCTAACTTCTAGGTCTAAACAGATGAGATTTCAACTGAATTCCATTCCATACCACTAAAAAGTTATAAAACATAAAACATGTCTCCTGACATCTTAGTATTTTGGCAACCTTCTCTTACATGTATAAACACACAAATTACCTTTGTAGAAACAAGTTTTATAACTTTTCCTTGTAACAAAATGTAAATATACATTTGATAACTGCTTACAATGCAAGGAACCAAGGTTTTTAAAATTCCATACCAAACAAGGTCATTACTCAGACATCACTGTAAATAAATTGCTTATGTGGGAAACTCCAAGTGACAGATAGCTACAGAGCTGGATAAGTGTTTACCTATGTGATAGGCCTGATGCTAACATACAAGAAAACGTGTACCTCAAAGGCAGCAGTACGAGCAAACTTCCCAATGCTGACTTCTGTTTGAAACTGTTTGTACAGACTGAATAAAAGAGTGATCTTAGAGAGACTATTACACCTTAGGCACATGTCCTTCAAGCATCATAGTAGTAGTAACTTAAAGACGACAAGACCAACTTCTGAGGCTGATCTACAAGGACTAACCAGTCAGCAGCATGGCCTAAGGCCCTCACACATCATAAAAATCAGTGAAACTAATTGGGGTTCTTCAACATCTGAGAGGAAGCATACAGCTACCATTAAGGAATAAATTGGGGATGCAAATAATTAGTGCACCCTGAGGTGATAGTTAATTCCACTAGCATGCCATTTCACAGGACATATTTACTAGGGAATTCCACTTCAGTCCTACTCTGAAAACACTGAAGCTAGAAATTGGAAAGATCTTTCAATAACTCCCTCCCCAGTCCATTGCATAGAAAGATCTTGGAAATCCTTGGAGCCAACAACACGCAGACCCAAACACACTTGTTACCAAATATACTTGTGCTATATCCACAGCTCCAAGTAGTCAAATGTTCCCTAAAATATTTTTCCTACTAACTTCTTGCTCAAAGACCAAAAAAAAGCAAAACACACACACACACACACACACACACAAACACCACACACACAAACAAGGCACATTCAGCATAGCTAGAATATAATATACTTTCTGAGCAGCACAGAACAGCTTCTGGGATTTGAGGGAAAACTGTCCTCTGACTTAGTGTTATGCTAAGTTATGTGTTATGCTCTGGAGAAGTGGCTGGAAGCTAAAAAGCCAGGTAAGGCACGGCCTGCATTTCTGCAGCCAGGAAGCTTCTGGCTAAAACAAAAGCACAGACAGGAGAGACCAAAAACAAACAAACAAAAACCACACCTGCCCCAAACCCCAGTAACGTCTGCCCTGGAAGGGAGTCCTCTAACAGGAGGAAACTGGGAGCCTGGAGAGGGCAGGGAGCGCGGCCAAGGCGACGGTTTACTGGAGGCAAAGCTGGCAGTAGAGTCCTGGTCTCCCAGGTCCAGGCGTCAATGCAGTTTCCCACTCCACCTCGCTGCCTGCCACCCCAGGCAAGATGTTTCCTAAAACTCTTCACTGAAGCCGTTCACATAAGGGTCCAATTATCATCCAAAGATCTCCCTGTTAGATAATAGCTCGAGAATTCCATCCATTTTACAGCAGTTACCGGAGTCATCTAATCTTTGGAAGGAAAAAGGGAAAGGAAAAAAAAAAAAAAAAAGGCAGAGGGAAAGGGGGAGGACCCTAATTTTGAGCTGTCCCCTAAGGGCAAACTAAAGGTTTCCCACAGGCAGACAGCGCTGGTACCCACAGCCACAAAAACGGACAATCATCCCCACCCACAGGCCCGGGAGAGAGGCTGGGCTTCGGCACCGCCCCCCACCCAACTCGGTCACCCCTCCTCTCCCACCGGGGGCCCGGGGGACGGCCCCCTCCCGCCGCCGCCACAGGGCAGGGCCAGGCCAGCCACCCCCTCCAACACCGCTTTCCCCTCCGAGAGGGAACAGCGGCCCAGCGCCCGCTCGCCCGCGGGGACCACCGGACCCCACACCCCGCCCTGCCCCCGGCGAGGGAGCGGAGAAAAGCCCCGCAGGAAGTGCGCCCCGCGCCGCGCTCCCGCCCCGCCAGCCGCTACCTGCCCTCCGCCCCCCGCAGGCGAGCGGCAGCGCGTCCACATGGCCCCAGGTGTTCACATGGCCGTCAGGGTCCGTCCCCGCGGCCCGGCGCTCCGACTCCCGGGAGCCCAGCGCCGCTCCCCGGCCCCTCCCAGCCCAAGCCCGGCCCCCGCCCCCGCCCCCGCCCGCCGGCCTCGCCCCCAGCCCGCAGCGGAGCGGAGCGCAGCCTGGTCCCCGGGGCGGCCAGGGGCCCCAGGCCGGCGGCGCGGACCCCGCCGCCCCCGGGACACCGCCCGCCGGCAGCCTCCTCCTGGGCACCCGAGACCGCGGCCAGCAGGTACCCCACCCCGCCCCGCGGCACCTTCGGGCCGGACGGGGTCCAAACCCTGAGGGACTCCCAGGCCGGACCGAGCCCCTCACGCCCGGGCGCCAGGCCGGGCTCGTCCCCTCAGCAACCCTCGAGGCCAGGCCCCTCCTCTCCGCACCCCGGGTCGGGCCGGGCCACGGCCCCCGGCACCGAGCCCGGGCCTCAGAGTCCGGGGGTCTCAGCACTCCCGGTTCGGGCCGGGCAAGTACCTCTGCCCCCAGCCCTCGAGGCCGGACATCCCGGCCCGGCCCCAGCGCCTCAGCCCTCGCCTCGGCTCCTCAGCCCGGGCCCTTTCCCCACCCCGGGCGGCGGTTACCTGCGGGAGACCCCCGCCCGGTCCCTCGGCCTCGGCCGGGGGCGGGAGGGGAGGGAGCGGCGGCAGGCGGCGCTGCGCGGGGTGGGGGTGGGGGAGCCTCCGCCGCCTCCAGCTCGGGCGCCCGGGCCGGCGGCGGGGCGGGCCGGGGCCGCGGCCGCGGCCTCTGGAGGCTCGCTCCGGCCCGCGCGCTCGCTCCCCGGTCGGGCGCGCCTCAGGGCGGGCTCCCCAGGCGGAGGCCGCGGCCGCCTCGCTGGGGCGGAAAGCCGCTCGATTCGGGATTTTTTCTCTCCATTCTCCCAACACACAGGAAATAACAGAGCGTCAGGTGACGGCGCGCGACCAATGGGGAGGCGCGAGGCCGCGGCGCGCGGGCGGGCGGGAGGGCGCGCGGCGGGGGCGGGGCGGCGGGGGGCGGGGCCGGCGCGCACGCGCGTGCCCACCCGCGTGCGGCGGCGCCGAGGCCTGTGCGCGCCGGGTCAGCCCCAGCCCGGCGGCGGGGGTCGCGCGGGGGCCGAGGCGCGGGGTCCCTCTCGGCCGCCGCGGGGCGCAGCGCGAACGTGTTGCCGCGTGCTCCGTGCCATCTTGGCCCACAGCTTCCCTCCGTCCGTCCGCCTGGGAGTGGTGGCGAGCCAACTTTGTGGGGAGTTAGTGGCCTGGAATCTCTGGAGCCCTTGGGGCCTCCAACCGCAGCGTCCCACCTCGGGCGGCCGAGGAGCGTGGAACCAGGGCCAGGCCTCCTCCTGGTAACCTGGTCAGTAGGGCTGGGCACGGCGGTGCCTCTGGCCTCCAGTTGCTCTCAGGACCCGGCAGACCCGGTTCTCTGGCCGCCTCCACCTCGTGGCCCCAAGTGTCCTTGGATGAATGACTTGGGCCCTCAGTTCCCTTCGCTTCCATTAAACGAGGGGCGGGGAGGCCCACCGGCTTCACATGAAAAACACAGGCTCACCAAATGCCAGTTGCCTTTGCCTGCGGCGGCATTAAGACCTGCAATGCCTGGTTGGCTGGATCCAGAGTCCAGTATTAATTTGGAGATAAGGTGGACGATTGGTGGTGCCAAGGCCTCAGGCTGTTCCCAGACTTCCTTTGCAAACCTCATGTGTGTTTTACGGAGCAAAGGAATGGCTCGACTTTTGAAAAGGAAATCTCCGTTGCAGAACCACCCCTGAACCGTCTGTGCTGTGTGACACATTGCTATCAGAAGTTAGGCCGGCGAGATGATGTATTTGGAGGGATTGCGATCCTGTCTGTGACTCACCTGGATACCCGGCCGGGGTCTCTCCCCACTCTGGGCCTCAGTTTCCCACCTGGGCACAGATGTTCTTAACATTGGCCAAAATTGCTGATTGTAGATGTTAAGAGTAGTTCCTTTTCTGAAGCAACCCAACTCGAAAGGAAACTGGAGTTGGAAAAAGTGCTCTGCCACAGCAGGTGAAGGCTGATGGGAACCAGGTGTGACCTGGGGCCCAGATTCAGGTGCATTTGAGGTACACAGCTCCCCAGGGCCTGGCCTACCCTTTCACCTCTAACCCCACCTAGCCAGACACATTAACACTTTGCCTGGCGGCAGGCCACCCAGGGAGGGGCCTGTTGTGGGATCCCAGGCAGGGCCTGAGTTGGTTCTAGCACCTCAGGAGGCTGTGAGTGGAGAAGGCAGTGATTTCTCTTGGCGTTTGTCCAGCCTCACAAAGTGGGGGCCAGTTCCAATGTGGGTCAAGGCTCTGCTCGAAGGCGGTTCCCAGCACCTCCTGCATGCCAGGCGGGGGGTGCAGGCTCGTCCGGGGCAGAGCTGAACAGGCTGTGGGCCCTCCCTTCGGCGGTTCCCATTGTTCTGTGAGTTTCATTTTCAAATTCTTTGGCACCAAGATTTAAAAAAAAAAAAAAAAAAAAAAGACCAGTGCTGGCTTCTGCTTGGATCAGAGCCGCCGAGGGAAAGGTTGGGGGCTCTTCAGCACAGACCCATGTTGTCTGGACAAACGGAAGGATGCAGGGGAGCGCTGTGAGCCCTGAGTGCTGGGGGCACCCTCACTTTGTGAGAACTCAGGAAGCAGAGGGCAGCCCTCTTCCTTGTCTCCTGCCCGTCACTCCTCCCTCCTCTCTCCTCTTCCTCGGCTCACTCGGGTTTCAGACTGGGGGGCTGGACCATGACACGCATGGTGACCAAGGACAAGAATGCAGACAGATAACTGGAGTCCAGCTCTCGTTTGCTCCCGCCTCCTGTCCTGGGACTGACGCCATAGCCGCTCCCACTCCCTGGGAGCCCGCTGCAGCGCTGCCCAGCTGCCCTCCACCTGCAGGCTTCCCAGGCCTAGGGCCAGGCCGGCCCCGGCTCCCTCAGCAGTGTGGTCTGTCACTCTTCCCTTTGGGTGCCGTTTGGAAACAGAACACGTTGTGGGTGCTGTGGCCAACACACAGATGTGAGGTACCTTTGGGCTGTGTGGCCTGAGACAATGCATTTCACCTCTGAACCTTGGTTTCCTCAGCCACAAAGTGGAGATAATATCACCTCCCTCCTAACATGCATGTTAGGAGGATCTAGAGACCTGCATAAAGAATTCAGTACATACCAGGCACATGTTCACAGCTACAGTTCTATGCTGTGGACACAATATGACACGTGAGTAGATGGGGCTCAGCGAAGCTAAATCATTGCCCCAGATCCCACAGCGGCCAGAGCTCAGCAGCTGGGAGCCCCCTTCTCTGTGACCACGCTAGCATCTACTGTTGTTCTCTCACTCTCTCATCTTCAAGAATCCTGTCTCTCCTTCCACACTTTCAGAAAAAGACAACAGCTTCATGAGATTCATTGTGACCCTCCCCTCTGGCCCACCCCAGTCCGCTTGAAAAACACTTATTGAACTGAATCAGTGGTTTCGATTCCAGAAGCTAAAGGCATCCTTTCCCTCCTCCTCTGGCTCTGGGATGGCGTTTGGAAACCGTGTCACTCTCTCCCTTTATTACAAACTCCTCTGCCCTCCCCCAGGCCTGGCCACTCCGGGATTACAAATGGAGCCTCCGCCTCCAGGGCACTGCCTCCGCCAGCTCCCGGGTGTCAGGCGAATTGATGGAGGAGACTGGGCCTGCCCGCCCCATCAGTGACTTGTGCAGAGTGAGCCGCGTGTCCTGCCTTCAGCAGCAGGCGGATGTCCTTCCTCTCGCTCTCTCGCAGGCTCTTGAGCACACGTGCAGCCTTCACCTTCCTCCCTCTGCGGCCCCCCCTCCTTTCTCTCGGAGGGCCTCCTGCTGACTGGAGCACACCGAGAGGCTGGCCGGAAGCTGGCTCCTAGTTCTCGAGAGACACCTGATAGAGCCTCAGGTTCACAGAGTGGGGAACCCCCACCGCATCCTGCAGAGCCTGTGCCGGGCCAGGCACTTCCCCCATGCAAACCAGATGGAGCAGCGGGTACACAAACAGCAGGGTGGCCAGATCCGCGGTGGCACGCCTTCTTTCCACACTTGGAGCCCCGCTGGGGAGGGCAGAGGGGCTGAGAGTAGGTCTTTCTGGGGCAAGGACAGGGCCAGGGGGTACCAAGCCTTAGCAGGGTGGGCAGCCACCTGTTCTCCCGGGAGGGTGAGGGGCAGGGGAGAGGCGGCTTCGGAGGAAGGCCAGGGTGTGGGCCTGCAGGGCCGGGTTCTGTGACCAGCTTGGGATGAGTTTGTATCACAGGGTCTCAGGGACCTCTGCTCAGGAGGTGTGGATGGAAGTCGTGGCTCCCTCTTTAGCTCCCACGGGTCACACGGGGCTGTTTATGTGACTGTCAGTCTCTCCCGGGAGTATGAGCATTTGTGGGCACACACCTCTGCCTTGTTGGTGTCTCCAGCATCCTATGCAGGATGTGGCTTCCTGTGAATGGGCACTGTGTTTGCAACAACCTGGTGAGGTTGGTAGCTATCAACCCCACTTGGCAGCTGAGGCCACTGAAGCACAGTTTGAGTAACTTGTCCTGGGCACACAGCGTGGAAGGGTCCCTGGGGCGAGGTGGGTGGGGTTTTTGATCCTAGAGGCTGCGCTCCTGACCACAAGCTCCCCAGCGCTTGGCAAATAGTGGAAGATGGACGGACGCACAGCTGGTGGGTCCCACGTCTGCAGGCAGACAGGGAGAGGGACCTGAGAGACAGCAGGGTGGGCACCAGCCTCTCCCCACAGTAACGTGTGAAAGCCTGGAGGCTGGGCAGGCTGCCTGGGAGACCACGGCCTCCCCAGCTAGTGGCCTCGCTGTGCCCCACGGCATCCATCTTCCCACAGGTGAGTGGAGAGAGAACATGGAGGAGACACAGCTGAGCGGCTGGAGGCCCCTGAGCCTGGCTCCGCGCGGAGCAGCCCTCAGCCCATGCGGAACTCCTGCCCCTGGTGGCACAACCCTCCCTGGGCGGCGTGTGCGGGCCCAGCACAGGCCCCTGGGGGGGGGGGGGCAGGCTGTCTCACACCCAGGACACCCTGGCCTTGTCCTTCAGCAGATGCTCTGAGTCTGAACTCCCGCATCTGGAAGTTGGAGTGGGAGGAGGGGCTGAGGGATCTCCTGCCTCCAGGGAGTCGGTGTCTTACCTTCACTCCTCCCAACAGCCTTAGGAAGCGGAACTTAGCCTCTGGCCCCAGAGCCCCCGCCGAGCACCACAAGGAGCGAAAGTGAAAATGAAGAGTTAAAGTGAAAATAAAATCATCTAACCATCACAACGGCAAAGGCATGTCCTCAGCACTTGACCTGCATGAACGCACTTAATCCTCACCGCAGCCCTTGGAGGTGCATACTGGCATGAGGGCGTCCTGCAGATGGGGAAACTGAGGCCCGGAGCCGCTGGGAAGGGGCAGAGTTCAATGTGAAGCCGGGGGGCTGGGCGGCAGGCTCCAGCTTCGCTTTATCACCAGCTAACAACAGGGAGGGTCCTTTCCTTTGGGATTATTTCTGCTTGAAAGCGCAAGACTTTTAGCCCCATCTCCGCGGGGCTTGGCGGGAAGACAGGGCCCCATGCTGAGGCATGCTGGGAAAAGACTTTGTTCCATCCTGTTTTGTTGACACGCTCTTCATTTTAAGCCCGAAACCCAAGCTTCCTGCGAAGAATTCAAACCAGGGAGGGGAGCGCAGCCCTGATACAGCCGCCACTCCCTCTGCGCGGGGCTGCCCGCGTGTCCTCGCCCCCAGCTCTCACGGAGCCCGAGCAGCTCCCACTTCACAGTGAAGCACCCGAAGCCCCGAGCTGCTGACAAGATGCCCAGAGGCACACAGGTACTAAGGGCTTGGTCTGGGACCTGTGGCCGGGTCCTTCTTGCGAATCCTGGCTCTTCTGACCACATCCGGGGCACAGAGCAGGGCCTTGTTCGCTGGCTTGGAGGAAAACGCTCCTGTTCATCGGCCATGGCTGGTCCATCAGTGCCATGATCCCCGGATGCCGGGACACAGGTGCAGAAATGCAGAGATGGACGCTGCCTCCTCCATCAGGGAAGCTGAGCGATGGAGACACCGATGCTCCCTCCACTCCATCTCCCTCCGGTGACTCGGGAATGGCTGCCCTGCCACCACGGTGACTGTCCTCTGGAAGCAGCGATGCCGCGTGAGGTGCCTCAGCCCTGCCCTGCATCTCCTTGCCAGGACAGCTGCCAAGGCACGTGTGTGGTTCCAGGAAAGGGAAAGCAGCAGGGTCCACAGATTCTCTGACTCCCAACTGGTCCTCTGGACTCGGCCTCTTCCCGGCCCACCCGCCCCTGCAGCGGGCTCCTCGGTTACCCAGAGCCAGCTCTGCCCCCACTCCCTCTGGCCCAAAGGTTTCCGATGGGTCCCAAGTGCCTGCAGAGTTCAAGTTGATTCTCATCCACCTGGAACACAAAGCCCTCCTCTGGCCCAGCTCCATTCTCCACCGCCTCTCACGTGTCCCATGCCGCCTCTTGGCCAAACAGAGTTTGCAGCTGTGTTCCCGCCTGTCTGAGCCCCAAGGCACGAAGCCCCTCCTCTTCCCTACAGACTGGAATTACACTCTCTTACAAGTTCTAGTCTAATGCCACCACCTCTCTGAAGCCTTACTTTAATGCCCATCGCAAATTCATCCAACCAACACTGACAGCCCTTGCCATATGCCACACACTGAGCCCAAGGGTCCCTGTTGTCATGGAGCCTACAGTCCCCTGGGGCCGTTAGAGGGAACGTCTTGTCGTATAAATAATCATCTGGTAACAGCCACGACACACGTTAGTAAGCGCGTGGCAGGTGCCCACATGTACAACGGGGCCCTGGGTCTTGGGGATCCAGGACATTTGAGGTGAGAGCTGAAGGGCAGACAGGAAGGAGCCATGTGATGAGGTTGGAAGAGAGCTCCAGGTGGCGGGCCCAGCAAAGGCCCCTAGAGAGGAGGGAGCAAGCGGATTTGGGGAAGGGGAGGGAGGCCAGAGCAGCATAACAGACATGAGAAGCCGGAGACGCAGCTGAAGCCAGACAGTGCGGGCGGCAGCAGGCTCGGGGACCTTGTCCCAAGGGGACCCAGGCAGAGGAAACGGTCAGTATTCATTGTTAACGATCCTGCCAGCTGCCCGTGGCTGAGCATCTTCTGCAAAGTCCAGGCTTTGCGTCTGACCACCCCTGAGCCTCAGACATCTGGCCGTTTGGGTGTGGGACTTCCAGATGCTCCTGGACCGAGCTCTGAAGGAGAGAGCCGGCCTCCAGCTCTCCCGCCTCACCCCCAGCACACGGAGCTGCTCCGGAAGCATTTGTGGAACAAACAGAGAGGAGAGACACTTACCGGCACTTCCCCTGGAAGGGGCCAGGCTGCCTGAGGGGCCTTCCATGTTCTCTGGAAATCACAAAACCAAGGTTTTAGTAAGGCCGCTCCTCAGGGGACCCGAGAGCAGAGCCGGCACCCCGCTGGCGTCCACGCCCAGGGCAGCACCCGCAGGACCCCGCACAGGCAATGCCCGTGACCGCCTCGCGAATGACAAGAGCCAGCGCCCTCCACGGCCCTAAGGTCTGTGGCTGGGCCGTCCTCCCAGGTGGGGGCAGCTCCCGCTCGCTTTACAGATGAGGAAACCGAGTCCCGGGGAAGGGAGGACCCCGGCAAGCCACAGCAAAGCCAACAAGAACCTGGTAATGGTTCAGGATGCATGGCTCCCATGGTATAAGGAAACTTTCCAGAAATTTCTTCTAAAAATATTTTAAAGTGACATACTTCATCAGGATGTCTGTCACGCCAGCAGTGGGAGCCAACACACCAGTTCTCGCAGGCTGTTCCCCTACAGGAGGGCCTGAGTGCGGAGTCCGTGGCTCCCGGGATTGGCCCTCAGTAAGTGCTCGGTGTTTGGGGGAGTCAGCTGATTGAGGGGCAGCAGCGGAGAACATTCCCACAGCTCCTAACGGGTGCTGAGCTCCCTGCATTAACACAAGTCACCCCCCCTCGCCTCTGGGGTGAATGTACAGCGACCCCACTTACAGGCGTGGGAACAGACTCAGCAATCCTTCGCCTGCGACCACCAAGCTGGCGAGCGGCAGAGCTGGGCTGGGAACCCAGGCCGCGCCCTTCAGCCAGCCCCACGCCTGGCTGAGTGAAGGGGGACAGAACCTCCCTCCTGGAAAGGATCCCGCGCACCCCTCGGAGGCCATGACCTTGTGCTGCGCCCCTCCCGCAGTGACCGCGGTCCCATTCCCCGCAGACTCCGGGTGGGCAGTGACAAGCTGGGATGGCAGCCACCTCATTACAGATTTCGTGTCTCCCCAACTCCGCCCCAAAGGTCTGACTCCCTTCATCTGCCCGGATCATATGGGCTCCCAGCTGTGTAGCCCTCGCGGGTATAAAAGAAAGGGAGGGGGGAAGGTGCCACAACCCAGAGGGTGCTCCCAAGCCCTCCAGCTCGGCCTTCTCATCTGTAGAATGGGGACAATCATAGCGCTCGCCACAGGGCTGCGCTGTCTCCATCATTCTGGTGGAATGACCCTGCCATCACCCAGCAGACAGCAGGATAGGGGTGAGCAGCCTGCCCAGCTCCCAAGCTATGGAAGGAGAGGAGGGGGATGCGTGAACGGCCAGGGTGTTCCGGTAACTGAGCCTCAGCCAGGTGTGGCCTGAATGTGGCTCCCAGTTCTGTATATGCCCACTCCCAGGGCGCTTCCCGAACTCCGCTAGGTGCTGGGGCAGCCCCCTGTCCTCCTAGGGCCTCCTGGGAGCCACGACCCTGCTGGGCCCTCTCAGGTCCAGCGAGGTGCGCTGCTGGGAGCGGGAGCAGTGGGCAGGCCAGGCACCGAGGCTGTTCACCTGCGGCCGTGTGAAGGATGGAAGGGAAGAAACATCCTTTCTGGAAAAATCAATGGGCAGATGATACCGCCCAAGTCACCACCTACATGGAAGCCGTCCAAGAAAATCAAAGGGAAGAAATCGCAGCCCCTGGGTCTCCTGTGGCCACGCAGGCTCAGCCGGGGAAGCGGGGGAGCCAGCCGAGCCGCCACCCTCAGGGAGGAAGGCCGAGGCGCGGGGGCCGTGGCTCACTCAGGGCCCCGAGGTGTTTTGGTGGCTCTGCCATGGGGGGGGGGGGGGGAAGCCCAGCCCAGGTGGCACATTTGCAGATCCCCAGCATCCGAGTCCCTCTGATCTTGCCCGTATTACCAAGGTGCCAGTTTGGCCTCACCCAGAAAAACAAATGTCTGTGGCTCTTCCTTGCATGCTTTTGGCTTATGGAATGCCCTGCCCCCCACCTCCACCCTAACATGCTAGGCAAAGTTGGGGAGACTGCCTAACTCACAAATGTTAGTTATTACCAAGCACCATCGTCACCCCATTTTACAGCCAGGAAACCGGCTCAGAGAGACTGGTGACGCCTCAGACACTGGGTGGGCGTCCCTTCACTCTCCTCGGCTGACTTCCCTCCAAGCTCACAGGCATGGAGTGCTCCCTGGCAGGGTGGCCCCGGCTCCGAGTGGGGCCCGGGCCGGTGCAGGACCCCAGGAGTCCTGAGACTCCAAACTCAGAGGCGATGCAGGCTGGCATGGGTCCTCTGGGAAGCCCAGCACGACCAGGCCAGCTGAGAGGCCTGCGTTGGGAGGGGATAGAACAAGCCAGGATCCTAGAGAACCGTCTGAAGCTCCAGGATACGAACCCCTCCAGGAGGCGAGTTTGCAGTGAGCGGAACCTGCCCACTCTGTCTTCAAGTCGGGATCTCCCTTCCTCCAGAAACGGCTCTCACTGCGGAGAGAATCAGGGCCCTTCCCCTCCCCTCCCCTCCCCTCCCTGGGCTTGGCCACGAGGACTAGCCTTTACACCTTAAAGCTCCGCTCTTGCACTTCCTTCTGGTGGAATACCCTCCCCTGCCGTAGCCTGGCTAACTTCTCATTCCTCCAGGCCTTCAAATGCCACCTCCTCTTGGAAGCCCTCTTTGATTGCCCTTCAGAATTCACAGAGGCACTCCAGGGAGAACTTTTTCCTGTGCCCCTAAGTTGCTGGTGGAGCCAGCTCCCTCATAACCACTGCTGTCATTAATGGAGCACCTGCTGTGTGCAGGTACTGCACCTGCAGTCTCTTTATTTTATTTACCTATTGA
Organism: Pipistrellus kuhlii; assembly: GCF_014108245.1. Lineage (NCBI taxonomy): Eukaryota > Metazoa > Chordata > Mammalia > Chiroptera > Vespertilionidae > Pipistrellus > Pipistrellus kuhlii. Next base: position 393,433 of record NW_023425586.1, read on the forward strand.
CTGACTGACTGATGTCAAAGAGGAAGGGAATGGGAGAGAAACATCAATGATGAGAGCTGCTTCCTGCATGCCCCCCACTGGGGATCAAGCCTGAAACCCAGGCATGTGCCCTTGACCAGAATCAAACCCGGGACCCTTAGAGTCTGCAAGCCAACGCTCCATCCACTGAGCCAAAGCAGCTAGGGCTTCCCCTTCAGGCTCTTTAATCTCCCAAACCAGCCTGCAGGTAGAGGCTGCTACTCCCAGGTCACTGCCTTTTAAACTGACTAGGAAGCTGTCACTTGCCCAAGGTCACACAGCTAGAAAGTGGCAGGGAGGACTGTCACTCAGGACCGCTGACTCCACAGCTCCCAGGGTGCACCAGAGGGGGGGCTGTGGGAGGAGCAGGCCTGCTGCCCTCTCCCCTCTGTGTGCCTGGGGGGTGCCAGCCTCTTGGCCTCGGGCAGAGCCTAGTCACCCTTCCTTCCTTTTCCACGGGCACAGGAAGCCCACGGGACACTGGAGCCCGCAGACCAGGCGGAGGCCACGCAGGCACTGCTCCTCACCCTGCACTCTCCGGCCCCCCCATGCAGCTGGACCCGAGGGCCAGGATCTGAAGGAAACCCGGGGTGGACACCAAGGCTACCAGCCATTGCCAAAGGGACAATACTGAGCCACCGAGGCTCTGCGCACGGGACAGGCACCTCCTCACAGATGTGGCTGCGGCTTCCCCCCCACGCCAGCTCCACGGGGAAGTCCCCCTCCGGTGGGTGAGCCCACGGGGTGAGCCTGCCACGCCTTCTCGGATGTGAGGCCCAGGGTCCGGGGGAGCTGCGGGGCCGGCCCTGCTCCCCGGTTTCCAGGCACAGACCTCCTTCCGCAGCGCTCAGCTCTGGGCAGGTGCTGGGAACGCTGAGGCGCCCGAAGTCCCTGCACCCAGGTGACCACAGCGTGGGCCGTGCTGTGAGAGGGCATGGGGCGGGCACAGGCCCAGCCCCTCCAGATGGCGGGCAGGAGGGGCTTCCTGGAGGGGGCACACTGAGTCCAGAAGGACCTGAACGGAGGCGGTGAGGTCCAGGTGAGGGGCCGGCTCCGGGGAAGGAGCAGTGTGTGATGGGCCGGACCCTGCTGGCCAGGGCCTCCCGCTGACCTTCCAGGTGAGGAGTGCCCTGCCCGGTGCAGCCCGCCCTGTGCATTCCCCGGAGACCTGCTCCAGGGTCACAGCGCCCCCTGTGTGCAGACCACGCATCGCCTGACCTGGTCCCAGCCCGAGCTGAGGGCTGTGACTGCTTCCCAGCGGGGGTCAAGCCCAAGCTCCTTGCCCCCACGGGGCTGTCAGAGGAGGCAAGGTCCTGGGACGCTTTGCCAACACCAGCCTGGCAGCAGAGCCCTCTGCCAGCCTCCTGCCAACACTGCAGCTGAGGGCACACCAGCCCGGCCTGTCTCCGAAGCCCCATCCCAGCCTCGGCCCGGCTCTTGGTCTCTGCTCATGGGGGGGCGGGGGCCGGGGAGCAGCTGTGAGCAGAAGCAGCCCCGTGAGACCTCGGCCATCCACGCTAAGGGCATGACAGGAGCCGCGACCCCGTCTGGGGACAGAGACCTGGCAGGGGGGCCACCGAGCTAGGGCCAGGCCTGGGGGTCGGGAGAGCAGCCAGGGCGCCCCCGCAGCGGGAGGAGGGCGGGTGCAGAGAGGAGGGAGGCGGCTCCTCCCGCCATGCCGGCCTGTCTGTCTTCACTTCACTGTAAAAATAAATGGAGGCAGCACACGCCAGACAGAGCAGAGGGAGGAGAAAACCCCCACACGGCTCCCTGGCGGGTCTGGGCCTCGGCCTCGGCCTGGGTTACCCGCTGCCGCTTCTCCGGGGAGGCTGCCGGGGCCAGATTTGCATTTACCACAAACAGAGACAACACAATGTCATAATCCTTCTCCTGTCATTCTCCCCTCTCCTCCTCCTCCCACCTCGCGCGCGCACACACACACACGCACACACACGCACACGCACACACACACACGCTAACACAAAATGACGGCTCCCTCGACAGCCTGAATGAGCAGAGCCCTGGATCTGCCTCTTAATTGCCGGCGTTTCTCTCCGGCCGCGGCTCCGTGCCCCGCGCCCAACTTGCAGCAGACCACCCACCGCCCCCGCCTTTGTCCCGAGTCCCCGCTGACAAATGGCCCGCTGGAGGGGGAGGAATAAATATGCCTGGAAATGGTGGGGGGAGCGAGGGGAGCAGCCGGCCCCTCCCCCGCAGCTGCCTCTGCGCCCCGGCTGCTGGGCTCCCGGCCACGGCCACGGTGCCGGCTGGCCCGGCGGGGCCGGGGGCGGTGAGGGCAGCCCTGGCCCCGGACTCTGCGCAGGGGCCTTGCCCTTCCCGCCCCTGCCGCTGCCTGGGCGCCTCCCCTCGCCCCATTCTCCCGGCTGCTCCGAGCACCCCCGCCTCCCCTCGCCCCATTCTCCCGGCTGCTCCGAGCACCCCCGCGCCCCCTCCGCTCTTCATGGCAGTTTCAAAGCTGCAGCCGCCACTTGAGCAGCTGCGGCCTTTGATGGGGACAAGGCGCTGAAGGCCGCCGGGAGGCCCCTGCCCGCCCTGCCCCGGCCCCGCCGCCCCTGCCCGCCCCCCGCCTCCGCCCGGGCAGGGCCGCCTGGCATGGCGGGGTGCCCAGTGGGCACGCCTCGCACAGCAGAGCAAACTTTCACGGCCGTTACCTTTGCAGCAGCATCCTGCCTGGCACCTGCCCGGACCGGACAGACCACGGACCGCGCACCGCCAGGGGGCGGGCAGCCACTCCGGAGCGAGGCCCGGAGGAGGGAGAGGGAAGAGGAGGAGGAGAAGGAAAGGGGGGTAGTTTCCCAGCTCGCAGCCGCCTCGCCGCTCCTCCTGCCCAAGCCGGCAAGTGAAGTCACGGCCGCGGCGGTGACATCAGCGGAGCCTCTGACATCACGGCCCCGGCTGGATCTCACCTCTGCGGGAGGAGAGGGAGGAGCGGCAGGGAGGAGGGACGGGTGGAGGAGGGAGGAGAGCGCCAATCCCTCCAGAGATCTCGTGCTGGCGTGGGGGAGGGGCGGGCGGCTCATCTCGGAGAAAACGTTTTATCTCTGTGGATGGGGCGATGTGCGTCTATTTATAATTGGCCCCAGAGTGAACGGCTTAAAAGGGGTGACTACCCCCCACGGTGAAGAGCAGCAGCCTGCCCTAGCCGGGCTGGCTCAGCGGGCAGAGCGCTGGCCTGGGGACCCAAGGGCCCCGGGTTCGATTCCAGCCAAGGGCACGTGCGTGGGTTGTGGGCTCGACCCCCAGTGGGGGGCGTGCAGGAGGCAGCTGATCAATGATTCTCTGTCATCACTGATGTTTCTATCTCTCCCTCTCCCTTCCTCTCTGAAATCAATAAAAATATATTTAATTTTAAAAAAAAGAACTACAGTCACTGCTGTTCTTAGAGCCCATGGGGTGGAGGCCCGCGGGACAGTTATGGACGCCTGCGTGCTGGGGCTCCCCTCCTGGGGGGGCAGGGGGAGGTGCTCAGGAAGACCGGCAGGCTCAGAGGGCGGACTTTCCTGAGGCTGCTCAGCAGGGACTGCGCTGGGGGGAGGCAGGGGCGCGAGGGGAAGGGCTGCTGGGGGCCAGCAAAGGGGCTCAGAGCCTGCAGGGCCGCCGGCAGCCCCAGGGCTTTCTGAAGCCTCAGAGGCCGCCATGAGGACTTGGGCCTGGTGACTCCGGCCAGGCCTCCCCTGCAGAGGGGGACTTCAGCGGGGCAGGCAGGTGGCGCGGTCCCCACCACCCCAAGTCCCACCGGGGGTAGGGGTGGCGGCGGCAGGAGGCCTGCCCCTCGCGGTGCGGCCAGCAGTGCTGGTTCCGACTGGCTGAGCACTGGCACTCACCCTCCTCCTCCTCCGCCTTGGCCATGCCTGAGAGGCAGGTACCAAAGCCCCATGTCAAGATGGGGAAGCAGCTGTCACAGACAATACAGGGACTAGGCGTCCCGGGCCTGGACTCCAGACCAGGCCAGACTCTGCCCTCGGCCTGAGCCTCCGACTCCAAGCTGCTCGGGTCAGCCCGGCCTGGCAGGTCTCCGTCCGATGCCCCCCTCCTCCGAGAAAACCACGTGTGCTCCAGACTGCCGCAGGTCAGAGGCCCCCGTGCCAACCCCTGGCACCACCCTCTCCCCTGGCACATGGGCACCTGGCACTGGCTGCCCCAGACCCTTCACCTGAGCTCCTGGGCCTGACATCTGTGAGGACCTACTAAGCACCAGACTCGTTCTCCCATCGCATCCTTCCCAGCCCAGGACGCTGGGGTCCAGGCCGGGACTCGGCTGTTCCCATTGTCTGGGCAGTGCTTCCATTTCTCCTCCCACCCTCCTCCGTTCTCAGGGCTCCCACCATGCTTTGCACCGGTGCTCCTCCCCCTCCCCCAAGACTCCACCCGGTGCAGAGTCCACACCAGCCACTCACTGAGCCCTGGCAGCACAGTGGCTGCTCTCACACCTGCCAACACCCGCCAGGAGGCCGGACAACACCTTCACTCAGTCCCCCAACAAACCATGCTCCTCTCCCGCGGGCCCCGCTCTCCCTCCCCCCGCTTCCCCCACGCCTGGTTACATGAGGGTCTCCGCCGAGACATCATGTCCTCTGACCCTCAAGTCCGAGTTAGCTGCCACTTTCCATGTGTCCCCATTGCGGCCCCTGCTCCGTGGCCTTGGCAGCCCGCGGGAACTGCTGGAAAGGGATGGCTCTGAGCAGACTGCGGGTTCAGGCCCAGCTCCCCCCTTGCTCCCTGTGTGACCCTGGGCAGCCCCTGGGCGCCCTCAGTGTGTTCCCTCCTCTGGCAAAGGGGGGCGACAGCAGCTGTGCTGTTAGAGTAGGGGTGTCGAACTCAATCAGAGAAGGGGCCAAAATCTAAAATCCAGCCTAAATCGCGGGCCGAATGGTTTACTGAACAGTCATAAACTGTCATTGTGATGGAAACGCAGCGGAGTGCAGTGATGACAGCGTGGTGCGGGCCACATTGCAAGGCCTGGCGGGACGGATTTGGCCCGCGGGCCTTGTGTTTGACACATGTGTGTTAGAGGGTTCACCGGACCCAGCGGAACTCACTGCCCTGTCCTCTGCCCTCCCGCTGGCTGGGCTTCCGGCTCGGCCCAGGACAGGGGTCTGTCTTATCTCCTGACCCTGGCACGGTGCCCCCCCCCCCCGGAAGGTGCTCTAGAAACATGCACTGGGCCCTGGCCAGGGAGCATCGTCCCCAGATGCCAAGGCAGCAGGTTGGATAACTGGCCAGGTCACACCCAAGAATCAACAATGAGCACATAAATAAATGCAACGAATTCATCTCTGTTTCTCTCCCTCTCTCTAATATCAACAAGTAAATAATTTTTAAAAAGAGAGAAATGTGCGCTGAGAAACCTAGGGAAGGTGATGGGGAGTGGGCTGGAGAGTTTTAATTCGCTTCTGCAGGTGCCTATCTCAGCTGTCTGGTTTTCAATCTTGGTTCCACCACTTCCTTCCTGTGTGATGGTGAGCAAGTTACTTAACTTCTCTGGGCCACACATGCGCCACCTGTAAAATGGGGATAAGGATGGAGGCCGCCTTATAAGGTTATTGTAAGATCACATGAGAGAAGGGAGGTGAAGCGAGGACAGGGCGGACTCCGCAGGAGCTGGGGCCCTGCGAGCAGCATCCTCATTCCTTTACCTAAACAGCCTGCCGGGTGCCGGGGGGAGGCTGGGAGGGGCAGCGGACAGAGAGGAAGGGCTTCGGAGGAACAGACTGGGCCCCACACAGCCTCCCTGGGCTCAGCTCCTCACTCTGCCGGCAAGGTCACGCTCCGGACCTCGCCGAGTGTCTGCATGGGTCACAGCACATAGAACAGGAGAGTGCCGAGCACAGGGCCAGGCGCTGAGCAGACACAATGAATTCGGGTCCCCTCAGTTTCCTGGAACCATGACAGACACGCACCGTCATTCAATAACGTGTCACAAACACCTTGACATGGTGATGAGGGATCGCCGGCTGGGCACAGGAAATGCAGAAAAGAGGCTCAGAAGAAAAGAGCCGGGGTGGGAGACAGCAGGGCAGGCTTCCTGGAGGAGGAAGCTGGGTCAGAAAGGCTGGGGAAGGGAGGCGGGAGCAAGTGCAGTCAGAAGAGCTAGGACACCCAGCGCCCGGAGGCGTAGTGCATTTCCGAGCCAGCGGCCCAGACACGGGGAGCGGACGAGCCTGGTTCGGGTAGCTGATGGCTGTCCTGGAGGCTCCTCGAAGCCTCCGTGTTCGGCTGTGAAAGGCCAACAACACAGAGACCAGAACACCTGGTCTGGGAGGGAGGCTAGAATCGTCTGGCCCAGCCATTCCACAGATGTGGAAACTGAGGCCCAGGGAGAAGAAGGGGCAGAGCCAGGCCTATGCTAGCCCTGTAACCCCTCGGTCAGAATTCTTTTCATAACCTCAACGATAACAGTTAATGAGCCCTGGCTTGTTTGGCTCAGTGGATAGAGCGTCGGCCTGCGGACTGAAGGGTCCCAGGTTCGATCCCAACCAAGGGCACATGCCTGGGTTGTGGGCTCGATGGGCGTGCAGTAGGCAGCCAATCAATGATTCTCTCTCATCACTGATTTTTCTATCTCTCCCTCTCCCTTCCTCTCTGAAATCAATAAAGAAATATATATTAAAAAAAAAGTTAATGATACTTAAGTAGTGTTTCCTGTGTGCACCCCCTCTTAGCTCCTTAGGAGGAAGGTGAGGGACTGCTATTACTCCCATTTTACAGGTGAGCAAGCTGAGGCCCAGAGAACTACACTGAGTCACACACTAAAGAGCAGAGCCAGGTTTCAACCTCAGGCTGCCTGGCCCCAGAGTCTCGGCTTTTAACCAACACACTCTCCTGCTTCTCATCATAGCAGATACCCCTCCCTCCCATCATGCATGCACCCCCCACCCCCAAACAAGCATGCTTGCACTCACTCAACAGTACATTTCAGCTCCACCACCTCAAGCCCGAGGGGTCAGCCATGAATGCACAGCCAACCCCACAAAGCACCACCCCCCCCCCGCCTCTGTGTGACCCCTGCCGCCCTGCACCGCGCCCAGCCCTCTCAGAGCTCACTAAACCCGCCTCCTGAAAAGCCAGGACCACAGACCACTCTGCTGCTGGGAGGCCGCAAACCAACCTCTCAAGGGCCATTATGTCACCGACTGAGGACGGGGAGGAGGACGGTTGGTCCAGCATCCATTTCTGGGCAGAATGGGGAGTTACACGGAGGTCTGAGGCCTCACTGGCAAACACGGTAATAATAAACAATCCTGCAAGTCAGGTTTGGGAGTGTCCCGTGCCTGGGGCTGGAAGCAGCTGAGTGAGAAGTGAATGGTGGGCTCCTGCCACCAGATCTTCCACAGGCCTGGCCCCTGGGCAGCGGGGTGGCAGGCCAGGGCCAGCGCTGGGCACCCTGTCACTCCCCCGGGGGGCACCCACAGACCTACACCTTCTCCTAAGAGCAGGTGCCTGCTCTGTCCAGGCCCGCAGGTTGCTTCACCCAGAACGCCGGCCTGCCTGTCCCACTCCCCAGGTGAGGAGACGGAGGATCGGAGAAAGGATGGCTTGCCCAAGGTCAACTCTGTCTGGCTGCGAAGACTGTGATCCCGCCAACATGGCCACTTCCGTGCAGCCTGGGGCAGCCCGCTCCTTCTCTGATCCTCCAAAGGGAAGACACAGGCAGCCGGTGAGCGCGGCAAGCTGCTCCCGGCCCTGGTTCCAGTGTGCCCCATCCCTCCCGGCCCTGGTTCTGGTGTGCCCCTCCCTCCGGCCCTGGTTCTGGTGTGCCCCTCCCTCCAGCCCTGGTTCTGGTGTGCCCCTCCCTCCGGCCCTGGTTCTGGTGTGCCCCTCCCTCCGGCCCTGGTTCTGGTGTGCCCCTCCCTCCGGCCCTGGTTCTGGTGTGCCCCTCCCTCCGGCCCTGGTTCTGGTGTGCCCCTCCCTCCGGCCCTGGTTCTGGTGTGCCCCTCGGACGAGGCGGGAAGACGGGCCAGGAAGCAGCTGTCCCCTGGCCCACACCACCACCATCTGCACGTCACCTCCGCCAGAACCCTGAGTCAGTGTGCAAACAGCCCAGAACAACAGATCTTACAACCGAGACCCATTCAGCGAGGGGGACTTCCATACCCATTCGACAGACGGGGCTATGGATTCACATCTGCACGGTAACCCGCGCTCCCTGCCGCCGCTTCCCCAGCCCCAGGAGGTCCGATGCCCTGCTGGGCCCCAGAGAGCCCACCTGGGAGGAACGGGAGGGCTGCTGAGAGCAGGTATTGGCAGAATTATTAATAACGGCCCCCAACATCTGCATAGCACGGTGCCACTCCCTGGCCGAGCAAACGCTCCAGCCTCCGTTTCCTCCCCCATAAAAGGGGAATAACGGTAGTCATTCTTCTCGGAGGTGGCAGCACAGGAATCATGCATCCCATTATACAGATGAGGAAACTGAGGCTCAGAAAGGGGGCAGAAAGCGCATCGAAGCCCCAGTTTGGACCTGGGTCTATGACAATGAACGCAGGAGGCTAAAGGAGAGAAAGGCCTGGGGTTGTGCGTGTGTGTGTGGGGGGGTGTTGGGGGGCTGAGACGCTGAACCAAACACGTTTTACCGTGGGCAGCCCACCAATGGCCACCACAGGGGCGACCTCCCCGCCCGGGGCCGTCGGGGGCCGCAGCCGCCCCAGGCCCAGCTGCCGCCCTGGCAGCCCCCAAAGACCCCCCAAGACCCGCTGCGCCGCCGAGCTCGTTCCCATTCCAAACATGCCAGAGCGCGGCCCCGGAGGCTGCTACTTAGCGCCAGATTAATCACAGCGAATTCTCCATCCAGATCCCGCGCGCAGGCCGAACTCCCACCGCTAATCGCCGTAATATTCTCCTCGGCGTGTGCAGGCGGCCGGCCGGGGCGATGTTCCAGGAATATTAATTCTCACAGCCGTGCTCCCGCCGCACGCATGCGCCCCCACACCGCCCGGCTGCTGCTGGGGATGGGCCGGGGCCAGCAGCCCCTCTCGCCCTCCCCTCCCAGGCCTGCCCCAGCCTGCAGAGGCTCGGGGCCTGCGAAGCCACCCAGCACAGCCCTCTGATGTCCCCGCACGACAGAGCTTTGAGGAACCAGGCAGCTAGGGAGCAGCTGATCGCAGCCCTGCTCTGCACCCCCCGCCCCCCAAAAGAAAACACAAAAAGGGATGAAACCCTTTCATCTGCTCAAACATAAAAACGTGGGCAGCGGAGGTGGACGGAGGTTGGGCACCGCTGTGGGCCGGGGAGGGCAGGGGAGGGCAGGGGAGGGCAGGCCTCTGCTGGGGAGAACTCTGAACCATTATTGGGGACCCTCTCTCATGGTGTGGCCACTAATAAGGGGAGCCCGGGGCAGGCCGGGGGGTGGCTCCCAGCTTTGAGAGGGTCCCTGAGCAGACGGTACCCCATTCCAAGCCCCCAGGCTCCAGCTGAAGTGCGGGCTGCGGGACCGGGGGACGGGACACCGGCCGCCTCAGAGGGCTCCCGCATGCCTGCGATTCAAAGCAGACCCCAGCCTCCTGCCCACCGTGGCCCTGAGTTTCCTAGGACAGCGCTGGGCAGTCACACCTTCGGGGGCTTTGCAAGGTGCCCCTCTTGTCTTGGTTCAGACTCAGCACAACCATAGGAGGCAACTGGAACACACTGGTTTACAAATAAGGAAACTGAGGCACAGAAAGGCGAGGAAAAGGGCCCAGTCGAATCAGGCCCAGGTGATCAGAATTTGAACCCCGGTCCCTCTCTTCTCTGGGACTCCACCTCCCTGTCTCTGAAATGACCTTAATGTCCTTCCAGCTAGAGAGCCTGTCCAGCCAGCAAGAGCATTCTTTGAGCACCTACTGTGTGCCAGGCCCGGGGGCCGGAAATGCAGAAGTGTGCTCAGGAACTCAGTCTAGTGGGAACAAAAATAAGCAGACCTATGACCACAGTCCAGCCTGAGCCCCGGGGGAAGGGGACCTACCCCATGGCCTTGGAGGTCAGGGAGGGCTTCCCGGAGGAGGCAGTCACTGAGGAGAAAGCATCTTACACGGAAGTCTGGACCAGAGTGGAGAGAGTGGGCCGAGAGCCGTTTTTGTGAGTGGTGCAGTGCCGGGAGCCTCTGGGTGGGGAGTCACGTGAGAACAGGAAGGGTGTGGCAGGCAGTGGGATGTGGCTGGTGTGACGGGGCCCAGGCCTGGTGTAGATCCAGGCAGGCTGAGCCAGGCCCCAGTTCGGCGGTCCAGGCTGGCCCAGGCCAGGCAAGGGGCCAGGGGACAGTGAGGAAGGGGTCTCTTGAACTTGGGTTTCCTGACTCCTGGTTTGGCTGAGGCAAAGCTGGTAAGAAGCCTGGAAAGGTGGGTCTATTTGTCAGAAAGGTGGGTCTATCTAGCTTAACAAAGTGAGCCAGAGGGGGCTGCCCGGCGTTTGCTGGCACAGATGTGTTAAAAGGATCAGGTTTAACTACAGAGGTGAGCGACATAGTTCAGACCCCTGGCCTCCCCCCAGCAGCCAGCACTTGCCCAGTCGCCCACCCTGTCCCCACTGACCCGAGATGTCTAACCTGGCAGGTGCCGGCGCCTCTCCCACTCCCCCCACGTAAGTCTTATGGCCGTTAGGAAACCAAGGAAACCCATTCCTCAGCCCAGGACACTGAGGCCTGCAGACAAAGCACAGACAGGAACAAGCTCACGGGCCTCCTACACGCTGGGCTCTCTGCCCACCCTCTCACAGGGCGGGACCCAGGAGGGCGCTCACCCGGGTCCCCTAGGAGCAGGCGGCAGCTTCATAGCTCCCAGGTCTGCACCTGCGCGCTCAGTGTCCTGCCCCTCAGGCTGTGCCCCTCCTTCCCCATCAGAACACGCACACAGGGAAGCACACACACAGGGGAACACGCACGCACACAGGGAAGCACACACACAGGGGAACATGCACGCACACAGGGGAGCACGCACACAGGGGAACACGCACGCACACAGGGGAGCACGCACACAGGGGAGCACACATACAGAGCCATGCCTTGGACTCACTCACATGAGAATCTCAGGCAGACCTAAGACCCAGCAGACACCCCGAGAGACTGGGGGACAAGCCAGGGCCCAGCCCTGCACTCAAGGAGATAACACCCCAGTGTGTCCACTGGCCATGGAGGGCCACGGGAACTCAGCCAGCCAGCCTGGGAGAAGGCCAGAAGGCTTCCTGGAGGAGGGGGTGCGTGGCCGCAGCCTAAGGACGAGGAGGCCTGAGTGAGCTGCAAAGTGCCACACGTGAGACACAGAGCTTTTCTGAGGTGGGGCCCAGGTCTGCCCCCCAGCAGGTCCCATTCCAGGTCAGCCCTCCAGCACCGCTGTCCGGCGCCTGTGCCTGGGGACGGGTCCCAGTGCAGGCCCACCCCAGGGGAGTTCTGCCGAACGCCCTTGGGCTCCAGACCCAGGAGCAGCCTCGGGGCCTCTCAGACTCGGCGCTGGAGAAGGCAGGGCAGGCAGAAGCCGGGGTGACCCACAGGGTCCTGGCACTTCCTTCCCTCCCCACCAGAGACCCCGCTGACAGCGCTGCTCCGGCCCCTCCAGCAGGGCAAGCCAGGCTGGGCCCAGCCTCCCTGCGCCTGGCTGAGGATCTGAGCGAACCGCCTGCCTGCCCCACGCCTCAGCCTGCTCATCCCAGACACAGCCTGGCCGCGCCTGGCCGCCAGGTGACGGTGAGGGGGGGAGTGAGGGGTTATCTCAGCGAGTGAGGGTAAGAGTGCGTCCCTCTGCAGGGCTGGGCCTTGGAGACCAGAAATAACAACAGGCCCGAGCCAGGACAAGGAGCTCACATTTGCCTCCTTTGCTGCTCATGGCCATGGAGAGGGGCACTTCCCACTGCAGGCAGAGGCTGAGGGCGCAGGTGGCAGGGCATGCCCCAGGTCACAGGGCCCCAAGTGCCAGTGTGTGAGCGGTGCAGAAGGCAGCCCCCTTGCCTGACTCTGGAAGTGGGTTCTCTCAGGATATGGAAAGGGGTGGGCAGGGAGGAGGCTGAGCACCTTGAGCCAGCCCACTGGCCAGCCCCAGCCCCAGGGGAGCGTGGCTCCCAATGCCAGGCTCCTGCCCCCCCCTCCCCGCCTCCCTCAGCCTGCAGTCACCTCGGGCCCTGGCAAGGTCTTGCTTTGAAAACCTAGGACACCCTCAGCTGGTGTGGCTCAGTGGACAGAGCGTCAGCTTGGGGAATGAAGGGTCCCGGCTTCGATTTCGATTCCGGTCAAGGGCACATGCTCAGATGCAGGCTCGATCCCTCGAGGGGGTGTGCAGGAAGCAGCCGATCCATGATTCTCTCTCATCATGGATGTGCCTATCTCCCTCTCCCTCTCCCTCTTCTCTGAAATCCATAAAAATATATATTAAAAAAAAAAGAAGAAAGAAAGAAAGAAAGAAAGAAAGAAAGAAAGAAAGAAAGAAAGAAAGAAAGAAAGAAAACGTAGGACAGAAGAAGGGGCCGGGGAGTGGGGACCGTGGGAGGCAGCGCCCGCAGCATCCTGCCTGCCCGGGGCTCGGTGCCCGCAGTGCCTGTCAACGCGGCTGCACACTGCGCACTCCGGCAGGCACCTGCCAATCTCAGCCCACGCCCCAGCCCCTCTCCCGGAGGACAGATCATTCGCCGGCTCTCCCAGCCTGAAATAACTGACGAAATAACTAATGCTAGTTCGGTGAGGTCCCCCTGGAAGGGTTTTAATCACCAGCTGCGCTGAAGACTTCAGCCTCGGGGGCGGGAGGAGGGCCGGGAAGGTGGAGCAGGTCAGCAGGGCTGAGGCGGGGAGGCAGCGGCCCTTCCAGCGCGGCGAGAGGGCAGGGCCAGGCCGCTGCTGTCCAGGGTGCTGGCCCTGGCGGCCACAGGCTTTAGGATTCCGACCGGCGGGCTAGGTGCCCGGCAGGGACTGGAGGGAGATTATCTCCTGTCAGCCTCAGGGCGGAAGCCGGCGTCCCCACCAAACAGATGAGGACAGGGATGGTGGCACGCCATGGTCACACAGGCACGGCGGGACTGTCCAGTCGCCCGTGGTGGGAGGCAGGTCCCGGCTGCCTGCAGCAGGGAGGTGACGGGGGAGGGGCAGGTGCTGCGGGAAGGCCCAGCGGGAAGGCCCAGCACCCCGCCAGGACTGCTCACCCGGCCCACGCCTTCCCTCCCTGACTCAGGGAGAGAGAACTCCTGAAGCGACAGGCCTGGCTGCCTCTGCCCCAGAGGAGCCCCAGACTCCTCCCGCCCCCGCCCTGCCCTCCATGGCCTCCCCCTCTGCCCCTGCTGAACCGGGTGCCTTCCTTCTGCTCCTTCCAACCTGCCAAGCCGGTTCCTGCCTCGGGACCTTCGCCCTGGCTGTTCCCTCACCCTGGAACGCTCTTCCCTACGTTTTTTTGTTTTTTGTTTTTGTTTTTGTTTTTTTACAGAACTGGCTCGTGTCATTCAGGGCACAGCCCAAAGAACACCTCCTCCGAGAAGCCCTCCTTGAATTCCCAGCCGCAGTCTTCTCTGTCAAAGGCCCTGAGCGGCTGCCCACAGCCCCTGCAGCTCCTCACCGCACACCCACCCCTCCTTAGCCAGCCTCCTGTGCTCCAGCTGTGACTGGTGGGGAGCTGGCGGAGTGGCCAGCTCCCCACCAGTCACAGCTGCCGTCTGCACTCAGACCCTCGACCTCACTGAGGGCTGGACTCTGAAGCCAGTTTGCTGGGGTTCAAATCCTGCCTCAGTCACCTCCGAGCTGTATGAACCTCTGAACCTGTGTCCTCGTCCGTAAAAGGGGTAAGTCCCCTATCTGTAGGGCACTCAGGACAGTGCCTGGCCAGTGCTTGGTGTTGCTAGTAACAGCACCACCACCATCATCATCCTATAGCCCTGCCAGGCCCCGGCTAACTGGATGCCGCATCCTCCCGCCCCCACGCACAGAGCCCGGGACACGTGGGCGCTCGGTGAGGCTGGCAAGGTGTCTGCCTGAGACAGGCCAGGGGGGTCAGCGGCTCCATGTCCTAGGGGAGGAGGTAGAGGCTGCGGGAGGCTCAGCACTGTCCTGGCACCACCACTGCAGCCTCTGCCAGCCCGCTCTCCCCAGCTCTGCAGAGGAGCTGTGCCTGGCTCCTGAGGGCCATGGGGCAGGGCGTGGGGGGGGGAGGGCGGGCGGGCGGCCCTGCCCTGAGCCTCCTGGCCAGGATCACAGCCCTGCGCCATTCGAGCTGCTGCCCACCAGCCGGCCCCTGGCAATGGGCCCGGGATGCCAGCCAGCAGCGAGGAGGCAGCTTGGCCGGCAGCCAGCTCACAGCGCCTGAGCCGTCAGCTGGGAGGCAGGCCAGGCAGGGCCAAGACCCCCACCCCTGCCTGGAGCCCTGGCCAGCCCCCGGGACAGGGCCAGCTCCTCCCCGCCAAAGCTGCCCGGGACCCAGCCCCCAGCAGGGCCCAGGCACGTCCGTGATCTCGCCGGAGGGCCCAGGAGGCCTCATCCCCATTAATTCTGCTCAGCCCTCCGCTGGTGTGGAAGCAGCACATGGAGCAGGGGGAGTTTTCAAGTCAAATAATAATAAAAACAGCAACAACCACAGCTGACACTCGGCAGGCACGCAGTCCGTGCCAGGTGCCATGTGCTGCTGCGCCGACTCCTCCGGGGGCCGTGCGGTCGCCACCCTCCCGGTGCAGACGTGGCGCTGAGCGCCGAGCAGCCACGCCCGCTGGGAAGTGGGAGGACTCCCGGTCCCAACCTCGCCCCTGCTCTGGCTCAGGCACGCCTAGGGGCCCCCTGCTCAGCCAGGAAGTGGAGGTCATTCCTGCAGGTGCCCCCTGAGGAACAGCTGGGCCAGAGGGCCAGGCAGTGAGGAGGGGCAGGTCCCAGGGCCAACCGTGAAAGCCCACAACAGGCCCTGAGACTCAGGCCGGCCTCTCCCGACCCTGCACAAGGTAGACAGGGATACACTGCCGACATCCCGCACGGCCAAGGAGATCAGACGCATGCAGACCATCTCCTGTGGGTCTCTCCCTCCCTCTCTCTTAAAAGACTTTACCGATTTTTAAAAAATATTTTTTATTGATTTTTTTACAGAGAGGAAGGGAGAGAGATAGAGCTGGAAACATCGATGAGAGAGAGACATTGACCAGCTGCCTCCCGCACACCCCTCACTGGGGATGTACCCGCAACCAAGGTACATGCCTTGACCGGAATTGAACCTGGGACTCTTGAGTCTGCAAGCGACGCTCTATCCACTGAGCCAAACCGGCTTCGGCTTTATTGATTTTTTAGAAAGGCAAGGAGAGAGGGAGGGAGGGAGTGAGAGACAGAGTGAGGGAGAGAGAAATTGATCGGCTGCTTTCTGTAAGTGCCCCCACCGGGGACTGAACCCGCACCCAGGTATGTGTCCTGATCGGGAATCAAACCCGGCACTTCCTGGTGTATGGGAAGAAGCTCCAACCAGCGGAGTTGCTGGCCAGGGCTGGGTGCCTCTCTCTTGGCCCTGGGTCCAGGAAAGACCTGGGCTCGGCCCCCCACCAGCCAGAACCATGCGGCAGGGCCCGGCATTCCTGTTCCAGGTCTCGCAGGAAGGGCAGAGCAGGCCGTGGCAGGCGTGTGCCGGGTCCAGTGCCCTCACCCAGCTGCTCACATGTGTTCCAAGTGCTGCCGGCTTTACAAACAAACAAACAAAAACAAAACCTGTGTCTAGTCTCCCTCAATTCAAAGCAAACGGTGGGGAAAAGGTATTGCCACTGACCCCCCCTTCCCACAGGCCCAGAGAGGGACAGTGGCTCACCCAAGGTCACACAGTGATTAGGGCACAAACAGGGCCCTGAGGCCCCCAGGACTCCCGTCCCAGGTCCCCTAACCCCTGGTGGTGGTGGTGGTGTGTGTGACACTCAGCTCAGAGCCACGGCTCCGCTCCAGAGAGTGAGGGGAAGGGGTGAGAGCGGTCAGCAGGGATGGCAGAGGGTCTGGAGAGAGGCAGGAGGGTGACCTGGCCAGGGGCGGGGGGGCTGTGAGGGCAGCGTGCGGAAGAGAAGGCACCGGGAGACGGCAGGGGCGCTGACTGAGCCTCAGAGGAGAGCGGCAGGAGCCGCTGAGCCCCTTTGAAGTCACTCAGTCTGCCTGTGCCCTCCTGCCAGACACCGAAAGGCGCCTGACCGGGGAGGGCCTGCTGGGCGCCCGTGAGTCCCAGCCCCTCTCTGAGCTGGGCTCCTGCGGGGGCAGCGATGGGGCAGCATGACACCCTCACCGCCCTGGGAGGGATGGGCACCGGCGGGCACAATTCACAGTGTTGCCCTAATTGCTCCGTCTCCCCACTGGCCCTTCATGGGCATGCCTGCCAGGAGAACAGATTTAACCACAGGAAGAAGAAGAGGGACAGGCCAGAGCCTGGGGCTGGCGGCAGCCCCCCACCCCCCACCTCAGCACAGAGCACCCTCCCCAGGCCAGTCCATCCCAGCTCCACGCCGGCAGCCCCACAGGAGGCCCTGCTGGTGTGGGAATCTGACAGCAAGGGTGCCCACGGCCACTCCGCCCAGGCTGAGGGGGAGGAGCAGGGCTGGGAGAAGACCCCCCCCAACCCCCCTCCCGGCAGATCTGGGCGGGGCCTGGGCATTCAGCCTTCAGAAGGCTGGGAGGGGCAGGAGGGCCAGTGGCCAATGCAAGCCCCAAGGGCCACAGACTGGAGTCCAGGAAATACTCACTCCCCGCAAGTGGGGGGCAGCGGCAGGGGGCAGGGAGGGCTCCTGCTGGGGGCGGGGCACCGAGGGGCCCAGCCCTCCCAGGTGACGCCAGCACTCCCATTTCCTCCCTCACCGCCTCCCACTGCACCCTCCGCTCCCTGCACTGCCCGCTCCTGCGTCCCTTACCTCCTCCTCCCTGTCCCCTCTCCCCCCCCCCCCCGCTCCTCCCAGTGGGCCTTCAATGCCCCAGGCCTCAGTTTACCCCCAGAGACAAAGGCTGCAGCCCGGACTGGGCAGCCTCGGCCTTGAGACCCCACGGCAGGTGCCCAGGAAGGAGGTGAGTCCATCCTCCGAGGACACAGTGGACAGGGCCATCGGCACCAGCACCACCTCTTCCTTTCTCTCCCGCCAGCAGCTCCTCCCCGAGTTCACCCCCTGGGTGGCCAGGCCAGCCTGTCCCAGGCCGTGATGCCAGGATTACGGGCAATCAGCAGGTACCCAGAGGAGGGGGGGGGGTGAGAACAGCAGAGGTGGGAGTGGAGGAGAAGGAGGAGGAGGAGGGGAAGGAGGAGGAGGAGAGGAGGAGGGAGAGGAGAGAAAGGGGAGCAGGAAGTGGGGGGGAGAGAGGAGGGGGAAGGAGGGAGGTAGGAGGAAAAATGAAGGGGAGAGGGGAGGACAGGGGGAGGAGGGGAGGGAAGGCAGGGAAGGAAGGGAGGAGGGAGAACGGAGGAGGGGGGAGGGGCGCTCTGAAACAGGCAACATCAAAGCTTCGGCTCCGCAGAGCCGGTCACGTGCGCAGGCTCGGTTCCTTCGCTGAGAGCCGCGGGGCCCGGGGCTGCTGGGAGGATTTTAAATGAGGCAGGCTGCTGCAATATTGGGGTGGGGGTGCAGTCAGCTTTACATCAGGCAGGTTTGGAACCCGGTCCCGCCAGGGAGCGGCCAGGGCAGAGGCCTCGGCCAGCTGGGCAGCCGGGCAGGTGGCCGCGAGGGGACCGCCCGGCCATCGGAGCAGCCGGTGTGAGGGCTGGAGGACCGGCCGGCCCTCTTAGAGAGAAGCCGGAAATCTGGGTTTTATGTGAGCGCTTCCTCTTTTAACATCGGCCCAAATGACAAAAGAAAAAAACAACAAAAAGAAAAGGAAAAAACGATGTGGGTCCAGGGCCTCGGCTGAGGGGTCCGCCTACCTGTGTCACAGGGGGTCACTGAGGCTGGAGAGGAAGGGGCTGGTCTAAGGTCACACGATGGCCCCGGGGGCGGGGGCTAGGACATGGGCACCTCTGGGTCCCGGGCTGGGCAGGGCAGTGATGGGGAGAGGGCAGTGATGGGGGAGAGGGCAGTGATGGGGGAGAGGGCAGTGATGGGGAGAGGGCAGTGATGGGGGAGAGGGCAGTGATGGGGAGAGGGCAGTGATGGGGGAGAGGGCAGTGATGGGGAGAGGGCAGTGATGGGGGAGAGGGCAGTGATGGGGGAGAGGGCAGTGATGGGGAGAGGGCAGTGACGGGGGAGGGTAGCCCCCCTCCACTCGGCCCCCTCCCCTGCCCCCTTCTCCAGGCTGCCCCGACCCTCCCCACCGAGCCCTCCGGCCCCAAGGGCTCCCCACTCACTCCGGCCCCGGGCTCCAGGGGCCCCTCACAGATCAGGCCCTTCCCGGGGGGGGGGGGGGGGGAGGCCGCTGCCTCTGTGGGGGTCTCCCCGGGGGGTGCCCCAGGGCAGGGGACAGAGAATTTGGGGCAAAATATACAGCATCTGTAAACGGCACTGGTGGCTGAGGGAAGGCTGGGGGGTGATGTGAAGACCACACTCAGAGCTCAGAGCTCTACCTGGAGGGCGCCGGGAGCCAGGCCTGGAGGTGTGAGAACAGCAAGGCGCTCAGACTGAGGCGGGGACTAGGAGCCGGCTGGCAATGCTCCTTCTCTGAGCCTTTGACAAGAACGTGCTGAGCACCTGCTCTGTGCCAGGCCAGGCAGACAGAGGTGCCTGCCTTCCCGGGGGACCCGGGGGGGGGGGCAATGTGAACCCCACCACTGAGGGAGGGCCTGCACTGGGCAGGGGCCTCGGCCTGGCTGACTGGCCCCTCTGAGCAGGAGCCCCTGCAGGTGAGGGCTCAGGCTGAGGCGGTGGCTCAGGCCGAGGTGTGGGCAGGAGCAACGAGGGGAGGGGGAGAGAAGATAAAAACGGGTGCTGATGGGGGTGGGTTCTTGGAGGCACCCGTTTTCTACCTGCAGAACCCGCACCGGGGAGCAGCTGCAGGCCCCTAGGCGGGGGCCGCCCATCCTCTGGTCAGAGCCCGACAACGGCTGGACGGCCTCAGGCAGGTCCGTCAGCCGAGCCCCAGAGGAGGGCCTGGGAGCGGGCTGTGGGCCAGCGGGAACCGGTATGGGCCTGGCGCGGTGCTGAGCCCGGAGAGGCTGGCATCGGGGGGCAGCTGCGGGGACGCGGGGAAGGGCCCCTCACTGAGCAGAGGCCGCCAGGCCACTAAAGAATGCCAGGTTCTCCACTGAGGAAACTGAGGCAGGCCGCCCGGGGTCTGGGGAAGGGGGCTCCAGAGAAGGGGGTAAAGCTCAGTCTCAGGGGAGAGGGGGCAGGAGTGGGTGCCTCCTCTCTGTCTTGGCCATGACCCTGAGGGTGGGGCTGAGGGAAGACCAGGGGCGCTGCCTTCACCCCGCACCCCGTCTCCGCCATGTGCCCAGCCCCGGGCTGGTGTAGGGGCAGCGGGTCTCCGGAGCCCCATCTCCATCCTCAAGGAGCTCCCCCACCCGCCGGCCACTCCCACTCCCTCTTCCAAGGTCACCACGCCCCTGCTCCAGGTGGGGTCCTGTCTCCTGCGGGGGGGGGGGGGGGGGGGGGGGGGGGGGAGGCGCGCCAGGAGCGGGGGAGGGAAAAGGAGGAAGGAAACGCACTGCCCGTGGCCTTGCCCCAGCCAGGCTCCCCATCACACACCGCAGAGCACACGGCCCCTCCCCCGTGGCCCCGGCATTGATTTCAGAGAGGAGGGGAGAGGGAGAGAGAGAGAGAAGAATCAGTGATGACAGAGAATCATGGACCGGCTGCCTCCAGCCCACCCCGGGCCTGTGCCCTGACGGAATCACACCATGACCTCCTGGCGTACAGGTTGACACTAACCACTTGGCAACACCAGCCGGGCACTACACGATCGCTTCTCTCCTCACAGCTCACCCTGGGAGCGGGGGTGTCAGTCACACGGCTGTAGAGGAGGGAGCCGAGGTCCAGGGCCCAGCCCACGCCCCGGGTCACAGACACAGCTCCACTGCGAACGCAGAGAGCCTGCTGGGTGCAGAGCGGGAAGCCCAGCAGCCTGCAGTCACTCACGAGCCTCAGACAACGCCTCAGGCCGCTGCTCCTGCCCCCCACCCCCACCCCGTTTTCCAGACGAGGACCCGGCTGCACGGAATTGAGGAATTGACGTAACTTGCTGCTGAGCAGGAGATCCGGGTTCAGCCTTTAACCCCTCTCCCCACAGGCAGCCCCTGGCAGGGAGAGGGGATGAGCGGTGAGAGGCGCACAGCCTGGAGGCTCAGGCCAAAGGGAGGAGGACGGGGAGGAGGGGAGCCTGGAGGGGGAAGGGCAGGGAGGGGAGTGTGAGGAGGAGGGACTGTGAGGAGGAGAAGGGGGAGGAAAGAGAGAAGGGAAAGGGGGAGGGGAGAGGGAGGAGGGAAATGGAGAAAGGGAAGGGGGGAGAGGAGGGAAGTGAGGAGGGGCCCTCTCCCCGGCCTGGCACACCGCATTCCCTCCAGTGGGGGCCAGGCCAGTGGTGCCAGGGGGCGCTGCCCGGTGCCCAGGAGGAGCGGGCACATCAAAGCTGGGCCCCAGCCAGCCCCGAGGTAGCGGCCTTTGAGGTTTGGCAGCCACGGAGCCATATTTCAGGCTGATACAAAGCAGGCTGCACCCCACCCCCTGGGGCCGAGATCCCCATCTGGGTTGTCTACTTAATACCCCATTACCGGAGAAAATATACAGCGGCTCTGGCCTGCGCCGGCCTCCCTCCTTCCCTCCCTCCCTCCCGGGAGATCAAAGCTGCTCCGAGCGCCACGAATTCCAAACCAAGCGCAGGTGGACCCACCGTGGGGGGGGGCGGCTTCCAGGCGGGGGTGGGCCTGGGTCAGGAGCCCGGCAGGGAGAGAGCTCACACATCGCACCCTGGGTCCTGCCCCAGACCCCCCCGCAGACCCCCCCCCGCCTCACTGTGCCCTTGTTGTGTCCACGGCGCCCCCTCTGAGACCCTCCCGGACCCGGTGCCAGCCTGGGGGCCACAGCGGGGCAACCCGTCCCTCACAACCAGCAGGCGGCCGCGGTGCCAGGCAGGCCCACCGACGAACCTTCTAGTTTCACAGCAACGCTGCGACGTGGCACAATCACCCGCTTTACAGCAGGGGAAACTGAGGCGGGGAGGGAGGGGCCAGGTGTGGCTGCCTGTGTCCACTCCTCCACACTGAACCCCGGACTTACATCGGGGAACCCCGGCTTCGGTGATCAGGTGCCCTGTGAACCAGGGGCCAGCCTCCCCTGGAAGCTCACAGCCACGTCTGCGGTGGGCACTGGCGCCCCCCTCATCCCACACAGGAGGTGGCACTGGCCCCTCCCACATCCCACCCAGGAGGTGGCACTGGCCCCTCCCCCTCATCCCACACAGGAGGTGGCACTGGCCCCTCCCCCTCATCCCACCCAGGAGGCGGGCACTGGCCCCTCCCCCTCATCCCACAGGAGGCGGACACTGGCCCCTCCCTCATTCCACACAGGAGGTGGCACTGGCCCCTCCCCCTCATCCCACCCAGGAGGCGGGCACTGGCCCCTCCCCCTCATCCCACAGGAGGTGGCACTGGCCCCTCCCCCTCATCCCACACAGGAGGTGGCACTGGCCCCTCCCCCTCATCCCACCCAGGAGGCGGCACTGGCCCCTCCCTCATCCCACACAGGAGGCGGGCTCCCCCAGTCCAGGCTGGAGCCTGGAGTCCCCGGCCCCCAGCCACCCTGGCCCCGGTTCTGCCGGGGCCCGGTGCACTGGGTCTGCTGTCTCCATGGCTGTGCTCTTTCTGAACCAGGCGGTAAGGTCAGAGGCTCAGAGCCCACGGAGGCCACGCTGGGGTAGCCTGGGCGCCCCGGGACCCTCTCCCTGGCCGGCCAGGATGGAGGCCGGAGCTGAAGGGTGCCCTCTGGGTCCCCGGGGCCAACCACACCCACAAGCGCCGAAACGCATGGAGCACAGGCCAGCGGCTCCTCGGGCTGGACCGGGCTGCGGTGAGCACCGGTCGCAGCGGCCGGCTCCCAACCCGGCGGGTAGTGCCGGCTCCTTCCTCTTGATGGACCCCCGGTGCTCCTCTCCCTGGGGCTCCGGTTCCGGGGAGACCAAACTCCTGCCTGATGGGCCCCGGGCTCGGCCCCGCAGTCCGTCCTCACTCCCGCAGCAGCGGCTCCGGCACCTCTGGGCGAACCACCGAGTCTCAGACCGGCCTGACAATGACCCTGAGCCACGTGTGCCGCCTGCCCCCCCCGCCCCGGGGCTGGGAGCTCCCTGAGGTCCACTTGGTGGACGCGGGCGACGCCCCCACTTGCCCACCCCCAGCGGCCTGCCCGCCAGGCCCTCAGCTGAGAGGCAGGAAGGGCCCTCAGGAGAGATGCCAACCCCACGGGAATCAGACACCGAGACGGGCCCTGGGGCTCAGAGACCTGCCCCTCACTGGCCGCGAAAAGCCGACCCTGCAGACCCCCCCCCCCCCCCCGCCTCCCCTCCCCGCTGGGACAGAGCCGCAAGCGCAGGGCGAGCCGCGCCCATTCCCAGGCCCATGGGGCTCAACAAGCTGATCAGAGCGCGAAATAACCTCTGGCCTGGCCGGGGCACGGCACACGGGTGAGCACAGCCACCCCCCGCCCGCAGCCGAGTGCCAGCCCCAGACGCCGCGGCCGCCAGTTCCCGGCTCAGCAGAACGTCTCCATTTTGCAGAGAAATTAATGAGAGGGAGAAGCCTGGGAAATTATGAGTTGCCACCTGCAATCTCTCCTTCCCATGAGCGAGGCGCGATGGCTGGTTAGAGCAGCAGCAGCCGGCGGGCTGGGCCGGCAGCTGAGGATCTGCCTGCTGGGAGGCAGGTGCAGAGCCACGGGGGGGCCCGAGGGGCACTGAGGTGGCCCAGCCCAGGAACCCCCGAACCCGGGATTCCCAGCTCCCTGCTCCCTCCATCCCTTTCATCACCAGGCAGCCAGCTGGCCGGATCGCAGAGCAGGAGACACCCCCACCCCGGGCTCCCCAGGGGCTGGGAGGAGAGTGAGAGGTCTGGGGCTGCACTGGGTGCCTTCACCCAGGAAGTCCTCACAGCCACGGGCACGAGGCCCTGGAGCTGTGTCCCAGCCCGGAGACGGAGGCTGACGGTGAGGAGAAGCCGCCTGTGGCAGTGGTGGATCTGTTGACAGCGGAGTGGCCTGAGGTGAGCAGAGGAGGGACGGCCTCAGAGACACTCAACGCGGTCGCTGCAGCTGGCACCTGACCAGGGGCACGGAGCCGCCGAGTCAGGGCGCTCCTCCTCCTGGACTGGGAGGCAGGGAGGACCAGCCTCTTCCGTAACCGCTGCCTGCACTGAGGGCCACGCCCGCGGCCGGCTGGGAAGGGTGGCTGCAGCCAAGCTCGGGGTGCTGGGCCCCCCTCCCCTGACGGGAGCCAGCACGTGTCCTTCTCCCAATAGCCCGCACATCTCAGCTCCCGCCAACGCCAGCCCTTCCCCGGGATGTGAATTCAGACTAAGGTGTGAATGACTGACCCCAGCTTCATCTCCTCCTCCAGAGATTGTGCAACCTGACCTCCCATCTGAGAGGGAGGTAATTCACGGGGTGAGGTGCTGAGGGAAGAGCCCCCTCAGATAAGAATCCGGACCCTCGGGCCCTGGCACCCAGCACCAGGAGCCGCCCAGGGAAGACGGGCCTCATGGGCCAGTCCCCGTCCCGTTGGCTGTGCGTCTTACAGAGGCCCCGGCCTCTGAGCCGGGTCTCCTCACTGTCCCGCCCCAGCTGCTGACCCCGGAGAGCCGGGGGCAGCCTGCGGTGGATCCGGCACAAGGCCCCGGCTGAGGCGCCGCTATCTCCCGGCTGCCCGGCCCCGGCCGTATTTTATGATAATGGCCTTGGCCAATAGGGGCGCAGGCTATTAGAATGAGTTAAGGCCAGATTAATCTGCTTAAAAAAATATGCCTGGTTTTTACGCTGTGCATTCCCTCCTAACAACTCAGGCTCCTTCCAGGCCATTATCTCATTTTATCGTTAATTCAATTCCATAAACATGTATTAAGTGTCTATTATGGGCAGGGCCCCGCCTGGAGGCAGGGGGCAGTGCGAGGGCGGTGGGGGCGGCTCTGGCCCCCGAGGAGCCGGCGGTCAGGCAGGGAACCCCCGGCCCTCGGGCCTCTCGGCTGGAACTAGGAGCGAGTGAGCAGGAGCTCAGAGGAGGGAGCCGCTCCCAGCCTGGAGGATCTGGGCGGGCTTCCTGGAGGAGGGGGCCCAGGAAAACGGGGCTGGAGACAGTAACGTGTGGCGTGGAGAGAGGGCCTGCTATGTGCCAGGTACTGGCCTCTGCGTTTGACACACAGGGACTCAGTCCCAGCGACAATCTGGGGGACCTGCACGATGTCACCCCGTTTTACAGAGGAAGAAACCAAGGTTCAAAGAGGTCGCAAAGCTGGTAAGGGTGAAGCCATGACCTCCAACCCTACAGCCTGGGCATCAACCTCTCTGTGGGTGCCCAGTGCCCAGAGGGGCCTGAGGCGGAGCGGGCACAAAGCACCGGGAGGAAGGGAAGGAACAGGGAGGGAGGGAGGCACGGGTTCGGTCCTTCCCAGCGGGCCTGTTGGGGACGGCTGGGTCTTACTAAGCGGGGTGAGGCGGGACGGCTGCTGGGACAGGAGCAGGGCCGTGGAGTCGGCTGACTTGGGTCCCAGTCCTGCTCCCACTCACTGGCTGGGTGATCACATGCTGTCACTTGCCCTCTGAGCCTCAGCTTCCATCCCTGAGGATGGGGGTGCCACCGGCCCCACTGGGCAGAGGTGAGCGTGCAGCAGGCTGGGACTCCTGATGGGCATCCAGGACAGCCGGTGTGGAGGCTGACAGGGCCGGGAGGGCCCGGTGTGGAGGCTGACAAGACCCGGGAGGGCCCGGTGTGGAGGCGGACAGGGCCCGGGAGGACCCGGTGTGGAGGCGGACAGGGCCCGGTGTGGAGGTGGACAGGGCCGGGAGGGCCCGGTGTAGAGGCTGACAGGGCCCGGTGTGGAAGCTGACTGGACCCGGTGTGGAGGCTGACAGGGCCGGGAGGGCCCGGTGTGGAGGCTGACAGGGCCCGGTGTGGAGGCTGACAGGGCCGGGAGGGCCCGGTGTGGAGGCTGACAGGGCCCGGTGTGGAGGCTCACAGGACCTGGTGTGGAGGCTGACAGGGCCCGGTGTGGAGGCTCACAGGGCCCGGTGTGGAGGCTGACAGGGCCGGGAGGGCCCGGTGTGGAGGCTGACAGGGCCCGGTGTGGAGGCTGACAGGGCCGGGAGGGCCCGGTGTGGAGGCTGACAGGGCCCGGTGTGGAGGCTGACAGGGCCCGGTGTGGAGGCTGACAGGGCCGGGAGGGCCCGGTGTGGAGGCTGACAGGGCCCGGTGTGGAGGCTCACAGGACCCGGTGTGGAGGCTGACAGGGCCCGGTGTGGAGGCTCACAGGGCCCGGTGTGGAGGCTGACAGGGCCCAGTATGGAGGCTCACAGGGCCCGGTGTGGAGGCTGACAGGGCCGGGAGGGCCCGGTGTGGAGGCTGACAGGGCCCGGTGTGGAGGCTGACAGGGCCGGGAGGGCCCGGTGTGGAGGCTGACAGGGCCCGGTGTGGAGGCTGACAGGGCCGGGAGGGCCCGGTGTGGAGGCTGACAGGGCCCGGTGTGGAGGCTGACAGGGCCCGGTGTGGAGGCTGACAGGGCCGGGAGGGCCCGGTGTGGAGGCTGACAGGGCCCGGTGTGGAGGCTGACAGGGCCGGGAGGGCCCGGTGTGGAGGCTGACAGGGCCCGGTGTGGAGGCTGACAGGGCCGGGAGGGCCCGGTGTGGAGGCTGACAGGGCCCGGTGTGGAGGCTGACAGGGCCGGGAGGGCCCGGAGGCCCAGACTGCTGGCCTGGGCGGAACACGTGAGAAACATGGACCGTGAGCCTCGAGAGGCGGCACTTGGCCGTTCTGTGAAAAAGACGACAGGTAACGGGGACCCAGCACCCCCTGTGGGACGGTCCCGGACTCATTCTCCCCCGAGGGCGCTCAGACAGCAAACACACACACAGACACACACACACACACCCGCACCGCCAGCCCGGAGGCAACGGGAGGCTGGGCCAGCAGAGACTGCGAACAGGGACAAGCAGGGACGGGGGAGCCTGGAAGCTGCCAGAAACGAAAGCCCACAGTGGCCACACGCCAGGACACAGGCACAGACCACATGCGGGACCTCAGTCCATCCGGATGGAGGGCCCAGTGGGCCCCCCTCCCAGCCTCCCCCTTACCCCTCCCCTCCCCACCCGGGCAGCCCCAAGGCTCCTGAGCCCCCCACCCCTCTACCCTCCGGCACACCCAGCCCTCCCCCTGCCCCAGTTCCCAAGGCCAGTGGCCCCTCCGGGAAGTTCCCTCTTAGCCCGAGTGTGTGCACGCTCCCTCCCGCCCCCTCAGCCCACACGCCCTCACTGAGAGCAGAAGGCAGTGACAAGGGTTTCCACTCCAGCTCCTCATGGACAGCGGGGAGGTACGCCACCTCTCTGAGCCTTGCTGACATCGCCTGCCAAATGGGGTGACGCCGGCACCCGCAGTGTGATGGTGAGCATGGAATGAGAAAGCCGGTTGGTACGGGGCTTGGCTTTCGTCGCCGTCAGGATGCTGAGTCGCTGTCTGTAGGGCTGACTCTGCACCGACTCCACACAGTAATCGCCGTCCCTCCCCGCCCCGTCTCCCAGGCCCTGCACAGGCCTGGAGCCCAGCAGCGGCTGGAGCAGAGGGTGGAACCAGCCTGCCCGGGGCAGCCAGAGGAAGGTGGTGCCTACCGAGGCTTTGAAGGATCCATAGGAGTTTACCCAGGAAAGGGAGCAGACGAGGAGGACACTCCAGACAGGAAACTGTCCCAGCCGGACCCCGCAGGCCTTGAGTTTATGCTGGCGGCCGTGGGAAACTGAGACTTCTGAAGTGAGGGCAACAACGGCCGTATGATATTCACTCATCAAACATGCGCTGAGGGCCTACTACGTGCCAGGTGCGGGGGACACGGTGGGAAACAAGACGAGTGTGGCTGGGGCCACAGAGCTGATGGTCTGGGGGGGAGACGGACGGTGACAGAGAACCTCACAGATAACCCACCGGCTCCCGCCGCCCGGAGGGCGGGTTCGGCAGGAGGCGAGGGGTCCTCTGAGACCATGGGCGGTAAGGACCGGCGGTGGGTGTGGGGAGCGCTGAGGAGTGGCGCGGCAGCCGGACCTGAACACCAGGGACAGACCACACGCGGGAGCCTCAATCCACCCGGAGAGAGGAGGGCAGAGCAGGAAGAGGACATTCCAGGCAGAGGGGACACGGCAGAGTCTGAGGAGGCCAGGGGCGCGGCAGTGGGAGGAAGCGGCGGCCTGGACTCCGGGAACTTGACGAGGGGGACCGGCGTGACGATGGCACATGGGGCAGGGGCTGCGGTGGGGACCGGCGTGACGATGGCGCACGGGCCAGGGGCTGCGGGCGCAGGTCAGCAGTTTGAGTGTGACCCCCTAGAGCAGTGTTTCCCAAACTTTTGACGTATGTGTGCCCCTTCTATAATTTTCGTAACGCTGAGTGCCCCTCGTGCTCATGAGAACGCAGAATTAGGCGCCGCTAAGCACGGTGCAGTGCAAATCCCCACCAAACTCCGGTGCCACGCGTCCCCACCAAACTCTTCCCGGGCCCCTGGGGGTGCGCGGACCGCACTTTGGGAAAGACTACCCTAGCGCCGTGGTCGGCAAACTGCCGCTCGCGAGCCACATGTGACTCTTTGGTTCCTTGAGTGCGGCTCTTCCACAAAATGCCACGGCCTGGGCGAGTCTGTTTTGGAGAAGTGGCGTTAGAAGAAGTTTAAGTTTTAAAAATGTGGCTCTCCAAGGAAATGTCAAACGTTGTCCTGTTGATATTTGGCTCTGCTGACTAATGAGTTTGCCGACCACTGGCCTAGAGCCGTGGGCAGCCAGGTAAAAAGCCTGAGCACATGAGGTGCCAGACCCTGGTCTCCCTGCCAACTCCTGGGCGGGGAGCAATGGTTCCAGGCCGGGACCCTCACCCCGCCCGGCCGGCCCACGCCCGGCCTCTCCCCCCCAGCAGCGGCCGCC
Organism: Pipistrellus kuhlii; assembly: GCF_014108245.1. NCBI lineage: Eukaryota > Metazoa > Chordata > Mammalia > Chiroptera > Vespertilionidae > Pipistrellus > Pipistrellus kuhlii. The sequence goes on from NW_023425586.1 coordinate 421,420, forward strand.
GGCAGATTAATGAGCTGGAGAGCCATCCATCTTGAGTTTAGCTCAGCTTCCGGCTGCGTCCTGGGTGACACCGGCTCATCCACACCCGGGAAATACCGCCTGGAGGGGACCAATGAGGAGCCGCGCCGCTGGCCAGAGGCGGGCCAGAGCGGTGTTCCCGGGCAGCTCCCAGACAGATGGACACGTGAGCGCAAGAAGCAGCGGGGGGACCAGGCCCGCCTGCTCGGGGACCTGCCGCTCCCCCATCCGCAGAGGAACAAGCGGGGAAGGGGCGTCCCAGCCACTGGACACGTGGCCCAGGAGGCAGAGGAGGCGTGAATGCTTCAGCTCCGGGACCAAGACCAGCCGAGGCCCCACCCACGCAGGGGTGGGAGGCGGCACTGGGCGGTGTGTCAGAAGAAGGGGTGCTCTGGCTCTCACAGTCTCACTGGAGGGCCATGGGTGAGGTCCTTGGCCTCTCCGTGCCTCAGTTTCCTCATCAGAGAAATGGGGGTGTTTCTGCTGCAGAGGGTGGCTGCAAGGCTCAAAGCAGATTCTGAGGTGCAGACGGCTGTGCGGCTCTGGCTCCTCCAGCCGGGCCCTGCCGGTGACAGCAGGCGTGAGGCGCAGGCAAAGGGCATGGTGGAAGCCCAGACACCCCAGCCCTGGTCCCTGCCCCTCCTACTTGGGAGCCTGCTGGGGACCTCCGTCCGCTGCCCTGCAGAACAGGGATATTGTAAAAACACCTGCAGCCCAGGCCTGAATCCCAGGCGCCCGCGGGTCCACGGAACTTGCCATCTGTCCTCCTGCCTTTACCTCCTCTCCGCTCCCCCCCCCCCAACCCCGGAGCCAGAGTCCTGCTCACACAGGACAGCCTGACCCTCCCAGGCGCCTGGTCACCCAGAAACTGGGCTCAAAGAGTCTCCTTCCTGAGGGTGGGGACTGAGACTTGAGGGGTTTGGTTGTAGAAAAGGATCTGGACAGGGCAGTGATGGTGCTAAAGGAAGACTCACTGATGGTAACGCTGCTAACAGCAGCACAAGGCCCGAGAGACACTGAGAATTCGGGAAGGCCCTTCTTAAGGTTCTGAGGTCACCCTGCAGAGGTGGGTGCCTTCGGGGGCATGGACTCTGTGGCTGGCACCCTCCCAGGCACAGGGGCCATCGAGAACAAGACTCTCCGCTGTCTAGGAGGTGCCACCATGGGTGAATGAATGAGCAGTGACTGGGGTGAGAGCATCAGGTCTACACCATCGGCTGTGTCCCGGGTCAGAGGCGGCCTGCTGGCACTGGGACACCGTATGCAGCCACGGCCCCGCCGGACCCTCCTGGGAACGGGGTCCGCACAGGTGCAGCGGAAGAGATGGGTGCCCTGGCTGGACTAGGCCTTAGCAATGGGGCCTGGCATGTTCAGGGCACCTTCCTTATGGTTCACTCTGTATTTTGTGTCCTGAGGGGGCAGACAGACACATGGCTGCTGTGGCCTGCCCCCTCCCACCCTACCCCACTCCCGACCCCCATCACCTCCTGTCCCTGCTCTGAGCCTCGAGCTCCCCATCTGAAACAGCATGGTCAGCTCCTCCCTGGAAAGCCCGGAGGTGGCAGATCCCTGACGCTCTCAGAGGGTCTCCTTCCGGTCTCTAGTGTCTGAGCAGCAGGTGACGGCATGGGGCACCCAGCCTCCTGTGCCCACATCCACCGGCTCCACGCCCACGTCCACCGGCTCAGGAGCACAGCTGAGTCCTGGTGCTCCCTGTTCAGGAATGTTCAGGACAACCAGGTTCTCACAACCTCCCCTGCCTCGCTCACACCTGCACCTCAGGTGGCCCTGGGCAAGCCTCCCGGCTTCCCTGGCCTCAAGTCACCACCTGAGGGCGGAGGTGGCAATGCCCACCTACGGGTGGTGTCATGAGACTTATGCCCAGACCTCAGTATGCCTGTGATGTGTGGAAGTGGCTGCTGGGATGTGGGTGGACTCCCTGAGGCACAGTAGGGCTTCAACCCTGCTGCTGCTGACCCCACGGCGCCTAGGGTGCTGGCCAAGCAGGTGAGGTTACCGAGGGCCCTGGGACCCCGCCCACATCAGGGAGGACCCACATGCAGGCAGAGCCCTGACTGGCGGCTCTCTCCTCACCCCCGGTCTCATCCATGCGGCTCCGGCTCCAGGAAGGCCCCTCCCATGTCTGCCTCCAGCAGGCAAAGCCCGGCTCCCCCCAGCCTCATGCCAGTCCCGGCTCCCCCCGGCCTCACACCCGTCACTGCCCCCACCAGGGGCTGCCTCTTGCTCCCGCTGGCGCCTGGGGCCCAGGGCCTGACTCTAACCCTGGACGAGACCCGCACCTGCCACTCACGCAGCCTGAGCAGAAGTCCGCTGGGAACGCAGAGCGGCCCCGCCAGGACCTCTGCACGCTGCGCCCTCGCCCAGCACCCTCCCTGAGCTCCACGCCTGGCAGGCTCCCTCCCGAACCTCATCGCTCAGCTGTGTCACCGCCTCGGGCAGCACAGGGCTCTGCGTGCTCAATGCTCAGCCCTAAAACAGAGCCTGCGACGGGGGAGAGGGGCCGCAGGGAGGCCCGTTCCCCAGCCCCAGCCCTCCCCCCACGGGCCCTGCAGGAGCCCCAATACGGGAGGAGTCCCTGCTCTCCCAGGGGCCGAACGAGGAACGAGAGGACGCGGTGCACACGAGCTGGCTGGACCCGGTCCCTCCGGACGCGCTCGGGGCCGCCGCCTGCTGCGAGCGCCTCTGTCATCAGGACGCGGAGGGGCTTGACGCGGACCAGCTGCCGCTGCCGAGGGACAGGCTGCGGGAGCGCCGACGGCTCTCACAGAATTGATGAGCGTTGTCAGGAAATTATCTCCCTGTGGCGCAGCGCGGGCCTCGGAGGAGCTCAAATCCCAGCAGCCAGGCCCCCTGGGGTCGGCGGGCGGCAGGCAGCCAGGCGGAGGAAGAGCCGGGGCCCACGCCTGGGAGGGCTGTGGGAAGCAGGGAGCCTGGCTCCCCAGGTGCGAGTGGGAGCTGTGTCTGTGCCCCTCTTATTCACCAGCACCGGCCCCCTGGGTGCAGTCACTGCTCATTCAGACACGCAGCTCTGCTGGGGAGCCGAGGGCAGGCCCAGGTCCTGCCCACCTCGGCACAAGCAACATTGGGGCGGGGGGAGGAAGGGGAGAGGTGATGAGGACAGGGACCCCCTTGGTGCCAGGAGCCTCAGGGGCAGCCCAGGCAGAAAGCCTCCCTCCAAGCACACAAAGCCACATGGTGCCAAGGCCAGACACACCCGCGGAACCCCAGCCCCCTCCCCCCCTCTCTTCGGTCCCCTCGGCTAGAATATTTGGGGAAACAGCTGGAGCCCGGGCGATGATAGTGGGGCCAGAACAAATGCTCGCCCTATTGTGCTAATTACAGACCCACAACCTAGAACAGTAACTGCCGCCCCATCTGACAGATGAGGAAACCGAGGCCCAAAGGCAGTGTCTTTCTTGATTTTTTGCTCCTGGAAAGAGCAACTCCTGGCTGCAGGGGCTCATGGGGCACGGGAACCAACCTTCCCATCATCAACGCCCCCGTTGGCGGACCCCCAGCCAACCTTTCCGCTCTGAAGCCAGGACTGGATCGCACCAGTCCCCTGGCCGAGTGCCACCGAGGCTCCCACGGCCGCCCCAGCCACCTCCAACCTCTCCGGCTTCCAGCCCCTCACCGACTGGCACCTGCGGAACCTTCCGGTGCCATCCCCATCGCCTTCCTCCAGGCGCAGCCACACGTCTCCTTCTCCCAGTGCCCGAGCCCGCCCCATCTCCGGGCATCGGTGCCACCTGCTTCCTCCCGGGAGGCCTCTCCCTGCCCCTCTCACGGCCAGGGGCCTCTGGCTCGGCTCCAAGGCTGCCTCCTGGACAACCTCCCCAGGGGCCGCGTGGCTGGCGCCTCTGCCTCCTCCAGCAGCCAGAGCGCTCTGCCTGCCCCGCTGACTCATCCTCACCTTCCCACACCCCCTCGCACACCCTCCCATCTGCCGAGATGAATAAATTATCTCACTTAGCCACCGAGCACGCCCAGCTCCATGCCGCAGCTCAGCCAAGGGCCCTCGTGTGGAAATCACCACAATGAAGGTGGCGATATTTCACCTCGCCCAGAAATTTACTGCAAGTTCTGAGTCTCGCCCGCGTGCGTGTGTGTGCGTGGGGGGGCAGGGTGGCGTCGGTGCTGGGTGATGGAGCTTCGGTTTAAACGGAGGTGACAGGAAATCTATGCCTCCTCCAAACGCGCCCGGCCCTTCAGACGCCCCCGGCCTTTCCCCGGGCCTGCCGCCGCCTCAGAGAGCCCCTCACCGCCCTGCGAGGGAGGTGAGCAGGGCAAAAGGCTCCCATTTCACTGAGGTGGAAACTGAGGCCCAGTGGCCAATGTCAAGCCACCAAGGAAGACTCTGCTCTTCCTTCTCCGGGGGTCTGGGTGGGGAAGGGTACTGGATGGCGCTCGGAGTGGAAGGGGGGGTCTGTGGGCTTTTCCCACGGCTCGGAGGCAGAGGAGGGAGCGGGGTGGGCTCGGGGCGGCCCTCCCTCACAGGCCCCGGGAGAAGACTGGCAGCCAGCCACGGGGCCCAATTAGGGAGCTGCTTCAAAGACATGAGCCGAGAGGAGCCCGATCCCGCTCGAGCCCAGGCAGGGAGCCGTCCCGGCTCGGCGCCAACTCCGCCCAGCCCTGGCAGCCCCCTGGCCAAGCTCCCAGCGCTCCCCGGGGCGGGCAGGCCCAGACAGCCCGGCCCACCCGGGAGGCCGCCACCAGCCCCGCACAGGGCACGTGCCAGGGGAGGCCTGGGCCCCGACTCCGCCGTCACCCCGGGCTTGCTTACCTGCCAGAGGCCCTGGACATGGCCACGGGCCCTGCCGGGCACCCCGGGCCCCACCCTGCTTGCCAGGCCTTATTTGCATATGCTAATCAGCCTCGTATCCCTTGCTCTTCTTGCCAGCTTGTTTGGAGAACGGCTGGATCTGGCTATACCTGTACCGTGCTGATGTCACGCCGAGCTATTTCCAGCCCAGTTGCCATGGAAACCACAAGGCCTCAGCTCCAGTTAGGAGTTCAATATATAATTTACTTACTCCCCCATCCCCCCAGCCCCACCCCAAAGAGACTGGGGCATACAGGGAACAATTGGCTAAAATATACAGTAACACCCTCCCTGCCCTCCTCGCCTGGGAGGAACGGGAGGAGGGGGCTCGGCACAGCAGAACGGCCAGGGAAGGGAGCCTTCCTCGTTGAGAGGAAGAAGAGAGGCTGGCATTTGGGGGCGATTCTAGTGAACAGGCGCAGGCCCGGTAAGAAGGGCAGAACGGGGCCCCTCACACTGCCCGCCAAGCAGTCACCGGGGGCCTCAGGAGAGGGATGATTCTGAGCCACCGGCGGCAGGTGGCCAGCCTCGCCCTGCGGGACCCAAGGCCAGAGAGGACACGCTGTCTCGAGGGCACCAGACGGCACAGGGCCTGCTGCTCAGAAGCTGCCCCAAGAAAGGGACATGGGCCCTTTCCAGGATGGGTAACCCCTGGGCGGCCAGCTGGGGCCTGGGGCCACGAAACTAGCCAGGGTGGCTCTCATCCAGTGACGGTCAGGCCGCTGCCCTGCCCCTGGCCTGCAGGGCACCCAGCTCTGCTGCCGGCATTCACTGACGGGAGCTCCCTGCATGCCGTGAGGCCCCGGGGTTTGGGAGGGCTGGGTACAGCCCCGCCTGCAGGGAGCCCCAGGCTGGGAGGAGGCCCCTGGGCACGTCCACACTGAGAGGAACGTGAGCACAGGGCTGTGGGGGCGCCGAGCTGGTGTGTGACTCTTGGGGGAGAAATCAGAGAAGGCTTCCTGGAGGAGGTGCTGGCCTGGCTGAGGCTTACAGGGTGAGGACTTGGCGAGGGGCAAGGGAAGCCCAGGCAGCAAGCACAGCAGGAGCCAAGGCCAGAATGGGCGTCCCTCGGGCCCTGCCCTGGGTGCCCCACAGGCACGAAGACGGAAGCCAGGCCCACCTGGTGCCCACCCCCTCATGGAGGGCAGGTGTGGAGCGGGGCGGGGATGGCAGTCCTCCAGGCGAGTCATTTCCCTTCCTGACCTCGGTTCCTCCAGTAAAATGAGGGCACTGAGTTCAGAGACCAAAGGAGAGCGGAGCGGCCGATAAGCAGAGTGTGACCTCCCGCCAGCAGGTTCCCCGTCTCCTGGAGGAGAACCCGGGGCAGTGAGGGGACACCCTCATGTGTAAGGTCAGAGCGGAGCCCCGGGCCCCCCCTCGTACCGGCAGAGGCCGATGAGGCGTCCGGGGCGGGGGGGAGCCACGGAGACAGGAGGGGGGTCCCCGGTGTCTGACCCCCCGGCCAGGGCTGAGGGGCAGCCAACAGGGGGCTCCCCGCCTGGCCTTTCCCTCCACCCTGGCCCCTGGCTCCCCAGCCCTGACCCGCCCAGGAGCCCGGGCCCTGTCCTGCCGCACAGGTTCTGCCCCCCCCACTGACCCATTACCGTCCCCCTCCATCTTAGGGGAGAGGGACTAGGACAAGAGGGCACAGGGAGCCCCAACTCCTCATCACAGCCCTCAGCCCGCCCCTCGCCGCTGGCACCCCACTCACGCTGCTCCAGCCACTGGCCTTACGGCTGGTCCTCAAACTCCCGACCACGTCGGCCTCCGGCCTCCGGAGTGTCTGACCCTCAGCCTCGTGGTGCGGGTTAGACACGCTAACGTGTGCAGAGCAGGTCAAGGTCGGCTGCTGCTACCAGGACCACCCCATCCACCTTACCGCACTCCCATCCCTACCCCGTTCCCTCCTCCCAGCGCCCGGGCCTGGCCCTGCCTGCCTGCCGGGTAGGTGTCCGGCCCCCAGCACACCGTCTCGGAAGGTGGGACGGTCGGCTGTGTCCCCGCTGTCTGCGGGCTGGGCGCACAGTAGGTGCTCAGCACAGGCTAGGATGGGTGAGGGATGGACGTGCTTGGGCACGGAAGGTAAACACGTGACCCATAGTCCTCAGCCATCTCCGGAGCCGTCCCTAGCTGGGGTCGGAGTTCACCAGCCACAGGCTGGCACCACAGCTCCGGGGGGGACTCAAGCGCTGTGACTGCTTCTCCGGGGCGCCCCCCGCGGTGGGAGCCCCCGGCCAGCCTCGGGGCCGGGCACACGCACAGCTGTGCGGTCAGAAAGGGAAATGACTTGCCCGGAGGGCTGCAGGCCTGCCCCTCTCCACAACTGCCTTCCATGGGGCACCCACCAGGTGGGCCTGGCTTCAGTCTTCGTGCCTGTGGGGCACCGAGGGCAGGGCCAGAGGGTCGTCCATTCTGGCCTTGGCTCCTGCCACGTGCCCGGCCATTCCTACTCCCACGCCGCCCCGCAGTGCACAGACCGCCTCCCAGGAAACTGCAAAAAATGAGTTAATATAACATCACGGCTGAGAATTTAAGCACACGGGAGTCAGGCGCGCAGACTTACGGTTCCCCAAGCCACTGTAAACGCGCAGGCAATGCCGGAGCGAGGCGGGAGCGGGTTTAGGGCCTCATTCAGAGAGGGACCCGAGGCCGCTGCGCCGGCCGGCCGGGGAGGACAGACGCCTCCGGCACCCGGAGCACGGGCACCGGGGGCACGCCACCCAGGCCACGTGGCTCACTGGGCATGGCCCCTGGGGAACGCAAGGGAGGCCCCACTGCGAGCGGGGCGCCCGCTTCCTCCAGCTCTGGTCACACCCACCCCCACTGCAGCTCCTACGCCGGCTCACTCCAAGGGCCAGGGCCGCATGCAGCTGGGCACTCCTGCCCTCAGTCTGCCCAGGCTCGGCCGGGGGCAGGTCCCAGGCCCCCGTCCCCTCTCCAGCAAGAGACTCCTGCCTCTACTGACGGACTCAAGGAAACAGGCTCTGGGGACCTGCCAGGGCCACATCCCAGCTCGCCCGGCGCCTCTTTCCCCGTGCAAATGGGGCCACTCACCTGCCCCCAGGACCGGGCCGGTCAGATGAGTGCCCACAGGTACAACAATGCCAGCTCAGAGCAAAGTGCTAATACCCAAGAGCCGTTATCGCTATCGTTATGTTTCCCCTTCCGATTGAGAAGGAACCGGAAGCACGTGGCACTCGGTGGGGGACCTGGAATAAGGGATCCACCCATTCCTCCATCCGCTCACTCCCAGGCTCAGCGAGGGCGGGCTGTGTGTCTGGCGCCGAGAACGCTCAGAGGACTCACAAGACCACCCTGGGGGAGAGAGTCTCAGCTCACATCATAAGGTCCTATTTCTTTTTTTAAAACGTTTTTATTGATCTCAGAGACAAAGGGAGAGGGAGGGAGAGCGCGCAACATCAACGATGAGAGAATCATTGATCGGCTGCCTCCTGAACGCCCCACCCTGGGGATCAAGCCTGCAAGCCGGGCATGTGCCCTGACTGGCAAGCGAACTGTGACCTCCCAGTTCACAGGTCAATGCTCAACCTCTGAGCCATGACGGCTGGACCACCACTGAGGTCCTTTTAGAAGCTGGCTGCTGCCCTGGCCAGTTTAAATCAGTGGATAGAGCATCAGCCTGAGGACTGAAAGGTTCCAGGTTCGATTCCAGTCAAGAGCATGTATCTTGGTTTCTGGCACATCCCCACCATCGGGGGAGGGGGAGGCGGGGGGGGGGGGCGAGAAGCAGCTGATCGATGTTTCTCTCTCATCGATGTTTCTAGCTCTCTATCCCTCTCTTCCTCTCTCTCTATATAAAAAAAAATCAATAAAATATATTTTTAAAAGAAGCAGCAGCAGCTGGCTGCCCACCTGGCTGGGGCGAAGAGGGGCGGGAAAGCCTGGGGAGAGGGAAGGATGGACGTGCGTCCCTTCACTGACGCAGCATCTATTTGGCACGGAGTGTGCGGCCAGCAGGAAAACTCTAAGTGACTGACTGACTGAATGAATGAATGGGCGAATGAGGGAATGAATGCGCTATTGTTACTGTGTCCCCTTCTAATTAAAAAGGATCGCTCGCCTGGCTCGGTTTTCTTCGGCCTCTCGTTCGGAGGCTGAGGCCCCCCAGGAAAGCCCCCCAGGATGTCTGAGCTCCGGGGTCACGCCCGGGAGCCTCACAGGAAGGCCGGGTGGCCGCTCCGACAGAGCAGCAGGGCCCTGAGCACGCTGGGCCGCTGTCCCAGCGGGGGGAGCTGGGTGCTCAGGTGAGGGGACAGGGTGACAGTGAGAGGCGGGGGGGGGGGGGGGGTTGGGGGGGAACCTCCCTGAGGAGGTGACAGCTGAGGGTAGCCACGCGCAGCTCTGGGGCCAGAGCGTTCCAGGCAGGGCGTCCTGCACGTGCGAGGCTCAGCGGCAGGAGGAGCCTGATGGCTGAGGAACAGGAGGGAGCAGGCGAGGGGGCACTGGAGAGCGGGGTGACCCCGGCGAAGGGGGCGCACAGCCACAGCGCTTCCCAGGCAGAAACGCAGGCAAGGCCAGGAGGCAGTGGGCACTGCCGTTCAGAGCACAGCCCTGGGACAGGGGCCCGGGTTCGAAGCCGTCTCTGAGCCTCGGTTTCCTCACCTGTGAGATGGGGATGACAGCCGTATCCGCTTTGGGAGACTGCAGGAGGATTAAGTGAGCACCCCCAGCAGGCACCACAAAGCTGGCCTGCGGGCACAGGAAGAATCCCAGCCTCGAATGCCAAGCGCAGGACACCGGCAGCATCCTCTCTCCTTGCCCCTGACCTGGGGCTCAGGAGACAACTGCTGAACGAATGAATGAGTGAGTGAATATATGAATGAATGAATGAATGAATGAACCAACATCAAGCAAACATGACTCAGATCGCACGTTGGCAGCCCCAGCGCGGGCACTTCTCCAGCTGCCAGGCCTCTCGGCGCCCTCCTTGCTGGCACACAGAGGTGCCCCCAGCTGTCCCGGGGAAAGGGCAGGCAAGGGGATGGATGGTCTTCCTCCAGAACCCAGGAGAGCGGCAGCCACTCCGGGGCCAGCTTCGGGAGGGAAAATTCCCCGGAAAAGTGTCCCCTCTGCTGCTGGCCCCTCGCCAGGCTCCTGCCTGTCGCCTCACCAGGCGGGCCCTGGGGCCAGGCCCACCGCGCTGTCCCAGCAACACCACCATTTCCTGCCAGCAAACCCCGATTTCCTCCCCCGAGGGCATCACCCAGAGGCAGGGCTGGCACCAGCCCAAACCGTGCGCTCAGCAGCGAGTCACAGCAGAGCGGGCGGGGGCGGGGCGCTGAGCCGAGTTCAATCTGCTGGTGTTTGTCAGCGCCACGGCTGGGCACGGCGCCAGGAGTCCCAGCAGGCAGGACGCCGAGGGGGGGAGGAGCCCACGGTCCAGGCCAGGGTCAGAGCCAGGCGCGTGAGCCCAGCGAGGGCCCGACCCGGAGGCCAGGGCCCTGAGGATGGGAGGTCAGGGCGGCACACGCCAGGCCTCCGGGAAGCTGTGGTGGCCAGATGGCCTCCGGGCGGGAGGGGCCGCGGGAGCCGAGGCCGGGGTCTGAACGCGCAGGGCGCGTGGGGACGCGGAGGCCATGGGGTGCAGGGTGCCACGTTCCGAACCCCAACCCTGCCAGCTCCTCGCTCCGAGGCCTGTGCACGTCTGAGCCTGTGTCTCCGGATGAAGGGGCCTGCCCTGCAGGGCTGGGGGCTGAGGCACAGGTGCCACCCTGGGGGAGGGTAAGCATTTGACGCCCGGCTGCTGATCCACAGGAGCCCACCGTGGGACACCGGCAGGCAGTCCGGAGGAGAAAGGGCCTGCGCGCAGGCCGGGGCAGGGGCCGCCAGCACCCCGGTGCTCTCTTGCCAGCCCTCGCCAAGGACAGAGTCTAGCCCAGGCCCCCTGCCCACCATTCCAGGCCTGAGGTGCCCGTGCCATTTGCCCGCCGGCCCCGGGCAAGCTCTGCCCACACTTGAACCCTCCAGACTCACTCCACACCTCAGCTCTCCCCACGGCTCTGAGCCAGGACAGACCTGCGGGGTCTCGGAGGCGGTGCATCTGATAAGCCAGTTCCTTCCAGAGCCAGCACCCCCCCCCCTCACACACACACACTCACACACCCACACCCCCACCACCGGCGGGCGGCAGCGGCAGACTCACAGCACCGCCGCGGCGCGATAAGGGGGGAGTGAGCAGCGGGAATCGCCCTCCCTGCCTCCCTGCACCGAGGCCGAACACCCGCTCATCGCACTCTCCGCTGCCAAGGGCTGCTCGCGGCTGCCCAGCAGCGGGGGTGCGTGTCCAGTCTGGCACCGGCCCGGGCACACCTGCTGCAAGAGGGGCTGCCGCACAGCCGGCCGAGCAGGCCCGGCCCTCCTGGAGGAAGGGGTGGTGGTTCCTCGGCAGAGGACGGCGAGCGCGGGGCAGGCGAGGAGAGGCGTGGGGGCAGGCTGGGGGCCCCCCCCGGAGGCCACCGCGGGGAGGCGGGGAGGCGGAGATGGGGCAGAGGAAACTGGGAAGCGCCCTCCCAAGCTCACCTCCTGAGTCCCCTCTCCCCCTGCCTGCCCTGCCCTGGCCCCAGCCACGCCCTTGGCAAAGGGTGCCTCCGGGCATGGTGGGGGGAGTGTGCCCTCAGGAACTTCTAGGTTCAAACACAGGTCTGGGCCCAGGTGGCAGGAGCCCCGTCACCGTCCGGGAGGCCCTGGGCCCCTGCCGGCCCCGCTGCATGCCCGCCTCTGCCTGCCATGGCTCACACCCCACACGGGGTCCAGGCTGCAGCTCAGCCGCTGTGGGCAACAACCCCGCTAAACCCACTGCCTCTGGTCCAGGCCTCTCAGGGCGCTGGGGGCCCCGATTCCCCGCCTGCAGCACAGAACAAGGACCCTTCCTCCCAGGGCCGTCAGGAAGGTGAGGTGAGAGACAGACCACATGGCGGATGTGCCCACACAGGGCATAAAATACGTCCCTTCCAGGTGACTCCCAGTCCTCCCCACACATGCTCCCTCCCCTACCTCAGGGTCTTTGCACATGCTGTCCCTCCTGCCTGGCACGCTCTTCCCTGCCCCCCCCTGGTGTCCTGGGTTCCGTTGTCACCTCCTCCAGGAAGTCCTCCAGTCAGTCTCTCCGGCCAGAATACAAACTCACGAAGGCAGGTGTGAGTGGCTTGCCCGCTGCTGTGTGTTCTCAAGTGTTTGCTGAATGAATGAGACCCAGTGACAGCCATCCAGACCCTCAGTGACAACACGGGGCTAGGGGGGGAGCGGGCCCTGTGGAGGCCTCTGGCCAGGACTGCAGGGTCTGCGAAGGGTGCCCGGGGGAGATGGCACTTAACGCCGCAAGGTGCCCACCACCCACTTCACAGACGGGGAAACTGAGGCCGAGAGCCAGGGGCTGCGCTGTGAGCACCTGCAGAGCTGCTCCACTGTCCGTGGCTCTGCCGAGCCCCCCACCCCAGGGCGGCCCCTTCCCCTCTCCGGGCCCCCCCCACCCCCTCCGCTGGCCGTGCGGTGGCAGAGCTGCGTGGCACGGGCGGTGCTGGGCGCGCAGTCGCACGGCTGAGCCGGGCAGCTGGCAGCAGCGCGGCTCCGAACCAGCTGTTTGGATGACAAACTGCGTTCAAGCTTCATTAGGGTAATCACGGGCTCCCCTCCTGGCAGCGCCGCGGAGCGCGACTGTCAACCTGAACTAATCAAACCCGGCCCCAGGACACCGCCGCCGCTGACAAGCCGCTAAGCGGCTGAGCCACCTCGCGCGGCCGGGAGCCGGGAGCCGGAGCCGGGAGCCGCCTCACAGACACCTCCGCACGCTCCCGGGACCCTGTGAGCCACAGAAGCCCCCTCAGGGGGGTGCTCATACCTGTCACTCCTTTTAGCGGCTGGAAACCACGAGGGGAAGGGATTGGACCAAGGCCTTAGAGCTGTAACTGGGTAGAGCCAGGCTCGAACCCAGGGCCACCCAGGCCCCAGCTCTCTCCTCCCTCCACCTCCCACACCAAAGCAGCCCTTCCCTTCGAGGCCCAGCCGGCCACGCCGGGAGCCGGAGGGTGGGTTGGCTGCACAGACCCGGCAAGCCCACCAGGGGCCTGGGCTTTACGCTCTGCACCCCAACGGGGACGCCGAGGGCTCGGCTGGAAAGCACCCTGCCGGGCACGGCCAGCCTGAGCCGGCATCGCTGTCTGCGGCAGGATCCTCGCTCGACGGGGCTGCCCCGAGCACCTGCCAGCCAAAGCCAACCCATCTGCCCCTCATCCTCAGAGCCAGAACCTGGCAGACGGGGCCGATCTGGCTCCTCCATTTGACAACTGGGGAAACTGAGGCCCAGCGAGGTCACATGGGAGACGATGGGGTGCAGCAGGAAGAGTGTGGCCTGAGCGTCTCATGGGCCTCCAGAAACCAGACACACGTCCGTTCATTCACGCGTCCACTCACTCGCCAAGAGGCTGCAGCATGGCAGCACCGGTGTCTGCTGCGTGAACAGATGCCCAAAAGGATGGGCACTGCGTCCGTGAACGGCACTGGGGACACAGCCACACTCCACAGACATCACCCCTGCCTCCTGGGGCTCACTGCCTAGCGGGGGAGGCAGATGCTTCACGGTCAATGACAAAGGACGTGGGCTAGCGGTAGGGCCCAGCCTGGTCTGGGGAGGCCCGGGCACACCAGCTCGAGGAGGTGCCACGATAGCCGGGCACTGAGAGGAAGCAGAGGGAGAGAGGGGGCAGGACAAGCATGTGCAAAGGCCCTGAGGCAGGATGGAGCAAGGCCAGCCCTCTCTGTGGCTGGAGGGCGGAGATGGATGGTGCGGGAGCGGACACGGCCCGGCCAGGGGGAGGATGTGGGTCTTTCTCCCAAGGGCCAGGGGAGCCCCTGCAGGGTTCTGAGCAGGAGTGATCTCGGGGTACCACGGCGGGGAATGAGCAGGACGGTTCAAATCCCAGGGCTGCCGACTTCGGCGAGCGCGACCGCACGGACAGTTGACGCAGTCGCCGTGCTGAGCCAGAGCGGCAGACGTGGAAGGGCCATACCGGGGATCTGTCTGCAGGAAGTGCAGACGCGGACAAAGCCGGACCCACCGCTAGATGCTCGGGCAGTGATGAGAAGGGGCACGAGGGAGCCTCCTGAGGGGCTGGGGTGCTGTAGTCATGAATAGGTTCCATGACTGCAGATGTGTGAACACACTCCAGCGGTGCCGTTAGAACTGGTGCCTTTTCTGTACTGAGCTACACCTGCACAGGAAAAGGAAGCCTGGCCCTCACCCCGCCTGTCTCTGCAGTGTGAAACGGCGGGGCGGGCCTGCCTCGCTGCCCAGCGGGTCCGAGAGGACGGCACGTGCCCAGCCTGTGCACACGGCCACTGCCACGTAAATGCAGGGCACACCGAGCGGACACGCATCTGGCTGCCCCACGCCTTGGCCCTCTGTGGGCCTCGGTTTCCCCATCGGTAAGGGGCCATGGTCCCCACCTGCCTCACAGGCAGCAGAGGAAAAGGGTAAAACCCTCATCCCCAGGCCCCGGGAGCCTGCCTGACACTGGAGGGGCCGCGCCATGGGCGGCTGAGGGAGGGAGGGGCCTTGGAACACCAGGCGGCTGCATCCAGCAGTGCTGCGCCCTCGGCAGACCTCTGAAGGCCGTTTTCATGAGCCTGCCGACGCCCGGGGCCAGGCCTGAGGGTGAGGATCGCCACCGGCTCCATGTTACCGGGGAGGTTTGCTGTTCCAGGACTGGCCAGGCGGCTGGGATCCCAACGGTCAGCCCACCAGGCGCCATGCCAGCTCCCAGAGGGGATGCCCGTGTGGCCTGCGCCCTGTCCTCACAGCCCCGGGGAGCTGGGGGGAGGGTCTCCCTCACACCCTTCACGCCACAGGCAGCCAGCAAACACGGAGAGAACCCCGCTGGGTATGGCGGGCACCGCCGTAGGCGCGGCAGGTGAAAGGCGAGCGAGGCTGCTGGGACCCCGGTTCCAAACCAGCGCACCCTCGCTGTCAGCTCGCCCGGCGAAAGCCGAGAATCACGGCGGTGAGGGCAGCACCCTCACGCCAGTCCCGCGCCAGGTGCTGCACTAAGTACGGTCTCACTTAACCCTCCGCGCACCCTCGGGAGGGGCAGTGCCATTATTCCTCCTTTACAGATGAGGACGCGGCGGCTCAAATTCAGTGGCTTGCGAGATTGGTCTCACGGCCTCTACGGGGGGGCAGGATCCACCCCAGGCACACAGGCTCCGTAGTCCTGTCTGTCTGTCTGTCTGTCTGCCAAGTGGGCGTCAGCCCTTCGCACGTATGATCTCACGGGACTCCGTGCCCAAAGCTGCAGACCCTCAGGCCCATCCCCCAACTCGGCTTTGGCCTCTGCCCACCCTCCCAGAATCAGGGCTCCCCAGGCCGAGGACCACCTCTGTCCCTGGGGATCCTACCCCATCAGCTCAGCCCAGGGAGGACCCCAGTTCTGTGCTGGCCCCCACAAAGCAGGAGGCGTCAGGGAGGCAGACAAGAAAGCAGACGGCCCCCTGGAATGCTCTCCCCGCTACACCTCCACCTCCCACGGCTCACACCTTCTCTTCCCTCGGGTCTCGGGTAAAAGCTGCCTAACCACTGCCTCTGCCACCCGCACCCGCTCCAGCCCCGCAGCACCCCACGGTGCGCCCCAGCATGAGGCGTGCTCCGGCTTGCTTACTACTCGACTGTCTTTCTCGCTGTGTTGTGAGGGCTGGGCCCTGGTCTGTTTCATTCACAAATGGCACACTCCTCACCTCACCCCCACAGCATCCGGTGCACAGTAGGGCCTCAGTGTCCTTACTGAGTGCATGCTGACTGGCAGAGGGAACACAGCCAGAGCGTCTGCGCCTCCTGCCCCAGCGAAGGGAGGCGGGAGGACGTGTTCCGGGCGGAAGGCACCACAGAGGCCTGGCGGCAGGAAAGGCCTGGGCTGTGGGACCTCCAAGTGCAGCTGCTGAGCGTGGGGGCAGCGTGGCCCAGGAGGAGGTGACAGGGCGCCCCAGCTTGGGGGACAAAGGGAAGGTCCCCCAGCATTTAGATCGCTTCCCAGTCCTGCCCAGACCAGCTTGACCCCCAGCCCCCCTCATAGTGGGCAGCCGAGGTCTATGGGCCAGCCATGCCCTCCCCTGCCCACAGGGAACACTGCCCGGGCCCACCATAGGTCAGGAGCCACCGCCACCCGCGCAGGCTGCAGTCCGTGACCTTGGCCCCGTTGCCACGGCTCCTCCAGCAGCGCACAGCGCTGGCACGGGAACAGCGCAGCTCGGTGAGCACCTCCCGGCGGAGGGCGGTGTGGCTGCGGGTGGCGGGCTCTGTCCCTCACCTGCTCCAGCCAGGACCTCAGGGTGCTGGCGGTGCTGCTGGTGGCAAGAACCGGCTGCATCCAGGGCAGCAAGCAGCTCTCCCCCCACGCCAGCGCCACCTGGCACAGCTGGCACGGCTGGCACAGCTGGAGCGGTCAGGTGGGAAAACCACTCGACCCGCTCCCTCACTCTAGGCCACGGCAGTGCCTGGCTCCCCTCTCCCCGCCCCTCGGACAACCTCAGCTTTAACCACTTCCAGCCCTGGCTGCCCCTGGGCCCCGCCACCCGATGTCCCCCAGCCTAGGCCTGCTCCAGGCACCCCCTCTCCCACGGCACTGCCCCAAACAGGGTGCCCTTCCCCAGCTTTGGCTCCAAGGCTCCCTCTCTCATGGATTCCATCCAGATCCACTCTGTGCCGGCATGCCCTCCCTGCCAGCACCTTCTTCCTGTACCCCCCTCACCCTGCCATTCACACCCTCGTGGCCGATTCTGTCCCCCTCCCCCTCCCCGCCTCCTCTCATGTCATCCCTGCCACAAGCCCGGGTGCCAGGCAGTGCCTCTGCCCCACATCCTCCCTGGCTCTGACCCCAGCTATTCCCTCCGCCCGACTGCTTTCCCTCCTCGTCTCCGCTGCACAAACTCCTACACATCCTTCAAAACCCTACTCGAAACGTCACCTCTTTTGTAAAATCCCATCAGTCAGGACTCTGTTAGTTGTAAGAGAAAGAAACGAACTCGAGACAGCTGGCTC
Organism: Pipistrellus kuhlii; assembly: GCF_014108245.1. NCBI lineage: Eukaryota > Metazoa > Chordata > Mammalia > Chiroptera > Vespertilionidae > Pipistrellus > Pipistrellus kuhlii. The sequence goes on from NW_023425586.1 coordinate 438,327, forward strand.
CGGACAGGGAGCACTGTTCAAGCAACTGAAAACGCCAGGCGTGGCTGCAGGCATCGCCGGGCCCAGGCCCAAAGGAAGCCACACACACGCCCCGCGCAGCCCGCCGCCCGCCTCCACGCGAGGACCTCCCAGGAGGTTCCCACCTGGAAGGGGCTGTGGGGGACGGACGCCAGCCCGCACGCGGCCCTGTGGTTCAATAACCGCGCCGCGCCAGCCGCCCCCTGGGCTCCAGATCAAAATCCCAGGGGCGTCTGATGGGCCCAAACAGACCATGTGCCCGTTTCTCAACCAGTCACGGGGGCCAGGGGGTGGAGGGTCCGGGCCACCTGGTCTCATGCTCACCCTGGGCAGCGGAGGGCTGTGGGCGCCAGGACCTCGGGGGGTACCAGGCAGTCAACCCTCTCAGGCCCGGCCCCTCGTGCGTCCGCCTCAGGCTCCACGCATCCACCTCGACGTGGGTTCTGCCTCCCACCGGGGCCTGGACGTTCGCAGCTTCGCTGCCCAAGGAATCCCGCTCCCTCGGCTGGGCACCGGGCGCCCACGTCGGCAGCCCCAGAAAGCGGCCGGGGAACGGAGGGCGGCTGCGGAGGAGACTGCGTGTGGGGTGTGTAATAACGGGTTAACGTCACCCCCGGAGCAGCAGATCGGCATGTGCACGGAGGCCTCGGGGGGACACAAAGCTCACATGGCAATGCAGAGAGCGGGAGGGGGGTCCTCACCCAGCCCGGTCCCAGCAGCGCGGCCCGCGGGCCCCCGGCCAATCCCAGCTCGCTGGCTGGCGGAGGGGCTGCGAGTGGAAGGGCCGGGAAAATAATTACCGAGGAGGCCCGGGCGGGCGGGCGGGCGGGGCTGGCGGAGGCTAATGAAACGCTAACGCATTAGTGATTCCTGCGGGCTCGGGAGGAGGCGGAGGCAGACAGCCATGTTGCCAGCGCCTGCCACGGAGGCTGCCAGGCGGGCTGGGCACAGCACAGCGAGGCGGCAACAATAGGCACCTCTTCATCATCGGCCTCTCTGCACGTGACTTTCAAAGGGCCATCTTAAGATATTAAAGCCCCGATGACAGCACATTTCAGCGCGTCGCCTATGAAGCTGGGCTGAGTCCATTCAGACGCGATATAAATAGGACGGCTGAGGTTCTGATTAAAGGCAGGGCAGGGCTCTGAGGGCCAAGGTGAGCAGGGCGCCTGGTCCCATTTCCCGGACGGGGAACCCGGGCCCAGAGGGTCACCCACCTGCGGGGGCGGGAGAGCTGTTTCGGGAACGCATCCAGCCCCTTCGCACCCCCTGCTGCTCCCATGAGCCGCTCCCCTCCACCCCCCGCCCCAAACCCACGTCTTCTCCTCCTCAGAGGGCTCCGTGCGGCAGGAGGACGCCAGAGTTCCCTTCACAGATGCCCCCGAGGGTCTTGTCCAAAGTCACAGCACAAGGCCAAGGCAAGGGCTCGGACCCGGGTCCCGCTCCGGCCTCCACGCGAGGGGGGTCCTTATTCGTCAGTGAAGGCTGCGGTGTGAGGTGCGGTTGGCCACAGCCCCTCTCCACCAGGTTCAAGGTGCCCATGGCCACACAGCTGGTTCGCTAAGGAGCAAAGACTCAGAGCTGAGCTTTCTGACCCCAAAGCCATGTGCTTTGGGTTCAAATGGCCCATGATGCAAAGGGGGTGCCTCCTGCTCCCCCAGGCCGGCAGGGAGGTCTGCTGAGAAGCCCACATCCCACCGAACCGGGTCCTCAGGGCGCAAGCGGGAGGCGAGACAGAAACGGCCGCACCGCGCCCGCTGTGCCCCGCTCTGCGTCACTCAGCACAGCGCCAGCCCCACCGTACGAACAAGGAAACTGAGGCTCACGGAGTGCCCCGCAGCTGGTGAGAGGCACAGCCTGAACCTTCCACTGCCCCACAGGTGGCCCTGGCCCTCGCCGGGCACGGAGCCGGGCGGCCGGGTGCTCACGGAACCGTCTCGGGTACGGGCAGGAGCCAGGGAGACCAGGTCGCACAGGGGAGGTGTGGGCGTGGAGGGGTCCCGCTGCATCCTCAGCAGGGCACCCGCTCCCCCTGGTGACTAGCTGGGGGCCCCACATCATGCTCACAAAGGAAGGCGGCCCATCTCCCTGGGAGCCCCCTCCATGGCCGCTGGAGCCTTCCGGACAGCCCTGGGCTTGGGAGACTCCGCTCTAGGGTCCCAGCAGCTCCCGCTCTGAGTCCCCTTCCCCAGGGCGGCCACCGGAGGGGAGGCCACCCCGAACTCCCCCAGGGCCGCAGGAGGATGTCCGGGACGAAGGAAGGAGCACAGGAGGGATGGGAGCCAAGGCCCCTGACTGCTGCCGCAGCCCCTCCCACAGCACCTGCCCAGCACGGAGGCTCTGCTTGTCCCAAAAGGAACTCTCACCCCTGAGACCAGCCCGGCCCTCACGCATCGCCAGACCAGGACAGGCTAAGGGGGACCAGGGCCTCCAGGACTCAGACCCCAGAAGACGGACTTGGGTGTGTGCCTCAGCCCCAGGCACTGCCTTGTCCTATTTCCAAAGACGAATGCACACACGCTCCCGGGCTTGGTCCCCGCCCACCCCAGGGGCACAGCCATGCCCGCCCCCAGGACAAGGAGGACTCCGGGGCGCAGAGCAGCGAGGGCCTAAGCCAAGGTCACCTAGCCATCAGGAAGCACAAGGTCTCAAATCTCTTCCATCTCCCAATCCCCGTTCGTCATCCATTCCGTGATCCAAAGCTGCCTCCTTCCCATCATCAACGCAGTGCAGAGGAGGGGGAGGGGAGAGGGCGGGGAGGGGAGGGGCGGGGAGGGGAGGCGGGGAGCCCCCAGCCCGCAGCAGGCTCCTCTCTGGTCAGGGGAAAGGCCTCTAATGAAGGCCCGGCAGATGCCGCGGAGCTGGCGGTGTCAGCCCGGGAGCCCCGCGGAGCGGCAGGGCGAGCAGCTCTGCTCCCAATTAGCACACAGGCCCTCCATCAAAGCGTGCGCCTGCTGCCAGGAGCAGAGGCCAGGGGGACGGCCCTCCGGGCTGTGGGAGGAGGCCGCCCTCTCCGGCGGGCCCTGGCCCCTGGCCTCTGCCTTCCTGGGGGGAGTGCACGGCCCCCAATCCCCTCCCTCACTCACACCCTCTCCAATCAGCCAGCTCAGGGCAGCCGCCTTCACCCCGGGGGACGCACTAATGAAGATGGCCGACATTAATCTCTTCCCTCTCCCGACAGGTCAATTTATAGTTCCGTGGGGAGCCCTGGCGCGCAGCCAGAGGGCCTGACATAACTCTCCCTGCTCCCGGGGAGTGCCGGGTGGGCCTGGCGGGGCGGCGGTTCGGGGCCCCGGGGGGCAGGGCAGGGAGGGCTCCTCTGCCTGAGTGCCGGCCACCGCGGCCCCAGCAGATCCAGGTGGGGCCTTGGCCCCTGAGCGGAATGGCTGAGGGCCAAGGCCTGCAGGTCCCGGGAGCAGCTGGGTCTTGGGCTCCTCAGTCCAGGGCACCTGCTCGCTGCAGGAGAGCTCGAGGAGCGCGGCTGTGGCTTCCTCCCCAGGGAAGCCGGGGGTCTGAGCGCCTCTCAGGAGCGCAGGTCCAGCCGCCCCTGGCAGACCCCTCCGTTCCTCCCTCAGGGACTGGCCTGTGCCGGACCCTGGGGACGTGCCAGCCGGGCCCCTGCTCTCCCAGAGCTCAGGCTGGTGGGCGAGGCCAACGCGGAAGCCTCTGGTGCCAGAGGGAGGAGAGCAGTCGTGGGGGATCCGCTAAGAGCTGGGGTATCCGTGGGAAGGGGTCCTGACTGCACAGCCCAAGAGGAAGGGGGTCTACAGGGAGCACAGGGAGGAGAGGACACAGCCGGGCCCCGGGGATAAGTTCAACAGGCCAGTCTGGGGGAGAGATCGTCCCGAGCAGGGGAGACCCAGCGCGGGGGGCTCTGGGACCAGGGGACATAACTCACAGGGGGTGGGCTGAGAGGCGGCCACAGCAGACCACGGAGAAGCCTGGCCTTAACAGACTGGCCTGGGTTTTGGGCCGGCGGACGGCTGAGGAGCTCAGAAGCTCAGAGCTGCACTACAAAGACGGCAGTAACTGGGGTGTCCCAGACCCGGTCAGGGCGGGGAGGAGAGGCAGGCCGCCAGGCCAGAGGGTCCAGGAGGGACAGAACCAGCAGAACCCTGAGGCTGACTGGATGGACGGGCAGGCTGAGGCGCCTGGAGGCCACAGGCCGGGGTCTCCAGTGCGGGTGCTGGGGTAGGATTAGGAATGGGGCCTGTGAGCCCGGAAGGTCCAGCAGGCCCAGAACCCAGGCCTGGGATTGGAAGAAGGTTGGGACCCAAACGTTGGCTCTGAGCGCAGAATTCTGGGCAGTGCTGGCCTCCTCTCCCTTGGCGGAGGGGAAGTGGCCGCCTGCCCCTCCCGGGCACTCCAGGAGGAAGCGGGCCTGGCAGAGGCGGAGCGTGGGGCCAGGCCGCCCCCACGCTGGACAGAGCCTCCTGGGGAAGCATACGGGCTGGGCTGTCCCCATCTCCCCCAGTGCCAGACCCAGCTCTGCACTTCATGCCCCAGGATCCCTCCTGAGGGATCGATGCCCTTTCCCCCAGCCCCCCCCCCCACACACACACAGCTGCCCCATCCCTGCGCTAACCCTGGGAGTGTCCCATTTTCCTAGGTGCTGGAATCAGAACGGAGCCGCACACCCATTAAAGAAAGGGGCGAGCGGGGGGTTGAGGACAAATATGTGATACCTTAATCAATAGAGAAATTAAAAAAAAGAAAGAAAGAAAGTGGCAAAGAGAACGAGGCTCACACAGGGAACCAAAGCGCGTACACTGGCTGCATTATGGTGGCGGGACAATGGCTGTTTTTCCCCTTTTTTCTACAATGAAAAATGCATACCCTCCCTCAGCGGCTGTGTGCGCCCCGCGGGGAGAGCTCGGCTCTGGCGTCCAGCAGCCGGAGGGGTCCCTGCCTGGCCGGGGCCCTACGCAAGCCCTGGGCCTCCCGCGGCCTCCGTTTTCCCATCTGTGCAATGGGGCCAGCAGCGCCAGCTCACCCTGCGCGGAGCGGGCACGCCCGGCGCAGCGGGCGCGCGGCGGTGCCAGCCGGAGCCTCACCCCGCGCCCTCGCCGCCGGCCGCCCCACGTGCCGGTCCCCGGCGGGCGCCCGCCCCCCCCGCCTCGCCCCCTTACCCTGGCGGCCGGAGGGCCGGCATCGGTCCCGCAGGAGAGCCCGGGCGGCGGGGCCGGGCTCCGGAGCGCGGGGCGCGGGCGCGGGCAGGGCGCGCGGGGGCGCGGGCCGCGCGCTCCGGGCCGAGCGCCCCGCGGCCGCCGCGTCCTCGCCTCCAGCGCGGGCCTCGCGCCCCGGCGGCCGGGGCACCTCACGGCGGGGGCTGCGGCCCGGAGGGCGCCGGCGGGCGGGCTCCCGGCGGGCGGGCGCGGGCGGCGCCGCGGCGGTGGCCCCGCTGCCGAGCGGCGGGGCGCGATTTACTGGCTGCAATTCCCGGCGCCCCTCGATGGCACTTAAGAGGCCGGGAGGGAGCGGCGCGGGCGGAGGGCGCGGGCGGCGGAGGAGGGGCGCGGGCGCCGTGCGCGCCGGCGGGGGAGGGGCGGGCGGGAGGTGGGGAGAGGCCCGGATGGAGGCGGCGGGCGGGCGGCCGCGGCGCGCGGGGCTGGGGTGGGGGGGCCGCGCCTCCAGCCCCCGCCCACCCTCGCTCGGCACCCCCTTGCGTGGCGCAGTGGTGGGGTGAGGCCGCCCCCGCCCAACCGGCCCATCCCCCCCACCAAACCTCCATCGAGCTGGCCTACCCCACCCCAACCTCTTTCTTCACAATCCCCCGCCATCCGAGCCCACCCTGCCCAGCATCCTCCCTCCCGAGCCCCCCACTTCTAGCCAGCCTGCTCCACCCCGGCGCCCCTCCCATCCCCACCGCCTTGGGGATCCCACTCTGGGCCCCTGGGCCCAATCCAGCCAAAGCCATGCCTGGTTTGACCCCGTGGTATTTTTTGTTTTAAATTAAAATGAGTTCCCATCGTTTAAACATGGAGCATTTTCACATAAAATCCACAGTTCCAGCTTCGTTTAGAGACGAGGAGGCTCAGGCAGGAGCCTCCGCCCTGGCACTGCCAGTTGGCAGCCGTCTTGACAGAACCCTGGCCTGCAGCTCGCTGCTGCCCACCCGGCCGGCCCCACAGGCCTGCGTGTGTCCTGCGAGGCGCCCTTCACACCTAGTGCCTTTGAGGGCCCTCGGGGGGATGCCCACCCTCGCCCTTAAGGAAGCCTCTGGCACTTCCCCCCACCCCCAGAGGCCACCAGCCTCCCAGTCCCACCGCCCCGGCCTGGTTCCTCGCAGGCTGGCACCGTGGCCTCTGCGGCTGCCGCTCTGGGCCTGGCTCCCCGCCTCCCTGGCTCCGGGCCTGGCCCACGGTGGGCGCTCAGGAAGTGCTGGCTGAGGGGGGCCAAGAGGAACAGCCGGGCTGGGAATCCACGAGGCAGCCCGGCCACCGTGGGCATGGGGCACCGGTGCCCGCAGCTGATGTTCATTTTAAAAGCCCCAAATGTTCATTCCAGGCGCTCCTGGCAACCAGGGAAGCTGATGATTTCCACGCTTCGTTTTTCCCACCTTAATCCCACTGCCAAGGCCTCGGGGCCGCTGCTGCCTCTGCCCTCAGCCTGGCATCAAAACCCTCCCAGAGGCGTCTGCCTGGGGCGTATCCGGGAGGTTCAGGGAGGGCCCAGCTGTGCCTCCTGGCACCTGCGAGGTCCCAGCAGGCCTCGGGGCCCCAGGGTCCAAGGGCAGTGGCTGGCCAGAGGCCCTGGGGGCCCAGAGAGCCCTCCTGCACTGGCACAGCTGTGGTGACTCCCCTGGGCAGGTGTCCTGGCACCCTTTATCCTACTGCTTCCTGAGCAGTGGGCAAGAGGGGTCCACAGGCTTTCCTACACACCTACCGTATGTCACGAGCCCAGCCAGGCATCAGGATCCCGCTGTACAGAGAAAAGGCAAGTTCAGAGAAGGTGACCTTGCCAAGGTCACAGGCTAGTCGGGCACTAAGCCAGGAGCCTGCCTAGCCCTCCAGAGCGCCCCTGCCCAGCATGGAAGTGAGACTCCCACCTCGGAGCTGGACCTGGACTAAATCTGGGTGAGCCCGGCATGTCCTGGAAGTGAAGGCACCCGGGTCCCAGCACTGGCTCCGGGCAGGCCTCCTCCTCCAGCCCTGCACACCTGGCGAACGTCCAGAGCCCTGTCCCCACCTCCTCAGCCGGCTCCGGCCCTGCAGCCCGCCAGGAGGCCTCTCCCCAAAGCAGAACCCCCGCCGGGACCTCGGTGTGCCCCCTGCGGTGTGGGGGACAGCCCAGCCTCAGCGCTTCCCGGGACACAAACAAGACAGCAGGCAAAGAGGAAGCAAGGAGGAAGGGGAGCCAGGAGGTCAGGTGCCTGGGTCCCGAGGAGAGCTAGTCTGAGTTCGAATCCTGACTTCCCACCCTCGCAGCTGGGACTCCCTGCCCGGGGGCTGTCTCCTTCTCTATAGAAAGTGTGGGGGCAGATCGTAAAAAGACCGGCGAACTTGAGACGAGACTGAAGAGAGGCTGATGTGGGACGAGGCATGTGGAACCACTCAGCACAGCCTGGCAATGGTGAAGTTCGAGGCTGCGACCTTGACAAGAGAGGCAGAGGGAACAGGGAGAAGCATGGGCCCTGGAGGTCTACATCCTAGCTCCACTGGACCAACGGGTGGCCGTGGGCAGTTACACAAGCTCGCCCGGCCTCAGCTTCCCTGCATCACAAAATGGGACCATTACTGGCACTTCCCACACCGTCTGGTTGTGCGGGGGGCTGAGTTAGATAACTCAGGTCTGCTGTTTCCAACAGCGCCCGCACCAGTCACTCCTCATTACTCTCCGGATTACCTGAGGCAGCCAGAGCAGCTTGACTGCAGGCCTGGGAGCCCCAGTCTGCCTCGCCTACAGGCCTGAGTGATGGGCAGGTGAAGGGGGCCCCGGCTGAGCCCCAGAGCCCAGGATTACCCTGGAGGCCACAGAGAAGGGCCCGCCTGGAGAGAGGGTGAGGAGGCCCGCAGAGAGGCCTTGCCCAGCCCAACTCCCGTAGCTCCGTTTTCCCACTTTACTGTCTCTGTAACGGGATCAGTATTTAAAATTCTCTTTATTTACCTTTATTTATAAGCTCTGTGAGGATGGAGGTTTTTTGACTGCCTTGATCCTTGCTGCCCCCACCCCCGCCCGCCAGCATCTAGAGCCGTGCCAAGCACATAGTAGGTGCTCAACAAACCTCCTCAGATGGCAACGATTTGCTGGAAAGATGTGATGGCATTGCCCCCAGCCTACGGCAGCTCCCCTTCTGAGGAGGCAGCCGGGCAGCCGCGGTGCCCTTGGCTCTCAGCTCCCCAGAAAGGGTCAGGGCCGCAGTCCTCCCTGCCCTGCACCGGAAGCGTGTCCCCGTCACGGCAGTGCAGCCGGGCCTTTTCCGCGAGGGAGGGACCTGGCAATTTTCTGGCTCGCGGCTCACGCAGAGCCGCCTGGCGACAGACAGGCCTGCAGGCCCGGCAGGCCTGTGCCAGCACCTGCCGCCTGGGACTGCCACCCCGGAGCCCAGCCGGGCTTCTCCGCCCCCGGGGCCCGAGGGGCTCCCGGGGGAGCCCCAGGGTGCCACCCGGGGCTGGGCTCCCGCCCCTCCCCAGCCACAGGCCCTCCTGTGGGCACGGCTCTCCCCCGCTGCAGTTTACAAAGTGCGTTCGCAGACATTATCACATCGCTCCTAAACGCCCCCTAAAACCCACAATAAATCTCTCGCTCTGGCTCCGGAGCCCACCGGCTGCTCGCTTCCTAATCAGTGAGCGAGGCCTCGGGGCTCGGAGCCTGCCAGAGCCGCCAGCAGGGGCAGAGGGGGCCACGTGGCGGGTGGCAGGTGACGGGTGGCAGGCCCAGCTGGGGCGCTGTGGGAGCGAGGAGCGAGCCCCGAGGCCCAATCCTGCGAAGGAGAGACCTGCCGTCTGCCCCGGTGTCTCCCGGGAGAGCGCTGCTGGGGGCGGGAGGGGAGGGGAGGGGTCCGGACCCCACCCGGGCGTGGAGCAAAGGCTGGAGAGGGGACCAGAGGGCTCCTCAGCGTGGCAGCGCCACGGGGAGGTGGGCTCGTGGCCAGGCACGTGGGGCCAGGGACTGGCAGCCCCCGCTGGCTTCTCACCTGCCTCTCTCCCTCCCCGGAAGCCATCCCCGCCAGCCCAGGTGCCAGCCTGTGTGCAGGCCTCCTGCTGGTACCAGCACTGCCTGGAGAGCCCGCCCAGCCCTCTGTGAGGACAGTTCACACCCCCACATCCCCTCTCAGCTTCCGGAGGCTGCACCAGGCCCCCAGCTGGGCTGGCCCCTCTCTCTGAGCACCAGGCCCCTCGCCTTCTTTGTGACTTGTCCCCGGAGGGCAGCTGCTCTGCAGTGGCTCAGGGTGCCCCCATCCCCTGCGCAGTCTGGTGGGAGGTGGGGGGCTGCTAGTGGGGCGAACAGCCCAGCCCAGAGGGCAGTAGGGGGGGGGGGCTGAGACTCCATGTGCCAGGCCGTGAGCGCGGCTCCCAAGTGCCCAGCCTGGCACTCACCCTGGGCGGCCACCGAGAGGGAAGCCCCAAACGCCTGAGCCCAGCCAGCCGGCGGCCGTGGTCGGGTTTGTTTTCTCACCGTGTCCCTTGATTCTCAAAGTTATGGGATCTCAACTTACAAGCTGTGGAAAGTTCAGGAAAGTTTAAATAAGCAGGACGAGGGAGGGTCTGGCCCAAGGGGGCTGCGGCGGCCCTGGCAGGCAGCCCTGCGGCAGCTCAGGCCAGTGTCCCCGTCCCCCCTCCCCCGCCTGGGGCTGCACCTCTGGGCCCAGCCAGAGGCACTGATCTGCCCCAGCCGGCCTGTGGGGTGTCACAGGTGGAACAGGTGGCGGCTCCGAGGAGGGCATTTCCCTGTTTCCTGGCGATGAAAGCCAGCTGCCGGCCCGGCGGGCGGGCGGAGGCCCTAGCAGCCTGGGGAGGGGCTTGCCGGGGTGTGAAGTGGGGCAGGCGGTGGCCTTACGCAGCTGGAGGCGGGGGAACCTCGGTGAGGCCTCGGGGACAGAGCCGGGCCAGGAGCACCGAGCTCAGGGAAGCCGGGGCCCAGCGCTCTGGCCTGGGGTCCCAGGTCCCTTCTCCCGATAAGGGACTTGTACCAGGAACATAAAGAACTTTACCAGCAGCAATGAGAGCACAAGGAGCCCGATGTGAAGACGGGCAAGGCATGCGAGCAGACGTGGCTCCAAAGAAGACACAAACGGCCAATAAGCAGAGGAAAAGGCACCAGCATCACCAGCCATCAGTCAGCCCCGAGAGGCGCCGTGTCCCTCCCGCAGGACGGCTATCGCCGGGGACAGGCGATGACAGGTGTCAGCGAGGCGCGGAGAGCCGGCCCCCGGGCTGCTGCGGGGGGCGACCCGGTGCAGCCACTGCGGGAACCTCCTCAGAAGGTTCACCCGAGTTACTCCAGCCGGTGTGGCTCAGTGGTGGAGCACCGACCTATGAAGCAGGAGGGCACAGTTCAATTCCCGGTCAGGCCATAGGCCCCAGTTGCAGCACCGATCCCCGGTATGGGGCGTGCAAGAGGCAGCCAATCAGTGATTTTTCTCTCTTCATGGATGTTTCTCTCTCTTTCCCTCTCCCTTCCTCTTGGAAATCAATGAACAAAAAAAGGGGGGGGGGGGTTACTCTAAAACCCCTAATTCCACCTCCAGGCATCTCCCCGGGAGAAATGGACACGTGTCCACTCAGCTTGTACAGAACGTGTGTAGCAGCATCGTTCACAACAGCCCAGCATGGAAAAGCCCAAACGCCCGCCCGCTGGGGTGCTGAGCCGGGCGGACACGCGGCACAGCGTGCACAGGACGCTGCGTGGCCGTAAGGAGTGACGGACGTCCGTCAGAAAAAAGCAGCAGCAGCACCAGCAACACACGATGTTCCGTGACAGCAGCCGGACCCAGAAGGCCACAGGCCGTCCGACCCCCTCTGCATGGAATGCCCAGAGCTGGCAGGCCCACAAACAAGACACAGGTGAGTGGTTACCAAGACTGGAGCAGGGGGTGGAGAGTGACTGCCGATGGGCACGGCGCTTCTCTGGAGGACAATAAACTGTCCTGGAACTGGATCGTGGTGATGGCTGCACGGCTCTGTAAATATCCTAAACTGCTGGGCTGCACATGACAAAGGGGTGAATTTTATGGTATGCGGGCTGTATGTGAGGAAAGCTAGTTTTTTAAACAATAGGGTCCCTATATCTCAATCTTCCCTAGAGGCCCCCAAGAATTGGCCCTGCCACCTGCCCGGGCTCTGCCCCTGCCCCTCCCAAGCCCGGACAGTGGTGGGTACGAGGTAGCAGATGCCCTGATGTGAGCACAGCCCCTGCCTTCCCGAAGGGCCCGCTGAGCCTGCCTCGGCCTTGCTCCAGCCGCCCCTTCTTCTGACGCCCTCGCCGCCCTTCTTTCCCCACTCGCTGCTCAGCCTCTGGGCCTCAGCTCAGACACCCGATCCCAGACTCCGTGGCTGACTCTCTTTCCTCTCACAGTCCCCAGCCTCCAGTGCAATCAAGGTGCCAGCACGGAGGAGGTGCACAGTTACACCTTAGCCAGACGAGTGAAGCAAGAACAAGAACCCAGCCTGAGGCTAGATGTCGGGAGGGGAGGGGCTGCAGAGGGACAGGTGGGCTGAGCGGGGCCTGTGCCAGGAGCGGGAAACCATGGGTATGAGGGAGGGGGCATGACAGACTTAGGTTCCAGAAGGACCCCTTTGCCTGCTCTGCGGGGGACGGACCGGCAGCACAAGGCTGGACGTGAGGCCAGGAGAAGGCCGTGGCCTTAGCCTGAGTCTGAGAGGAGGACCCAGCCTCCTCCCGCCGCCACACCCCACCCTATTCCACATCCTCCCCCACCCATGCTTTCGGGCTCACTGCGCCCTCTCCCCTCTCTGCGGCTACGAAGGCCACCCCCTCAGCACCCTCCCGCCCTGAGTGGCCAGGCTTTGCTGGAACCCAAAGCAGGAGGCAGGGAATGACTTAGCAATGACTCAGAAATGCTTAACAACCTGATCACATGTAGTCACAAATGTGCCGAGTGGCCTGAAGGGGAAGACGATTAAGAGGACCCTTTGGCCTCATTCTGCCCCGGGAGAAGCTGCTTCCAGCCCGGGCACCCGGGATGTCGGATCCTCGAGAGCAGGGACCTGTCTGTCCAGTTCCTGGGCGGCAGCACCCAAACCGGCGGGAAGAGGGACGGAGGACGGACAGGGAGGGAGGGACGGAGGGCGGGGTGATGTGTGGCTGAATGGATGGGGCGGGATGCATGGGGAGGATTCACAGCGGCCCAGGGGCCACTGTAAGTCCAGCCGCATCCAGAGCACAGAGGGGGCCCTTCCTGAGGCTGGGCTGGGATCCACGGAGCCCCCCTGGCGGAAGGAACCGGAAGGAACCGGCCTGGTCTCCCTGAGGGTCTCCTCGGAGCCTCTAGGCCAGCGAACAGACCAGAACTCTCTGGAGTCAGCCTCAACACCTCCTCTCCCTCCCTCCCTCCCTCCCTCTCTGTCTGTCTCACACACACACACACACACACACACACGCACACGCACGCACGCACGCACACACACTCCATCAGCAAATCCTATTAGATTATTTGCAGCAGCCTCCCCTCGGCTCCCTGTGCTGCCCTTGCCCCGCCCCCAGCCTATTCTCAGCAGCAGCCAGAGGGATCCTTTTCAGTGGTGCGTCCAGGAGGCCCCACCATCTGGCCCCCGTTTCCTCTCTGAGCTCATCTGCTCCCACCTCCCCACCCTCCCGCCCTCCGCTCCAGCCGCACAGCTTCCTCCTGGTCCCCCACCGCGTCCCCCACCAGGCAGCCCGCTCAGCTCCAGGCGGTGCCCCCGAGAGCCCTCTCACGCCCCCTCACCTCCTGCGGCCTTGCCCAAAGGTCATGTTCCCAATTGGAGCTTTCTTGGACACCCCCCCACCCCCATCCACCCCGTTTCCCTTTCCTGTTTTATTTTCCTTCTTAGCACTTGTCACTCTGGACAAGAACATGTTTCGCTTTCAGTATTTCTTATTTTAATGTTTGTCCGTGTGCCTCCATCAGATGTGGTCTCGGTGGAGGCAGGGTCTTGTCCACTGTGTGCCCAGGACGGAGCGCGGCTCAGCGGGCAGTGAGCAGGCGGATGGATGGATGGATGGACGAGGGGCCTCTCGGGGCCGGTTTGCTCCTCCGGGGCCCCCTGCCCAGCTCAGCCCCCACCAGGTCCTCCCGGCCCGTCACTGTCTCTATCGCTGCCCAGAAGCCCAGGGACTGCCTCCCTCACCCTCCGCTGCCCACCCTCCCAGAGGCTGCCGGGATGGCACAGCCACCGCGGCTCCAAGCTGGGTTCACGGGAAGACAACCAGGACCGGCTCAGAGCCGCTGGCACTGCTCCTCCCACAGCGGCCCGGGCCTCTGCAGCCAGGGCGCCCCACCCCGTCCCGGCCCCCGGGGACACCCTCCTGCTCTTCCCCAGGAGCCCCCACTTCCGCCCAGCCTCCTCCGCCCGGCCGGGGGCAGAGTGGACGGCCGGGGGTTGCAGGGCCGCCGAGCGGATGAAGGAACGAGCCCGGAGGTGCCCCAGGCCCCAGCGGGGTCCCAGGCTGCCCGGCCCGGACACTGAGTCTCCAAGCCCCGCCGACCGACCCCGGGAGGAGCAGGTGGAGGACTGAGGGAGAGGGGCGTGAGCAGTGACAGGTCCCCGCAGCCCTCACAGGGACTTCCCCTGGTTGTGGCTGCACAGACCTGGCTCTGGGGACCCGGGGGAACCTGTTGGCCTTGGAGGTCACGTGTGTACATGCATGTGAATGTGTGTGTTTGTGCACATGTGTGTGCATATAGGGTGCAGGACTCATAAACAGCCAGATCACTGTGGGCCCCCAAATCCATGCCATCTCAGGGGTGGCCTGGCGGTGAGGACGGGCACCCAGGACGGAGGGAGAGTGTCTGGCCATCCAGCCAGGGCCTAAAAGGTCACACCGTCACCAGCACTCGGCACCGCAAAGTCAGCCAGACCCAAGTACGGAGCCGGCTCAGTCCCTGGATCTCAGGCCAGCAGCCCAGGCTGCCTGAGCCTCAACCACATGATCTGCCAAATGGGCTTAATGTGGCCCAGATTACACGGGAGGACGTAGGCTGGCTACTGCAGTGCGTCAGACCTCTCCCGTGTACAGGGGGCCCTCAGGGGACGCAGCACTAATGACGATAACGTGCTTGACCGTGTGTGTCCAGCTGCCGACCCCCCGAGGCGCCCGGTTTGCTGCTTTCTCAGCACAGCCTCACTCAGCCCGCAGTCAAACGGAAAATCAGAGAGGTGACGCCGTGGCCCGAGGCCACCCCGCAGGAGAGCCAGGGTGCGAAACGGGGAACTTCTCGCCACTCAGAGCTGAGACCGCGGCCTGGTCATCGCACCATCGAGGCAGCGCTCTGGCCGTGGGAACAAGGGGCGGAGGGCTTTAGGGAGGCGGCCCGAGGAGGGCCTGGCAGGCAACACCACCGGGCAGGGCCCGAAAGACACGAAGGCGTGGACATACCGGGGATCGAACCTGCAGCCCGGGCATGTGCCTGACCAGGATGGAGCCTGCGGCCCTTCGGAGCATGGGAAGACGCTCCAGGGGACGGAGCCGCACAGGCCGGGCTCCGGGATTAGAGTGAAGGAGAGCCCCTCAGAGCCACTGCCGGCTCAACAAGCATCATTGCCTGGAGCACCGTGCAGAGCCCGCTGGGGCCCGGGCTGTGCCCGGCGGGGGAGCCAGGAAGCCAAGGAAAGCGGGAGGCTCTGGGGCAGCTGGTGGGGCCCGGGGGGCTGTGACTGGAGCAGAGAGGTCATTCCTGAGTTGAATGGGAGCAGAGAGGCCATTCCTGAGTTGAAGTGGGAGCTCCGCCTGCTGGAGGCGGGACTCAGGGTGGAAGAGGCCGGGTGTGCCCTCAGAGCCATGCTTGCCAAAGGTCGGGGCGGGGCCTCCCAGTCACTCAGGGGCTGGCCGGGACCCAGTCCAGCCACAGCGAGACCGAGGGGCAGACGCCAGGGGCTGCCCCCCCGGCCTGGCCCTCGGCTCCCGTTCAGGGAGGCAGCAGGGTCCTTCCCCGCTCGGTGCTCCAAGCCTATGACAGGGGGAGGTGGGCAGGCCGGGAGGGGCCGGTGGCACTTCCTGGGCACCGCTGAGGGCCGGAGAGGGGCTGGGTGCCTCACAGCGCCCCTAGCTGCCTGGCCTGGCCGCTGGTGGGCACAGCCGCGTTTCACAGATAAAGAATCTGAGGCCGGGGGAGGTTGCAGGGACTTGAGTCTTAACCTGCCCTCCCCGCCGTGCAGGGGCTGTGGAACTCCAGGGAGGACGGGGAGCTCACTCCTGCACGGACTCCCCTGGGCCTCGGTGTGAGCTGAGATTGGCCCCGGAAACCCCCCCCCAGGCCCCAGCGCCCGGCGGCAGGGCAGCCAGGCCCTCCGCGCCCACAGCAGCCGGCAGACATGCCACAGAGGCCTCCCCCAGGGGACTGCTCCCCCGAGCTCGGCGTCCTGAGCTGGAAACGGGGTAAGCACAGCCCCTGCGCGGGGGTGGTGCTGAGGCTGTAGGGAGTGGATAAGCCTAGAACATTCCAGAGTCTCCGGAGAAGCGCTAACCAAGGAGAGAGGCCCTGAGAACTTTCAGAGGCCTGACGCGCCTGCCCAGAGGAGGAAGTGGCCTGGATCGGAGACCCCTGTGGTGGGGGCAGGGCTCCATCTCAGCCACGAGCAGCTTTTATCTGCAAGATGCTGCTCCCAGCACGGACACCAGCTCACGCAGCCCCCAAAGGATTGGCTGGGTCTTGCTAGGTGGGTCTGGGTTCGAGTCCTTCACTGGCCGCCCGTCGGCTGTGTGCCGATGGAGCTGCTGGTACCCTCCGTCCGAGCAGCGGCTTCTCCAGCCTCACAGGGGACCAGCCCTCAGGCTGTGCCTCTCAGCAGAGTGGGAGGCCGAGCTGGGCACGCCCAGGCCTGGCCCGGGGGATGTGCGGCCGCCCCATCGTGGTCTTGCCTGCCTCTCTGCTCATGGAGGAAGGGACAGGAGAGATGCAGCCTGGGAGCAAGGCCTGTGTCTTTGCACATTCTGCTCCCCTGCCGACCATGCTCTCCCAGGCAGACTTCTCTCTACTCCCAGCCCGACCCCTGGCTCCCATCCAGGCGCTGGGGCCTTGGACAAAATAAGGCCTGAGCTCCCCGTTTTTGCCTCTAAAATAGGAATTGCTGTGCGAACTACAGGGATTGGGGTGAGGGTCTAATCTGGTTTCCTCTAACAAAGCCACTTAGCCCAGGGTGGGGGGGGGAGCCATGTAAAGCGCCCGGAATACGGTGATGGCAGCGCTCAATACCAAGACCCACGCGCTGTACTGCGTCCAGAGAAGGCGGCATGGCTGCCCCCGGGCGGACGGACGAACAGGCAGAGAGGAGCAGTGCACCAGGCCCAAGTGGGAGGGGCCCAGACACGGAGGGGCACTGTGCCCTTTGGGCAATGGGGAGCCAAGGAGGTTCTGTGCAGAGGGATGAGGGCTGCTCCATTCAGCCGCCTGTGCCCCTTCCCAGACCCAGCAGCCCTGCCCGCACCCTGCCCGCGGGCTCAGGGCACATCTCACAGCAAAGCCGGCACTGCTGCTGCTCACGTGCCAGTCCTCCCAGCGCCCTGGAGGCTGGTCCTGCGGTTATTATGTTTGACACCGGAGGAAACCACGGCACAGAGAGCATCGCACAGATCCCTGTCACCACGCAGGCAGTGGCTGGCAGAGTCAGGATGCAAACCAGCCAGTGGACTGACTCCAGGATCTACCCTGGCCTCTCCGGCTCTGAGAGGGACCCAGAGCCCTCTGAAGGGAGGGACTGGGCTCCGGGAGCGTCCAGCAGGCCCCTCTCCCCGCTGGCAGGGTAGGTCGCTGGGCCAGCTCATGTCCGAGGCTCAGAGGGGTGTGACTCGTGCGGGACCTCACCCTTGTCCACAGGACCTGGCCTGAGCCTGGGCCTGGGCCTGGTCAGGGGGAGCTCTCGGCGGGGCTGTTTCTGAGGTCGTCCTACCCCTCTGGGGCAGGGGAAGACGGTGCCCCGCTCCCAGGCTGCCCTGGGGCTTCTGTCATGGAGCTCTGTGCTGTCCTCCGAGTCAGACTGTGTCCTGCCCAAGAGGTTTTTCATCCCATAAACGCCTGGCCCCTTGGGGTGGCCCTGCCCTGCGGTCAGGAGACTGAAACGCAGGTTCACTGCATCGCCCTCAGTTTCCCAGCAGGAAACCCGCAGAGGGGAGCGCAGTGTTAGACCCGGTCAGGCCCACGGTCACGTCATAAAAATGGATTCCTGGAAACACGTAAACCAGCAATTAGCCCTGTGAATTTTATTGGCCAAAGAAAAAGGGGAAAAAAGCAGCCATCCTATGTGAATAACAAGGTGGAGGGGGAGTGAAACCACTGCTTTCTCAGAGAACGAGGACAAAAACGCGCCAGCAAGGAGCTGCTCACGCCCAGCTCGGGGCTGACTCGTTAGCCGCTCTCGTTTCATAAACTCCGGCATCGCTGCCATCCACAAGGTCTGTCTGCTTTTTAACAAATTGTCTTCTGTGCAGGGCAAGGCTTAGGATTATTTTGGGGGGTTGTTTTTTGTGTGTGTGTTAAAGCTCACATCCTCCTGCCTCTGTGCCTGTAACCACGGCCAGAGAGAAACTGGTTTCAGAATCCATCCGAGATGTCGGATTTCTCTGTGGCATCCACCTCATCGCTCAGCAGCCAGCCATGATGTCATAAGCCCATCAGGCTTCCGGGAGGAGGTGGGGGAGCCGCGGGGGGACTGCAGGGATGGATGCTGCTCCCCGTCAGTCAGGAAGGGGTGGGGTGGGGAGGGCCTGTGTGATTGGGAGACGGGGCCGGGAGGCCGGCTCGGTGATGGTGATATTAAATGTCAGGCAGAAACCTGAAAAGCCCGCCACCCAGATGTTTTCTAAATATCCAGCTGTCTGGCAGCCAGCAGACCCTGCCCCCTCCCCTCACCCCTCGGTCCCATTTCGGCTCTGACCGGGTCGGCGTGTGCGCGCGCTGCCCGGAGCCGGGGTCCTCCAGGCTGCCCACCCTCGGGTCTGGAATTTTCCCCTAAATCTTTACACATGGATGACAAGGAGTAACGAGGTCCAGATTTTTAAAAGCTGTTGAAGCAGTGATTTGAAAAGTTCAGTCCCTGGAATTAGCTTCCACAGAACACACGATGAAAGCCAAAAAGGAGGAGGAGAAAAATCCCCCAGCCAACACACGCACAAACATATGTGACTCCTAAGCCACGGGACTTAAAACCCCAAACAAAGCTGCGAGCAGGGGGACCGAGGACCGGAGACCCCGAGAAGCACCGAGCCCCCCAGGAGCAAGCTTTCCCAGCACAAACCCCGGCAGCTTTGTTCTCCGCACAAAGCCCCTCGCTCGGGACAGGCAGTTGCCAGCCAAAGCCCGGGGTGGAACTCATTTATTATACATCCGACGCCAGGCGGCAGGGAGCAGCCAGGCAGACACGGGCCTGCTCCCGCCCCCGGTGTGGCTCAGTGGATAGAGCGTCGGCCTGCGGACTGAAGGGCCCCAGGTTGGATTCCGGTCAAGGGCATGGACCTTGGTTTTGGACACATCCCCAGTAGGGTGTGTGCAGAAGGCAGTTGATCGATGATTCTCTCTCATCGATGTTTCTAACTCTCTATCCCTCTCTCTTCCTCTCTGTAAAAAATCAATAAAATATATTTTAAAAGCCGAAACCGGTTTGGCTCAATGGATTGAGCGTCGGCTTGGGGACTGAAGGGTCCCAGGTTCGATTCCAGTCAGGGGCATGTACCTTGGTTGTGGGCATATCCCCAGTAGGGGGTGTGCAAGAGGCAGCTGATCGATGACTCTCTCTCATCGATGTTTCTAACTCTCTATCTCTCTCCCTTCCTCTCTGTATAAAATCAATAAAATATATTAAAAAATATATATATATATATATATTATTTTTTTTTAAAAAGAAAGAAAGAAAGAAAGAGAAAGAAAGAAAGAAAGAAAAGAAAGAAAGAAAGAAAGAAAGAAAGAAAGAAAGAAAGGAAGAAAGAAAGAAAACTGAGGGCCAGGAGCGCCTGTGTGGCCCACCCAAGGTCACCAGGCTAACCATGGGACGGCCAGTCCTGGGCACAGAAAGCACGGGCCTGGCACGGCTGAGCTCTCCCCCGCACGTCTCCTAATGTAATCCTCTCAGCACTCTGAGGGGGGATTATCACCAAGCTCAGTGTCCAGAGGAGCTGGTGGAAGCACAGAGAGGTTAAGCATCTGCCCAAGGCCACACAGCAGTTGTCAGAGGTTCAGACCAAGTCAGCAGCGGAACCTGGTCTGAACCTCTGACTCCGAATCCAGTGCTCTCTCTGCTGGAGGCGGAGGCGGTTAAAGCTGCTCTGGGTCCTGTGACTCTGATTTAAACACGGATTTTAAAAGCTGGTGATCCCCACAGAACAGAAGGAAGTAAATCATTGCAAATTAAATTTTTAAAGCAATTCCAGTCGGAGGCTGTCTGACGGGGTGAGTGGGGAGCGGCTTTTACCCCATCCCTGCCAGAGGCTGAATAAAGCACGCAGCCCCCTGGCCCTGCCTGAATGGAGGCCCCCCGAAGTGGGGGCGGGCGTGGGGGCACTAACGGCTCTGGCGGCACCTCTGAGAGCACAGTCGGGCGCACAGGTCTGACAGTGCCAGGGAGGAGGCGTTCACCGAGCATAAAACAACAAAAAATAAAAATAAGTCGGTCCCTCTGGGCCTGAGTCTTACTTTCCCGCCAGGATTTACATGAACTGCAGGTCACCTGGCAGTATGAGGCCTGGCCTCAGGTCAGAGGCCCTGCCCAGGGTCCTGTCTGCCCTGGGTGGGAAGTGGGAGGTGGGAGGTGGGAGGTGGGAGGTAGGAGAGAGGAGGGGGAGGGGGAAGGGGGATGGGGGATGGGGACAGGGGATGGGGGATGGGGACGGGGAGGTCAAGGAGAGGAGGGAGGAGGGAGGTGGGAAGAGGGAGGTGGGAGGAGGGAGGTGGGAGGAGGGAGGTGGGAGGTGGGAGGAGGGAGACGGGAGGTGGGAGCTGGGAGGAGGGAAAAGGGAGCTGAAAGGAGGTGGGAGGAGGGAGAAGGGAGCTGGTAGGAGGGAGTAGGGAGGTGGGAGGAGGGGGTGGGTTGTGGGAGGAGGGGGGTGGGAGGAGGGGGGTGGGAGATGAGAGGAGGGAGGAGGGAGGAGGGAGGAGGGAGGAGGGAGGAGGGAGGTGGAAGGAGGGAGGTGGGAGGAGGGAGGTGGGAGGAGGGAGGAGGAAGGTGGGAGGAGGGAGGAAGGGGGTGGAGGCCAGGCAGTTACTGCGTGGCCCTGAGCCCTGGCCATCCTGGGGAGCCTGCTGGCCCCGCCTTCCCCCAGAGCCGCACTGGAAGGCCTGGAGCAGAGAATGAGGACAGGCGGGCCTGAGCTAAGAGGACGGGCTCTGTCCCAGCCCCTCTCCCGCCCGGCAGTCCACGCCCAGGGGCCACCGACGCCAGGCCTCTCCGTGCTCCCTGCGCCCTGGGCTGGTTCCTCTGTTCCTGTGATGGCGAACGGGGTGTGGAGCCCAGACGCAGGCCAGCGAAGGGGAAAGGGCCATCTGGAGCCTGAGCTGGCTGAGCGGCCCGTCTCTCTGGGGAAAGTCCTCATTCTTCACTGGCTTTGCCGACCATCTACCCAGAAGAGATTGAGGTCGTGCCCTCCTGGCACTTACAGTGGGGGAGGAGGGAGAGACATTGAGCCAAAGACAGAAAATGTCCCGGAAGGAGTGGCCGCAGACGGTGAGAGCCTGTCGGAGGGCAGTGTCAGCTCAGAGGGAGTCCCAGAAGGCTCCCGGGGCCCAAAGGATGAGGAGGCCTTAATCTCTCTGACTCACTGTCACCTCCACCGAGAAGCCTTCCCTGATGCCCACCCAAGGCTGCCTTGTCCCTGTGCCCCTTCCCTTCCTGGCTGTGTTTGTCATCGATGGCCCTGCCACGTTCTGGAAGTCCCAGAGGGCAGAGGCTGGGTCTGTCTGATTCACCGCGGAGCTGCCATGCCTCGGACACAGATGTTCAATGGCCACTTGTCGATCCAAAAATAAACAGCCTGGCTGGTGTGGCTCAGTGATTGAGCACTGACCCATGAATCCGGTCACAGCTTGATTCCCGGTCAGGGCACATGCCAGGATTGTGGGCTTGATCCCCAATGGGGGTGTGCAGGAGGCAGCCAATAGAAGATTCTCTCTTATCATTAATGTTTCTCTCCCTCTCCCTTCCTCTCTGAAATAAAAAATATATATTTAAAAAATAATAATAAATAAATAAACAACATGTGCAAAAGGCCTGTGGTAGGAGGAACCACCGGGACTAGGAGGGTGTGGGGGTAAGAATGGGGCAAAAGACAGAGAGCGGGGGCAGATGCGATGGAGTCATCTGCCCCCAGCACAGCATCCTTGGGGCTGAGGCAGGTGGGCAGTAGCATCACCTGCACAATTCTCTCCCTCTCCACACTGTCTGCCCTCCTCCGTGCATTCCTCCCCCCGTGCATCCCTCTGTGCATCCCTCTGTGCACCCCTCCCCCGTGCACCCCTCCCCCGTGCATCCCTCCCCCGTGCATCCCTCCCCCGTGCATCCCTCCCCCGTGCACCCCTCCCCCGTGCACCCCGCCCCCGTGCACCCCTCCCCCGTGCACCCCTCCCCCGTGCACCCCTCCCCCGTGCATCCCTCCCCCGTGCACACCTCCCCCGTGCACCCCTCCCCCGTGCACCCCTCCCCCGTGCATCCCTCCCCCGTGCACCCCTCCCCCGTGCACCCTCCCCGTGCACCCCTCCCCGTGCATCCCTCCCCCGTGCACCCCTCCCCGTGCACCCCTCCCCCATGCATCCCTCCATCCCTCCTCCGTGCATCCCTCCCACGTGCACCCCTCCCCCGTGCACCCCTCCCCCATGCATCCCTCCATCCCTCCTCCGTGCATCCCTCCCCCGTGCATCCCTCCCACGTGCACCCCTCCCCCGTGCATCCCTCCCCCGTGCATCCCTCCCACGTGCATCCCTCCCCCGTGCATCCCTCCCCCGTGCACCCCTCCCCCGTGCACCCCGCCCCCGTGCACCCCTCCCCCGTGCACCCCTCCCCGTGCATCCCTCCCCGTGCATCCCTGCCCCGGGCACCCCTCCGCCGTGCATCCCTCCTCCATGCATCCCTCCCCGTGCATCCCTCCTCCCTCCCCCGGGCAGCCGCCCCCGTGCAGTCCCTGGGCTGGGTCTGGGGGGCCACCGGAGGCACAAAGAGGCTAGCCCCAGGGAGCGCAGGCCAGGTGCCGGCCGGCACCCCAACCCCACCCCGGGCCCAGCCACACACACCGCACACACACACACGCACACCCCACGCACACCACGCACACACACGCACACACACACCCCCCAGAGCACACACACACGAACAGCACAGCCACATCGCATCACACACACCTCCACACACGCACACACACACGCACACACTGGCTACACGCACACACCACACGCCAACACCACGCCACACGTCACACACACGCACACACACACGCCACGCACCCACACACACAGCACGCACACACCCACGCAACGCCCACCACCCGCTCACACAACACACACAGGCACACACACACACAGAACAGAACACACACGCCCACTGCACACACACACGCTAACCAGACGACACACACCGCCACACACCACACACACCCACACAGCACACGGCACACGCACACCACACACGCACACCACACACACACACACGCACACCCGCACACGCACACCACGCACTCACACTAAACACGCATCCACAAACGCACACACACACACACCACACACACACAACGCACACACGCACACACGCACACGCATCACCACGCACGCCACACACCCACACCCACACGCCACACACCACACGCCACCCACCACACCCACGCACACGCACACTCACACACCCACGCACACACACACGCACACTCACCACACGCACACACACGCACGTCACACCACACCCACGCACGCACACACACACGCACACGCACCCACACGCGCACACACCCGCACACACGCACACACCCACGTCACACACGCACACACACACGCACCCATCACACACTACGCACACGCATCACACAACACTCACAGCACTACACACACACACGCACACAAGCACACGTACACACGCACCAGCTACAACACCCACTACACGCACACGCACACGCACACACACACACACGCACACAACTCTCCACGCCACACGCAACGCCCACACCACACTCACACAAACACACGCACACACACCGACAAACACACACCACACGCCCACGCAAACGCACACACACACACCCACCCGGCACACGACCACCACGACCACACGCACGCAACACACACACGCACGCACACCACACGCACACGCACAACACACACGCGACCACCACCGCACACACAGCCACACGCACACACACACTCACACACCGCACACACCACACCCACCACACCACCC
This sequence comes from Pipistrellus kuhlii, assembly GCF_014108245.1. NCBI lineage: Eukaryota > Metazoa > Chordata > Mammalia > Chiroptera > Vespertilionidae > Pipistrellus > Pipistrellus kuhlii. The sequence goes on from NW_023425586.1 coordinate 461,870, forward strand.
ACACCCACACTCACACATACACACCCACACGCACACCACACCCACGCATCACATCGCACACTCACACCCACACACACACACTCACACACCACCCACTCACACAGCACACACACTCACACGCAAACACACGACGCACTAAACACACGCAAACACACACTGCGCACACTCACCACACTCACACACATACACTCTCCACACACACGCTCACACACACACACGCACGCACAAACACACGCACACGCACACACACACTCTCACACACACGCACACACACACACTTCACACACACCCTATCACACATCTCACACTCATAACACAAGATCACAATCCAACACGCTCACACACCACAAATCAACACACACTCTCACACACACACAACTCACTCACACACACACCACAACACCACTCACACAATCACACACAACACACACCTCCACACACACACTCACACTCAACACACTCCACTCACACAACCCAACAACAATCACACTAACACAATACAACAAACACTTCCACACAAAACACTCATCACACACACCACACACGCACACACACAACTCCCCAGCACACACTTCACACACTGGGGGGGTCACCTTTGTCTCCTCCCCGAGCGGAAGTGGAGAGGGCGCACAGCGGCTGGAGGTGGAGAGGGGGAAAGTGGAGCCTCCCCGCAGCGGAAGGGATGTGGAAAGAGGCGCGCGGCTGGAGGTGGAGGGGAGGCAAGTGGACGAGGGCGGCCAGAGGCTGGAGGTGGACGAGTGCGCAGCGGCTGAGGTTGGAGAGGGGCGCTAGCGGCTGGAGGTGGAACGAGGGAGCAGCGGCTGGGAGGTGGGAGTAGAGGGAGCAGCGGATGGAGTTGGAGAGGGAAGCAGCGGCTGGAGTGCGAGGAGGGTAGCAGAGGTGGAGGTGGAGGAGGGAGAAGCGCTGGAGGTGGAGAGGCGAGGAATTGGAGGAGGGCGCCGCGTGCTGGAGGTGGAGAGGGCGCAGCGGCTGGAGGTGGAGAGGGAGCAGCGGCTGGAGGTGGAGAGGGCGCAGCGGCTGGAGGTGGAGAGGGCGCAGCGGCTGGAGGTGGAGAGGGCGCAGCGGCTGGAGGTGAGAGGGCGCAGCGGCTGGAGGTGGAGAGGGCGCAGCGGCTGGAAGTGAGAGGGAGCAGCGGCTGGAGGTGGAGAGGGCGCAGCGGCTGGAGGTGGAGGAGGGCGCAGCGGCTGGAGGTGAAAGGGCGCAGCGGTGGGATGTGGAGAGGGCGCGGCGGCTGGAGGTGGAGAGGGCGCAGCGGCTGGAGGTGGAGAGGGAGCAGCGGCTGGAGGTGGAGAGGGAGCAGCGGCTGGAGGTGGAGAGGGGCGCAGCGGCTGGAGGTGGAGAGGGACAGCGGCGGCTGGAGGTGGAGAGGGAGCAGCGGCTGGAGTGGAGAGGGCGCAGCGGCTGGAGGTGGAGAGGGCGCAGCGGCTGGAGGTGGAGAGGGCGCAGCGGCTGGAGGTGGAGAGGGGCGCAGCGGCTGGAGGTGGAGAGGCGCAGCGGCTGGAGGATTGGAGAGGGCGCAGCGGCTGGAGGTGGAGAGGGCGCAGCGGCTGGAGTGGAGAGGGCGGCAGCGGTTGGAGGTGGAGAGGGCGGCAGCTGCTGGAGGTTGAGAGGGCGCAGCGGCTGGAGGTGGAGAGGGCGGCAGCGGCTGGGGGTTGGAAGAGGGCGCAGCGGCTGGAGGTGGAGAGGGGCGCAGCGGCTGGTGGTGGAGAGGGGCAGCGGCTGGAGGTGGAGAGGGCGGCAGCGGCGGAGGTGGAGATGGAGCAGTGCGCTGAAGTGAGAGGGAGCGGCTGGAGGTGGAGAGGGCGCAGCGGTTGGAGGTGGAGAGGGAGCAGCGGCTGGAGGTTGGAGAGGGCGCCGCGGCTTGGAGGTGAGAGGAGGGCAGCGGCTGGAAGTGAGAGAGGGCGCAGCGGCTGGAGGTGGAGAGGGGAGCAGCGGCTGGAGGTGGAGAGGGGCGCATCGGCTGGAGTGTGGAGATGGGATGCAGCGGCTGGAAGTGATGAGGGAGCAGCGGCTGGAGTTGGAGAGGTGAGCAGCGGGCTGGAAGTGGGAGGGGGCGCAGCGGCTGGAAGTGAGAGGGGCAGCGGCTGGAAGTGAGAAGGGAGCAGCGGCTGGAAGTTGGAGATGGGCGGCAGCGGCTGGAAGTTGAGAGGACAGCGGCTGGAGGTTGGAGAGGGCGCAGCGGCTGGAAGTGAGAGGGAGCAGCGGCTGGAGGTGGAGAGGGAGCAGCGGCTGGAAGTGAGAGGGAGCAGCGGCTGGAAGTGAGAGGGAGCAGCGGCTGGAGGTGGAGAGGGCGCAGCGGCTGGAAGTGAGAGGGAGCAGCGGCGGCGGATGAGAGGGAGCAGCGGCTGGAGGTGAGAGGGGCCGCAGGGCTGGAGTGGAGAGGGCAGCAGCGGCTGGAAGTGAGAGGGAGCAGCGGCTGGAGGTGAGAGGGAGCAGCGGCTGGAAGTTGGAGAGGGAGCAGCTGCGGCTGGAGGTGAGAGGGGAGCAGCGGCTGGAGGTGGAGAGGGCGCAGCGGCTGGAGGTGGAGGGGGAGCAGCGGGCTGGTAGGTGGAGAGGGAGCGGCAGCGGCTGGAGGTGGAGAGGGCGCAGCGGCTGGATGTGGAGACGGAGCGCAGCTGGCTGGAGGTGGCGAGGGAGCACGGTCTGGAGGTTGAGAGGTGCAGCGGCGTCTGGAGGTGGGAGGGCGGTCAGCGGCTGGAAGTGGAGAGGGAGCATCGGCTGGAAGTGGAGAGGGGGCAGCGGCTGGAAGTGGAGAAGGGAGCAGCGGCTTGAGGTGGAAGAGGGAGCACGCACCGGCTGGAAGTGGAAGAGGGAAGGCAAGCGGCTGGAGTTGGAGAGGGCGCAAGCAGGCTGGAAGTGGAGATGGAGCAGACTGGCTGGAGGTGGAGAGGGAGCAGCGGCTGGGAAGTGGAGAGGCAGCAGCTCGGCGCGGGAGGTGGAGAGGGCGCAGCGGCTGGAAGTGGAGAGGGAGCAGCGGCTGGAGGTGGAGAGGGAGCACCGGCTGGAAGTGGAGAGGGAGCAGCGGCTGGAGGTGGAGAGGGCGCAGCGGCTGGAAGTGGAGAGGGAGCAGCGGCGGGAGGTGGAGAGGGAGCAGTGGCTGAAGTGAGAGG